>NC_133120.1:127590718-128196154 GCF_033568475.1 Henckelia pumila | reverse complement strand
GACGCACAGTGAAACATCTCGTCGTCATGGTGACGATGACGCCATTCTCGACGAGGCTCCCGGTCGGCATCACCCCAACACCCACCAACACTGCCATGAGAACTCTGGTCGTCATGATTTGACATCTACAAAAATACCTCAAGATGAGACTAAATCCCAAGAAATCTTTTGCATGCTCTGATACCATAAATGTAGTGACCCTTACCCGGATCACCTACTAAACAGAACTTAGGCATGCAATTAACTTAATAAAACAGATAACAGAATAAAACTGCGGAAACCATAAATAGTTACAACCCCAAGTAAAGGAATCTGTAATTTATCCAATAATATACAACCAAATCGAATAGCTGTATAAACCCAAAAACAACAGTAATAAAACATAAGCGAAGCTCCAGCTGGCCAACCACTAACTAGCCCCTCCTGGATCCACCCTCCTCGTCCAAACGCAAACCTGCCCCATGGAATAGGGTGTCCAGAAAAATACAGAGTACGAGACATGAGCATAAAACGCTCAGTGCGAGGAGTATGAGTATACATGCATGCAAAGTGAACTCCCTATGGACTCGAGGTCAAGGATCAGATAACAGAGACAGACCGGGCCCTGGTATGTAGCACGCTGTGCCGTCGCTTCAGGAGGTGGCTCCCATACCGAGATAACCGTGGATACGCCGAACCCAAATCGATGGAAGTCCAATCCACTAACAGGATAGGGTACAACCCTACTAACAGACATCTCGAAAGAGATACAGCAAGATGCAAATGAATGCAGCATAATATCATGGCATATAAATCATGCAGTCACATAATACATGTATACTCAGTCAGGATATCTCGAACAGTACTTTCGTACCTCAAAACAGTGCAAAGCTCTACCAACTCTAGGTCCACGCCTATAGTCTGCTCTACACTGCCAAATGATACTACTATCATTAAAGTGCTCTAAAAGCCTTAACTAAGCTATTGCATACTCCTAAATATTTATAGGAAGCAAAAGCTATACCTTCGTCCGTCGTTAGCCCTTTGATGTCGATGCCTCCAGAACTTGGGCACAACTCCGCTACGACTACTGAACACCTCGCCGACCTCCGGACCAAGCCTAAGAAGACTAGAACAGCTCCAAAAGGACTAGAAAGGAGAGGAGAACTCGGAATTGGCAATTGAAAGTGAAGCCTCGGCCTTCTATTTATAGACAACGATCGGAACTTCCGATCCCTGATCGGAACGTCCGAACCTCGATCGGAACGTCCGATCCTGCCATCGGAGCTTCCGAAGATCCTAATCTGCCACGTGTCAAAATATCACTTGTTGACTCCGGATAGGGGTGATCGGAGCTTTCGGTCCTGATCGGAGCTTCCGATCTTGCCACACGTCATGCCTGACGTAATACCGATCGGAGCTTCCGATCCTGTTCGGAGCTTCCGATCCTGATCGGAGCTTCCGAACTCACCTTCGGAGCTTCCGAACTCTACCCAAGTAATTATGATTAATTCCTTTAATTACTCAATTAGGGTACGGGCTACTACAAAACTACACTGCGAAATGATACTACTATCATTATATTATTCTAAAAGCCTTAAATAAGCTATTGCATACTCCTAAATATTTTTAGGAAGCAAAATCTATCCTGCGTCCGTCGTCAGTCCTTTGATGTCGATGCACCCAGAACTTGGGTACAACTCCGCTGCGACTCCCGAATGCCTCACCGACCCCCGAACCGAGCCTATGAAGGCTAGAACTACTAAAATATGCTTAGAAGGGAAAAGATCTTGAGGAATTGGCAAATAAAAGTCAAAACCTTGGCCCTATATTTATAGGACACAATCGGAAGCTCCGATGCACCATCGGAGCTTCCGTTCTCGCTTATCTGCCACATGGAAAAATTTCATTGGTTGGATGCGGATAGGGATATCGGAACCTCCGTTCCCGATCGGAGCTTCCGTTGTCCCACACGCCATGGATGACGTAATACTATCGGAGCTTCCGTTGCACACCGGAGCTTCCGATCGCCATCAGAGCTTCCGTTCCCTAAAATGGAGCTTCCGTTCTGCTCATGACTCGATTTCTTACTTTGAGTTGATTAATCCCTTAATCACCTATTCTGGGTACGGGCTACTTCATTCTTCGCCACTTAATATATTTCGTCCTCAAAATCAGATCTTAAGCATAAAAAATTCAAACAACATGAAAAACATTCTTTATTCAGATTAAACATTTACAACTGAATGCAATAATGAAACAAAATCAAAATAACTCAGGATGTTTTGAACGCATCCTGCTCTCAAGCACCCAAGTGGATTTTTCAGTTCCTTGGTGCTACCACTAAACTAGAACCAAAGGGATAAATTTGTTACGCAATACCTTATCATTATGATCCAGGATACGAATCGGTCTCTCTACATAAGTCAAATCAGTATCCACCTAAACTTCAGACGACTGCAAAATATGAGACTGATCTGCCACATACCGTCCGCAACAGGGATACGTGGAACACGTCATGGATACTGGAAAAATATGGTGGCAAGGCTAACCGATAAGCCAATTCACTGATGCTCTCTAATATTTCAAAAGGACCAATGTATCTGGGAGACAGCTTACCCTTGAGACCAAATCTGAGAATCCTGCGGAAAGGTAAAAATCTCAGAAATATTTTCTCCCCAACGTCGAATTGCAGAGGTATACGCTTGGTATTAGCATAGCTGGCCTGACGATCCAGTGCAGTATTAATCCATTTCTTGATCTGATCAACAATATCTGCGGCTAGCTTAACTAACTCTGGTCCCTCGGCCTGTCTCTCCCCCACTTCTTCCCAGAAGAGTGGGGTACGACAACATTGTCCGTACAATGCCTCAAAAGGTTCCATCCCAATGCTACGATGGTAACTGTTGTTGTACGCAAACTCAATCAATGGCAAAAGATCTTGCCAGACTGAACCAAAATCCATAGCACACGCCCGAAGCATATCCTCTAAGGTACGGATAGTGCACTCTGACTGTCCATTAGTCTTCGAGTGATAGGCAGTACTCAAACTGAGAGTAGTGCCCATCGCACGCTGAACACTCCCCCAGAATCTGGAAGTAAACCTGGGGTATCGATCGTTGACAATGCTCACCGGCACTCCATGAAGTCGAACGATCTCCTGAATGTACAACCATGCCATACGATCAACGATACTGTACTCTAGACTATAGGGAATGAAATGCACTGACTTTTTGAGTCGGTCCACCACAACCCAGATAGCGTCACAATTCCTCGAAGATACCGGAAAATGGGACACGAAGTCCATCGTGATAAGCTCTCATTTCCACTCCGGAATAGGCAGACTGTGAAGCAAACCTCCCGGTCGTCGGTGCTCTTCCTTGACCTGCTGACAAACCAAGCATCTCGAAACATACTGATACACGCTGCATTTCATCCATTTCCACAAAAACCGAGTACGCAGATCCTTGTACATTTTGTTGCTCCCTGGATGAATATTCAATTTGGTGCGATGTGCCTGAGACAAAATCTCCCCCCACAGATCCTCATCCTTTGGAATCACAAGCCGACCCGACAAGCACAGAAAAACGTTTGACTGATAGTGAAATCCAGAGATACTACCCTCGTTGGCTAAACGAGCCAAACGCTGAGTTTTTGGATCAGACATCTGAGCATCCCGAATCCGCGAATACAAAGCTGTCTCAGATAATATCGCAAACATCTGGATTCCCTGCATACCTTTCTTGTCCTTGAAGGTATATACCTGAAGAACAACAAGCCTCGATCTCACGAGACATCGAACAAATCTGAAGTGCGAATAATCGCACCTTGCGACTCAAGGCATCAACAGTGAGATTAGCAGTTCCCGGATGGTACTTAATTTCGCAATCATAGTCCTTTAGCAAGTCCATACAACATGTCTCATGTTCAACTCCGCCTGAGTGAACAAATACTTGAGACTCTTGTGGTCGGTCAAGATCTCAAATCTCTCGCCATACAGATAATGACGCCAGATCTTCAAAGCGAACACAATATCTGCCAACTCCAAATCATGAACAGGATAATTGTGTTCGTGTAACTTCAGTTGTCTAGAGGCGTATGCGATTACATGCCCATTCTGAGTCAGGACACAACCTAACCTCTGAAGAGAAGCATATGTGTAAACCACATACCCTCCAGATCCCGACGGTAATGTTAACACAGGCGCAGAAGTCAACCATCATCGAAGCTCACAAAAGCTTTCCTCACACTCCGAGGAGCACTCGAAATCAACACCCTTACAAGTAAGCTGAGTCATAGTCGAGCTAGCTGAGAGAAATTCGTAATGAAGCAACGATAATATCCTACTAGACCTAGAAAACTGTGGATCTAAGCAACCGTCGTCGGACGCGACCAGTTCAACACAGCCTCAATCTTTCTCGAATCAACAAAAATCCCATCCCTAGATATGATATGGCCAAGAAAGACCACTCTATCCATCCAAAACTCGCACTTACTCAATTTGGCGTACAACTGCTCATCCCGAAGAGTCTGCAGCACAAACCGCAGATGAGAAACATGTTCATCCACATCACGCAAATACACCATAATGTCGTCAATGAAAACCATGACGAACTTATCCAAAAATTCCCTGAAGACACGGTTCATCAGATCCATAAATATAGCCGGTGCATTAGTCAATCCTAAAGGCATCACTAGAAACTCGTAATGCCCATAGCGAGTATGGAATGCAGTCTTGGCTACATCTTGATCTCGGACCCTCATCTAGTGATAACCAGATCTCAAGTCGATCCTGGAGTAAACCGAAGTACCCTGTAAATGATCAAACATAACATCAATATGAGGCAAATGATACTTGTTCTTCACAGTAACTCGATTAAACTGCCGATAGTCAATGCAGAACCGCATAGACCCATCCTTCTTCTTCACAAAGAGAACAGGAGCTCCCCAAGGAGATACACTAGGATGAATGTACCCCTTATCCAAAAGATCATGTAACTGATTCTTCAATTTACGCATCTCTGACAGAGCCAGACGATACGATGCTCGAGAAATAGGCGAAGTACCAGACATCAACTCTGAGACGACTCTAACCCTAAAAAAATAAATAATAAATAAATTATTTGCGTAATTTAAAATTTTTTTTGCCATGACTCACTTTAAAAATATTGTAAGCCCAATTGACACAGTCAGCAATTCAAATCAAAATAAAATAAACACAAGATAAAAATCCAAATACGACAGTCATAGAATCCAGAAAAGGAAAGTTAATCCCACATAGTTGCGGAATAATAAACTGAACTGAAACGTAATCATAAATAAACTGTGAACTGTGAACTTAGATCCTTGAGTTGTGACTCTGTGGTTTCGATCATGATCATTGCTGCAGTGCACTATGCCGCAAGGAAGTCAGGATGTCTCCCAGCTCATCTTGCCTTGTGGGTGGTAAGGGAAGACAAGATTTCTCTTGGCTCGTCGAGACCCATGAATTTGGTAAGAGAAGATAAGACGTCTCCTAACTCGTCCATACACATGAATATTTTGGTAAGGGAAGTCAAGACGTCTCTCAACTCGTCCAAACACGTGATAAATGTAGTCACAACCATCTCACTTCGTTCATAAAATATTTTCTTTCCTTAATGAATATGAGACATAGCATGCATATGTAAATATGATGTACATGTAAATATTTGAACGGTAATCATGCAAAAGACTCACACATGGATGATCGGGATGGTGATTTAGGAGACAAACCAAAGGGTGGAAATTTAACCCATAACTTGCACTTAAGACAAAATCAAGCGGTTCGCCCATAAAATTTGTAACTTGCTCAATTCTTATTCAAAAAAGATTCCGCTTGAAACCACGACTCCATGACACTTGGAACTAAGCAATAAAATCATTCTCGGAATTTTATTCCTAAGAAATCATTTTATAAAAATTATATTTTTGGGCAGCAAGAATAAAGCCTAGCATTCTACACTTTAACTTCAAAAATCTATAACTCAACCATAACTTAACCAAATCAATTCCCGCTTTCACGGACATAATCCTAACATCTCAACCCAATTCCAGGACCAAGCCCTTGGGCAAATTCTACTTTTAACCCCATCTTAGACTCATATTTCTGGACAGCCCCAAAGTTCCCAGAAATTCTGCTCATGACCTCAAGTTCCAACCCAACCAATCTAGCTATATTTCTTCCAATCTTCCAAGCCTCTAATCCTAGGACCAAGGCCAACATTCAACCTCATTTCCAGCCTTACAACTCACATTGATTCACCTTAAGCTAGCTCAAAGGAAGCCCACAGCCACTATCCAAAACCGAGCCCCTACACCTCAAGTTTCGAATACACCTCCAATAAAACTAACAAGCCAACTTCAAACCATCCTAGGAGCAACTATGTGAACTACATATCACCCATGATAACTCCTCAATCACCATCCAAATCAACACAATTAAAACACCACATTTTTCGAACCCATGCTTCAAAAAGTTTTTGAAAATTTCAGCATTCACAAGGCATAACAAATATGGAATTTTGAAAGTAGCATGACATCCAAAACATTGCATTTAAAGTTCATACATATGTCATATCTCATCGAACAATACGATTTCCCATCAAAATGCATTAAAATCTCGACTGGAAATGGGGAAGGGGAACTCGAGCAGGGCACCATCACATGTATTCATAAATACTTCAAAGATTTCCAAGAAAATGCAAGCCACATAATGTCTAATCTACAATGGGCAAGGAAGAAACCATATCCTTGCCTATGCTTAGAAAAGAATAGAATCGAACAGGAACAACTACGATGAGCTATGGCCGATCGAAGGTAGGGGAAACAATGCTGGAATCGAGCTGGACACGAGCTGGATGAGCTCCAGATCTTTGACCGGCTTGCTATGAAGTGAATCACCGGAGAAGGAAAAGGAGATTGGGGAGCTTTAATGAAGAAAATAGTTTGTGTTTTGTGTGTGTGTGTGTGTGCGTGAGTTTTGGAGTGAGTGTGTGGCTAGGATTTAATCCTTTAGTTCAAGTGCTAGAATAGGTAACCCTAGAAAAATGTGAATATATGAAATTCATGAAAAAGTGCAACACACTCTAAAAAAAATGCTAAACCAAACTAACAATTAATAATACAAATTAAGTCGCACTAAATAAAAATGCAAGCTTAAAAATCCTAATAAAAAAATTAAATTTAATTTTACTAGTCCGGGAATTAAAATGATAATTTTCGCAAAAGTGTTAAAAATAATAAATTCTAATGCGCGGGAAAAATATAATATTTAGCCAATTAACACAGAAAATTAAAATAATTTAAAATCATAAATATTAAAGACTAATTTAGGCATGAAATTTAATTAAGAAATTCTAGGCGTCACAATTCCTCCCTCCCTAATATGGAATTTCATCCTCGAAATTAAGACTACCAAAAAGCACTGGATAATTAGTCCTGATATCCGTCTCTGCTTCCCAAGTGGCCTCTTCATCTGAATGGTTCTGCCATCTCACTTTGATCATAGGAATCGACTTGTTAATGAGTCTCCTCTCCTGTCTATCAAAAATCCGGATGGGCCTCTCCTCATACGTCATGTGAGGAGATAACTGAAGAGGTTCCATGCTAAGCACTGATAGAACCCAAAAATGCATGCTAAGTTAGATTATTTTGGGTTCCATTGAGCATGTTATTTATGATTTTTCTGTGTTTCCGTCTAAAATTCGAGTTTTTTTAAGCTTTATAGTATGTACTCATGCGTTTAAGATGTTTTGTAGGAAAAAGACGAAAAATGGAGCAGGGAAAGTGCTATGTTAAAATCTTGAGGCAGAAGTTTTCACGCTATGGCATGACATTCTTACGCCTAGGCGTGAAATGAGTTATTTCAGAAGATGGAGGCAGATATTTTCACGCCATAGCTTGACATTTTTGGCGCCATGGCGTAAACCGAGGGTTATGAGGAAATCAAAACAGAACTTTTCACGCTATGGCGTGATGTTTTGTGCGCCATAGCGTGAACTGGTAAAAAGTTAAGAATCGAGACGGAACTTTTCGCGCCATAGCGTGACATTTCTTAGGCCATGGCGCAGGTCGTTGAGTAAAAAAAGGAAAGTTGCAAAGCAAGGACTCTTGGAGATAAATAAGAATCGATTTTTAGATTTAGAGGCATCTTTTGGCACATCTCTTGGCGGCTGGAATATCACGAACCAGAGAGACGAAGCCGAAGAGGGAAGAACGATCGTGAAGCAATTTTTCTTCTTCTTCAAAAATTCTTTTCTTTTATTTTTGTTTTGAAGAAAACACTTTGATGTTAGTTATGAGTTCTATGTGTAGCTAAACCTCTTGTGTTGAGATTTAGGGGATCCGACCCCGGTTGTCGACTCACGAATATTGGTTTTTGACTTCCAATGAATGTTTAATTATGCTATTGATTTGTTTTGCATTGTTGGAGCGTAGCTAAATCTCTCAATATTTTTATATCGTGTTTTATTTCGAAAAAAAATTTCATGATAGGAACAAATAGCATGATTCATGGATCTACAATTTACATAGACATATGAAATTGGGTACATGTTGATAGTAATAGTCCAGTAGGTCGAAAGCTAAGGGATTCCACGAATCGTGAATGCAATCGTCTATGATAAATAATTGAAGACATTTGATTATTTCATAGCCTCGAATTAGTTTAGCATAACTTGAAAGAGTATGTTAATGAATTAGGGAATCTTTTCAAAAACGTGAATTGGTTATTGGAAGTAATTTTCAGAGTCGATTAAGGGAAGGTAAACCGACAATCTCAACATTCTCTCCATCATTTGAATTTAATTTACTAAGATTGATTCAATCCTTGATTTTTATTTATTTTTGAGTTTATTAATTCTCTTGTCATTAAGTAGTTAACAAATCCAAATTTCACTTTTCGTAAAAGTGAAGTAAGGATTAGTATTTAGGTAGAAATTGTGCACTAGTCCCTGCGGACGATACTCATATTCACATATTATATTATAATTTGCATCGTTCACTTGTGATTATTTCGAGCTTGCGAGATACATTTATTTTCTGAAATTCATAGTGCAAGAAAAGCTCGATCAAGTTTTTGGCGCCGTTGCCGGGGACTTTTTGATTTACAATTTTCTGCTTAGATATCTTCTTTAATTTCACTTCATATTCTCACAAATTATCCATCTTACCTTTGTAGGATTTTCTAGTGGTGCATGCTACCATCCTCGCACTCAGAACTTGTACCCTTTGATCTAGAAATTGAGAGAACCTTTCGAAAGAGACGAAGACAACAATGAACTGAGATGGCAGAGAACGAACCACCACGCATCAATAACGGTGATGGAGAAGCTAATAGTCCACCTGTGTATAGATCCATGATGGACTGTGGCATACCCACTATTGAGGATGTTCGACCGAGTATCATTAGACCAACAGTGACAGCTAATCATTATGAGATAAAGCTGGCAATCATCTTGATGATCCAGAACACAGTCCAATTCGGTGGATCTACCATTGATGATCCCAATGCTCATATTGAAAACTTCTTGGAAATCTGTGATACTTTCAAAAAACAAGGAGTTTCTGATGACGCTATTCATCTGCGTTTATTTCCTTTTTCATTAAGAGACAAAGCTAAATCGTGGTTGAATAGTTTACCTGCAGGTTCTATCATAACATGGGGAGATTTGGCTAAAGCGTTCCTTACTAAGTACTTTCCTCCCTCGAAGTCCATGAAGCTGAGAACAGACATCACTATGTTTGCTCAAGGGGAACAAGAGTCGTTGTATGAGGCATGGGAGCGCTACAAAGACATGCTAAGGCGATGCCCACATCATCAGTTGTCTGACTGGCTTGTGGTACAAACTTTCTATTATGGTTTATTACCTGCAAATCGTACTATGTTAGATGCAGCTGCAGGTGGAAATATTTTACGGAAATCGCCGGAAGATGGTTATGAACTGTTTGAGGAGATGGCCTCTAGTAGCTATCCACCTCAATCTGAGAGGAGCATGATGCAAAAATCAGCAGGAATTCATCAAGTGGAAGCATTCACTTCGATGACAGCACAACTGGAGGCTATAAATAAGAAGATTGATGGATTGAGCTTAGGAAATTCTGCGATGCGAATTCAGGAGGTGTTCTGTGATAGGTTCCAAGGTGAGCATTTCACTAAAGATTGTCAAATTGGTAATCCTTTTTATGTGCAGGATGAGGCAACAGTGAATCATGTGGGAAGCCAAAATCGCCCCAGGTTTGACCCGTATTCAAATACATATAATTCGGGGTGGAAGAAACATCCGAATTTTTCTTGGGGTGGTCAAAACAATCAGTCTAGGCCATATCATAATCAAAATCACGTGAAGCAACCTCAAGAGGAGAAGTCCAGTTTAGAGAAAATGATGCAAAATTTTATATCATCTACTGAGACTCGAATGCAGAACCAAGACGCAACTATAAGGGGTTTGGAAAATCAAATAGGGCAGCTGGCAAAGAGGATGTTAAATTGAGAGCCAGGAACTTTGCCAAGTGACACTGAGACTAATCCAAAGGAGCAAGTAAAGGCCGTGGAGTTGCGAAGTGGGAAGAAACTGGAAACCAAGGCGTTAGAGCACGAAGAGAAAAAGAATGAGGGTGAGAAAGAGCCATCTACAGGTAAGTCATCTGACTCTACACAATCACCCACATCAAAATCTAATATTGTTATTCCACCTCCGTTTCCTGCAGCACTGAAGAAAGCGAAACTTGATTCGCAATTTTCAAAATTTCTTTAGGTGTTTAAGAAGTTACATATTAATATACCTTTTGCTGATGCATTGTTGCAAATGCCTAGTTATGAAAAATTTTTGAAGGAAATCTTAGCAAGCAAAAGGAAAATAGAGGAGCATGTCATGGTAAACTTAACTGAAAATTTTTCTGCATTAGTGCAAAACAAAATTCCACCGAAGTTGAAAGATCGAGGGAGTTTTTCTATCCCTTGCATGATTGGTGATGTGGTTTTTCATAAGGCTCTTTGTGATTTGGGTGCCAGCATTAACTTGATGTCATTTTCTGTGTTTAAGAAGCTTGGAATGGGAGAACCAAAGCCTACAAGAGTTTCTCTGCAACTGGCAGATAGATCCATAAAGTATCCACGTGGAATAATTGAAGATGTGTTGGTTAAAGTGGACAAATTTATTTTCCCAGTAGATTTTGTGGTGCTTGACATGGAGGAGGACCTGGATATGCCATTGATCTTGGGCAGACCTTTTCTGGCAACAGGAAAAGCCCTAATTGACGTGCAAAAAGGAAAGTTGTTATTGAGAGTAGGAGAGGAGGAAATCACTTTTGATGTTTTTAATGCACTAAAGCACACACTGCACAATCATGATTGTTTTAGGATTGATGCATTGGATTCACTTGTTCATGATTTTGTGCAGGATGAGTTAAAAGACCCCTTAGAAGCTGCACTTATAAATGATGGATGTGAGGGTGACTTTGATGAAGAGAGGAAAAATATCATTGCATATTTTGCTGCTAATCCTCCATTGAAGAAGCAAGTGGGATTTAGACTCAAAGAATTGGGAGATAGGAAGGATTTGGTCCTTCAACAAACAAGCATAGATGCACCACCTACTCTAGAACTCAAACCTTTACCTTCACATCTAAAATATGTTTATTTGGGTGATGATAATAATTTACCGGTTATTATTTCTTCTTGTCTGACAGGTGTGATGGAGGAAAAGTTGGTACACATCTTAAAGGAGCATAAGAGAGTCTTCGCATGGAAGGTGGCAGACATTAAGGGAATCAATCCATCGATTTGCATGCACAAAATTTTGATGGAGGATAAGTACTCTTCTTTGGTTCAACCTCAGCGGAGGCTGAACCCGAAGATGCAAGAGGTAGTAAAAGCTGAAACCATTAAACTCTTGGACGCAGGTATCATCTATCCTATTTCTGACAGCGCATGGGTGAGTCCTATACATTGTGTTCCTAATAAAGGTGGTATAACTGTGATAAAAAATGACAAAAATGAGTTGATACCCACTAGAACGATTACGGGTTGGCGTGTGTGCATTGATTATAGAAAGTTGAATGACGCCACCCGTAAGGACCATTTTTCCCTCCCCTTCATTGATCAAATGCTTGAGCGATTGTCGGGTCATGAATTTTATTGTTTTCTAGATGGGTATTCGGGACATAATCAAATCATGATTGCACCAGAGGACCAAGAGAAAACAACTTTCACTTGCCCTTATGGTACCTTTGCGTATAGGCGGATGCCGTTTGGATTGTGTAATGCACCCGCCACTTTTCAAAGATGTATGACTGCTATTTTTCATGACATGACACAGAATTTCCTAGAGATATTCATGGATGAGTTTTCTATTTTTGGATCTTCTTTTGATGATTGTCTGAAAAATCTGCATTTGGTGCTATTACGTTGTGAGGAAACTAACTTGGTTTTGAATTGGGAAAAGTGTCATTTTATGGTACATGAAGGCATCGTGCTTGGGCACAAAGTTTTTGAACAGGGAATGGAGGTGGATAAAGCAAAAGTGGAAGTCATAAAAAATCTAACTTTACCAACATCTATTAAGGGAGTGAGAAGTTTCTTAGGGCACACTGGTTTTTACCGGCGTTTTATTAATGATTTTTCTAAAATTGCTAAAACCATATCCTCTTTACTAATATAAGATGTACCGTTTGACTTTAATTATAATTGTGTGCATGCAGGCATTTGAGATCTTGAAGGAGCGACTGGTGACAGCTCCTGTATTGGTAGCTCCTGATTGGGATCTTCCATTCGAGGTAATGTGCGATGCTAGTGACACGGCTGTAGGTGTTGTTTTGGGTCAGAGGAAAAACAAGGTATTCCATACTATATACTATGCGAGTAAGACTTTAGATGAAGCTCAATTGAATTATGCAACAACTAAAAAAGAATTACTCGCTATAGTATTCGCATTTGATAAGTTTCACTCCTACCTTGTTTTATCTAAAGTTGTTGTGTACACCGATCACTCGGCACTGAAATATTTACTTTCCAAAAAGGATGCTAAGCCTAGATTGATTAGGTGGATATTACTGTTTCAAGAATTTGATCTGGAAATAAAAGATAAGAAGGGGGTAGAGAACGTAGTAGCGGATCACCTTTCTAGGCTTGAGTATGTCAGTGAGGACACGAAAAAAAAGATGGTGATATTGATGATTCGTTTCCGGATGAACAATTGTTTTCATTAAAAGATTGCCCATGGCATGCGAATTTTGCTAATTATCTGGTGACAGGAACGCTTCCACCAAATTTGACATTTCACCAATGAAAGAAATTTTTATCTGATGTGAAATATTATTTTTGGGAGGAACTATTTTTGTTTAAGATCTGTGCAGATTCCATGATACGGCGATGTGTGCCGGAAGAAGAGATGCAACCAATCTTGAGCCACTGCCACGATCGAGAGGTAGGCGGTCACTTTGGACCGACAAAAACAGCGGCAAAGGTATTAGAATCTGGTTTTTATTGGCCTGCTGTTTTTAGGGATGCTCGTGCATATGTTATTGCATGTGATCGTTGTCAGCGCACAGGTAACATCTCTAATCGCAATGAAATGCCTTTAAACAATATTATGGAGTGCGAGCTATTTGATGTATGGGGCATAGATTTTATGGGACCGTTTCCCACATCTTTCTTGAAAAAATATATTTTGGTTGCGGTTGACTATGTGTCAAAATGGGTCGAAGCAGAGGTATGCTCATGTGGTATTGAAATTTTTAAAGAAAAATATTTTTAATCGCTTTGGCACACCACGAGCAATCATTAGTGATGGTGGGACACATTTTTGCAACAAATTATTTGAAAAACTTTTGGCAAAATATGGTGTCACGCACAAGATCTCTACTCCGTATCATCCTCAGACTAGTGGGCAAGTGGAAGTTTCAAACCGTGAGATAAAAATAATTTTTGAAAAAACAGTGAACACGAGTAGAAAAGATTGGTCTATCAGGCTAGATGACGCCCTATGGGCATATCGCACTGCTTTCAAGACACCTATAGGCACTACACCTTATAGGTTACTTTTTTGGTAAATCATGTCATCTGCCTGTTGAACTGGAGCATAGAGCATATTGGGCGATTAAATCACTAAATTTTGATTTTATGGCTGCAGGTGAGAAGAGACTATTAGAGTTGGCCCAGCTGGAAGAATTCCGTGATAAAGCATATGATCTGGAGCTATCCTATAAAGAACGCACGAAAAGGAGCCATGACAAGCGCATCATGCAAAGGGAGTTCAAAGAGGGAGACGCGGTGCTGCTTTTTAACTCAAGGTTGAGGTTGTTTCCAGGCAAGCTAAAATCGCAATGGCCTGGACCATATGTCATTAAAAAACCTACCCTTCCGGAGCAATTATGCTGACAGATTCCAAAGAGAAGAAGTTCACTGTCAATGCTCAATGCCTGAAGCACTACATGGGCGAGCACTTTGAGCCAAAAGTTGGAACAGCTGTATTCCAGTCAGAGACCGCATAAATCAAATTCTGACAAAGTCGAGCTCTAGACTATAAATTGAGAACTATTTCTTCATCCCCTGTTTGTTATTTCAGTTGAAGCTTTTATTTCCATTTCTTGTCGTTTGAAAAACAAAATAAAAAATAAAATTATTTTGAAGGGCCCGGAGCACGCCTAGGCGGGATAATTCATCCGCCAGGGCGTGAATTTCACTGGTTTGATTTTTTTTTTACATTCACGCCATGGCGTTCCATTTCCTAGGCCATGGCATGAAAAGTTTTGGATTCCATTTTTTTGGAACAAAATAAGTCACGCTACGGCGTGAACATATTCACGCAGCGGCGCGACAGATCTGCGTATTAAAATACGCAAATCCCTCTTTTAATTTCACTTCCCCTTCTCTTATTTCCTCCCCTTTTCGAACCCTAACCCCTAGAATCTGATAACTTACTCTCAAATCTCTCAAATTCTCAGGTTTCGATCGATGAGGAAGCTCCGAGCGTAAATCCCTAACGCCTCGTCTCGCTCCTAGAAGTCTCGTACGGTGCGGAACATCCAATTTCGAGACTCCAAGCTTCAATTTCTTCATGGGACAAAAAAGAGCTAGGGTTGTGGGCTCTTCATCATCTTCTTCGTCAGTTATCGCGGGTAAGTTTGTTTCCCAAGAGGCCAAGAACCGGTATGATCATTCTAAGATTAATCGTACTCTATGGCCCGAGAGGGGCTTTCATTTGTCTACAAATTCTGGGATAGGGTGTTATATTCATGATATCATAGAAGATAGAAAGTGGAACTTGTTTTGTGCTCAACCGAAAGCGAGAGTTATTCCATTGGTCCGGGAATTCTATGTCAATGCTAAAGAGGGAAAGGAACGGACTGTGTTTGTGAGAGGAAAGTGGGTGAATTATGGAGAGGAAATATTAACAAGTTGTTTGGATTGCCCTCAGTTGATACGACTGCTTACGATGCACTTTGCGCGGAACCGGACTATATGACGAACATGCGGGATTTATCTCATGATGGGGTCATGTGGAGTAACCCCATCAAATTTTTGAATTTTAAGGCCATGTATCTGAAGATTAAGCTGTCATTGTGGTATGTTTTTTTGGTTCGCCGGTTGATGCTCGTGTCCCATGTTAGTGAAGTTCATATGGACCGGGCAGTTCTGTTGTTCGCAATTATGAAGGGAATGCCAATCAATGTTGGCCGCATTATCTCAAGCCAAATTCTACAATGCGCCAACAACCCAAAATCGAAGCTATTTTTCCCGACTATCATTACAGAGTTGTGCGCTTTGGCCAGTGTTGACACTGATGTGGATGATGAATGGATCCAACCGCTACAGGCCATCGACGAAAAGATATATGAGGAGATGAAGGACAATCGAACCAAGCTTAAAACTGGAGCGAGCTCCAGTTCCGTGCCACCTCAACCTCCGAAGAAGAAGACGACCAATGAGAAGGTCGATGATATTTATGCATGGATTGCGCGTCAGGATGCATATCAGGAATATCGGAATGAATATGATCGGGTTAATGCCCAGTATATGATATCCACTGAGTCTATGACGTGTAACATTGTCACACACTTTGGTTTTGATACTTCCCGGTACCCGCATCCACCACCTTACCCGCCGCCATTTGCTCACCCATCTGCCTTGGGAGCACCACACACTGAGGAAGAAGGCGTCCCACCACCAGAACACGAAGAAGAGTTGGAGGATTGATCCACCACCATGGGAGTTTTGCTTTTATTTTCCTTCTATTTTTATTTTATTGTTTTTTGTTTTGTGTTTTAGTTCGGTCGCAGTGAGGACATTGCAGAGTCTTAGTATGAGGGGAACTCGTGCGTTTGTGTTAGTTGTTTTTGTTGTTTATTTTTCTGTTCTTAGTTCATTTTGTTTAGTTGTTTCTGTTGCTTAGTTTGTTTTGTGTTTTTGTTGAAAAAGAAAAAAAATAGTTAAAATTTTGAAAAAAGAGAAGCCAGTGATGATTTTGGGTTGATGCGAATTTATTTTGAAAGTGATGGTAATTCACAGACTAGCATCCTTGAATTTTTGAATCATGAAACCCACGAGTAGAGAGTGCACCTCCTTTTGCACGAATTGTTGTGAATAATGAAGTGTGTGGAGTGTGATGAACTGTTAAACTAGAGAAGCTCTTGTGACATTAGATACTTGAAGAAATCAAGCATGCATTCTCGGAACTTAGCTGACTGATATTGCCAAATAAATGTGTTGAATCCGTTGAAACTCCTGAGTCTTTCATGAAAGAAAAAAAAAAAAGCCATCCTTGAGTTTCTTGGTTAGCTTAATTGAAAAATAATGGAGTGTACCTTGCATAATCATTAAACTCCATTTGACAAATGTCTTTGGCTATTTTCTCTTTTACTCCTGTCCCGAACCAAATCTATATCCGAGGGAGTACAGTGATGGTTTCTTGCAAAAAGAAACAGAGAATGGAGAAAGTAAGGTGGGGGGCGGCCTATGAAATTAATGAATTCGGAATTGAATTCAAGGCAAAAAGGTGGGAATGTAAGGTGTAGAGGATATCGGATGAAAAATCTGATTGTGTTAAATAATGAATGATGTACTCCCTTTGTTGTGCATATTATTCCAATCTTTTATATCCCATACCCCAAGCCAAAAGCACGTGTTTTCAGTCAGTGATGGTTGAAGAGATGCATGTAGAAACTATACTTGTGTTGACATGTCACTTGAGCCATCTGGGGCCACTGGATTGGCACGAAATACATGACATTAGGATCAATATCACACACACATGTCCACTTCTCTCTCAAGGGTGTAATATAAGAACTTTGTAGGGATGCATTGTTTGAGTTTAAATTGAAAAGAAAGAAGAAAATGTTCGCTGTCACTCTCTGAGGCTTTTTGGAAAAAATATGTATTTATGAACTGCAAGTTTGTGTTTTGGCTTTAACCTATTTTGCTCTGGGCGAGCAAAATGTTAGTATGAGGGGGTTGATAGAACCCAAAAATGCATGCTAAGTTAGATTATTTTGGGTTCCATTGAGCATGTTATTTGTGATTTTTCCGTGTTTTCGTCTAAAATTCAAGTTTTTAAGCTTTATAGTATGTACTCATGCGTTTAAGATGTTTTGTAGGAAAAAGACGGAAAACGGAGCTCGGAAAGTGCTATGTTAAAAGCTTGAGGCAGAAGTTTTCACGTTATGGCGTGACATTCTTACGCCTAGGCGTGAAATGAGTTATTTCAGAAGATCGAGGCAGAGATTTCACGCCATAGCTTGACATTTCCGGTGCCATGGCGTAAACCGAGGGTTATGAGGAAATCAAAACAGAACTTTTCACGCTATGGCGTGATGTTTCCTGTGCCATAGCGTGAACTGGTAAAAAGTTGACAATCGAGACAGAACTTTTCGCGCCATAGCGTGACATTTCTTAGGCCATGGCGCAGGTCGTTGAGTAAAAAAGGAAAGTTGCAAAGCAAGGACTCTTGGAGATAAATAAGGATCGATTTTTAGATTTAGAGGCATCTTTTGGCACATCTCTTGGTGGCTGGAATATCACGAACCAGAGAGACGAAGCCGAAGAGGGAAGAACGATCGTGAAGCAATTTTTCTTCTTCTTCAAAAATTCTTTTCTTTTATTTTTGTTTTGAAGAAAACACTTTGATGTTAGTTATGAGTTCTATGTGTAGCTAAACCTCTTGTGTTGAGATTTAGGGGATCCGACCCCGGTTGTCGACTCACGAATATTGGTTTTTGACTTCCAATGAATGTTTAATTATGCTATTGATTTGTTTGCATTGTTGGAGCGTAGCTAACTCTCTCAATATTTTTATATCATGTTTTATTTTGAAAGAAAATTTCATGATAGGAACAAATAGCATGATTCATGGATCTACAATTTACATAGACATATGAAATTGGGTACATGTTGATAGTGATAGTCTACTAGGTCGAAAGCTAAGGGATTCCACGAATCGTGAATGCAATCGTCTATGATAAATAATTGAAGACATTTGATTATTTCATAGCCTTGAATTAGTTAACATAACTTGAAAGAGTATGTTAATGAATTAGGGAATCTTGTCAAAAGCGTGAATTGGTTGTTGGAAGTAATTTTCAGAGTCGATTAGGGGAAGGTGAACCGACAATCTCAACATTCTCTCCATCATTTGAATTTAATTTACTAAGATTGATTCAATCCTTGATTTTTATTTATTTTTGAGTTTATTAATTCTCTTGTCAATAAGTAGTTAACAAATCCAAATTTCACTTTTCGTAAAAGTGAAGTAAGGATTAGTATTTAGGTAGAAATTGTACACTAGTCCCTGTGGACGATACTCATATTCACATATTATATTATAATTTGCATCATGCACTTGCGATTATTTCGAGCTTGCGAGATACATTTATTTTCTGAAATTCATAGTGCAAAAAAAGCTCGATCAGAAATCCCCTAAACTATCCAAGAAATGAGAGGGGAAAGTTGTGAATTGGCAAGCTAAAAGTGAGCCTCAGATGTCCTATTTATAGACAGATTTCGAAAGCTCCGAACTCCTCTTCAAAAGCTCCAAACTTGCATGTAGTCCACGTTGCAGAATGCAAAGATCGGAAGCTCCGATCTCCATCTTCGGAAGCTCCGAACTCCTGTGTGTCCGAGCAAGTTGACACGTCGATAATGTGCATGGCCTAACTGTGATTGGAAGCTCCGAACTCCTTCACCCCTTCCGAACCCTTCGGACCCTCCGATCCCTACCAGGCTTGAGTTTGGACCTTCCGAACCACCCGAGCCCAAACTTTCTCCTTTACCATTTTTGGACGTTCTGGATCCGATTTCTTGGTCCGTTTAATATAATTAGAATCTCTTAATTATGTTTTACTTGTTCCAAAGTTTATTAAAATTAATCTTGTAAAATTGGGACTGGGTTACTACATGTAGGCAGTGTGGTAAGTCCTAGCTAATGATGGTTGTTGCAAATAACTTGTAATACTCAAAGTCTTCTAGTAATATCCTTCCGAACGGAAGAAGAGGTGACGTAGGAGTAGTTCAGTCTCTGAACATCTAGAAACATATCTTGTGCTATTCACTTACTGCATTACGTTTTCAGTCTAGCCAACTTGTTATTAGTTCAATCTATCTGTCATCCTCATTCCACACTCATTAAGTTTGGTGATTGATATAGACACATGAGAAAGAAATAGTTCAGTTTCCAACCCAACTGAGCTCAGTTTTAAAGGAAGCAGAAAAGTTTTAAAGTGTGTATTCACCTCCCCCTGTCTACACACATTATCAATCCGACAAGTGGTTTAACCACCCAATAGACCCTATCACTCTTTAAATGGTCTGACGAGAGTTTTTGTGTTATTTTGGTTACATGCATCCCTTAATTTTATATGATCCTTAATTTGAACCATCTTATCTATACAAAAGATGTACATTTTTGGTTTTAAAATAATAAAACCAAATAAGCATGACGAAGAATATTTGTACATGTTATTACTCAAAATATGTACATTTTCGGTTTTAAAATAATAAAACCAAATAAGCATTACGAAGAAGAATTTTATATATGTTGTACTGACTCGCACCGTGATCACCTACTAATCAGAAGCTTAAGCATGCATTTAACTTAAATAAATAAATCAGAAATTAAATAGCGAAAAACTTAAACAACAATAAAATATTGTTTACAACCATATCGAATAAAATCCAGTGTATTAACCCAACTACAACTGAAACAAAAGCCTAGACAATAATCTTGTTGGTCCTCCATCGCCTAAGCTCTCCTATAACCACCCGCCTCATCCAGCCGCAGACCTGCCCCATGGAATAGGGTATCCAGATACAACAAAGTACGGGATGTGAGCATGATAAGCTCAGTACGAGAGTATGAGTATACGGTGTTATGTGTGCATGTATGCAAATGAACTGGGTACCAAGACTCTCAGGTCAAGAAACAAGCTCAAAGACCGGGCCCAGGGTATATAGCACGCTGCGCCTTCGCATCAGGAGTGGCTCATATACCCAGTGGATAATGGTGACCTGATACTAGTACATGTGTCCAACCATCACGGTGACCTGACACAAGAATTACGTATCCAACCATCCACAAACTCGTAGGGTGAGCGCCCTATTACAGGATACCTCTAAGGTAAAAGCTCAATATGCTCATGTATGCAACATAAATTCATGGCATGCTGTATATAAAGACATATAAACATGCAATCACATAATCCATGCAAACACATAATACATGCATACTCAATCTGGATATCTCTAATAATACTTCCGTACCTCATAAACTAGGCAAGCTAGACCAGCACTATGTCCAAGTCTATAATCCGCACTACAATGCAAAGTACTCATGCATTATAATATTATTCTAAAAGCCTTAACTATGCTATAGCATACTCCCTATTTACTATAAGGAGCCAGAGCTATACCTGTGTCCGTCGTCAGCCCGCTGATGACGACTGCCCCAGAACCTGGGCACCGCTCCGCCGCAACCCCGGAGCACCTGGCCAACCTCCGGACCAAGCCTAGGAAGGCTGGAAACACCCCAAAACCCCTAGAATACACTAAAGACCGAGAGAGAAAAGATGATTTGGTGTGAAAAATGAGGCTCTCGGATGGCCTATTTATAGGCAAAGTTCGGACGGTCCGAACTGCCACCCGTCCGAGCCATTTTGACACCTGGGCTCTACTGAGTTCGGACTGTCCGAACTCGGGTTTGGATGGCCCGAAGTAGTTCGGATGGCCCGAAGTGGTTCGAAGGGCCCGAACTGGTCTGTATGCTCCGAACTGTTTTGGTCCTTCTGAACTCATTTTTGGACCCCCGGGACCTACCCCACCATTTTTGGACGTTCCGGATCTGATTTTCCACTTATTTTTACCAAATAAGGACTCCTTAAACATGTTTTGACACTTTTAAAATTATATGTCATTTTCTAACATGTTTAAAGTCACTTAATCTTGTAAAATGGAACCGGGCTACTACATTCTCCCCCTACTTAAAATATTTCGTCCTCGAACAAATCTTAAGTACTGAATGCAGTAAAACATTGAATAAACATTTTTTATTCAAACTGATTCATTTTACAAGTTACAATATGAAAATACCACAATTTAAAATTGCTCTGGATAATCTGTACGCAAACGACTCTCAAGTTCCCAAGTGGCCTCCTCAGTGCCTCGGCGCTGCCACTGAACTTGTAACACCCGAAAATTTTAATACGTAAATTCGCATGCATAATTAGGGAAAATAATTATTTAAAAAATTATATTTGGGTTAAATGACATTTATGTGTTATTATGTGAATTATATGCATGATTTAAATTTATTTTATCATTTAACCCGCAGTTATGGTATTTTTGGATTTTTGAGAATATTTATTATTTTGATCGCGTAGACGGGACCGTGGACGGACGAGATACCAAAATTCTTAGCCAAAAATATTTTATGAGTTTATGAGCCTTAAAATATTATTTTAAAGTATTTTGTCAAGAAAATTTTAGTATTTAATTATATATTTATTTAAGAGTTGATTTTTAGCCAAAATAAGTCATTTTAATGACTTTTATTAATTTTTAAAAATACTATAAATTAGTATTTCGGGATTTTTGATTAGTTATCAGATTAGTAGGTATTTTTAAGAGTTTAAAATCTTATATTTATGTTATATTATCTACCTAATTATTTTATACTAGTTATTATCCTAAATTATTCCTAGTTACAAAAAATTTAAAACAAAAACCTACCCTACCCTTACCCCACTCAGCCGACAACTCCCATCTCCTCCCACCCCTATTCTCACGATTCAGCAGAAAGCAATCTCCATAGCCGATCCTTCATAGATTCTTGGAGTCTTTGGTTTGTTCGTCGTCCCGGAGCGCCGTACACGCGATTATTGTTTCGTTTCTCAATCTATCTTCGTTTAAGACATGTTTATTCTTTCGTTTGAACACCATATAAGCTATTAACCATTCATGTTGAGTTTTATTCAGATTTTTATCAGATATTTTCGAATTATGCAATTTCATGGATGTTTGATGCATGTTTGAGTGTCTACTTGGCATGGCTCGCGTTTTTCTTCAGCATGGTATGGTCCAGGGCTGAGGGCTCGAGTCAGAGAGGTCCCAGGGTGCCTTAGGGTCGAGTTTGTTCAGAGTTTTAGGGTGTCATAGGCTGGAAACGAAGCTATTCACTTCTGATGCACACAGACGCGCAGGTTAGGGCTTTGGGAAGAGAGGGGTCGTTCTCCTTACTTAGGCCATGGATTTGTGCGTGGTTTGTTGGGTTTAAAAGATTTAGATGTTGGCTAAAATTGAGAAGTGGTTTCACGGTCTTTGGTTGTCGGAGGAAGCCGCACGAACGAAAGTTTGGCGACTGCTCAGTCTGCGCGCGAGGAGGAGGAAGGCGTCTGGTGCAGAGCTTCGTTCTCACTCCTCGGGCCATGGTTTGGTCTGATTCTTGTTGTGTTAGAACCCCCTGGATGTGGGCTATCCATGGGAGGTGGTGCTCTGGCCAGGGGCGGCCGAAGCAGGGCGGCAGCAGCCATGGAATGGCTGCTGCTCGCCCAGTCGAGAAGAGAAGGAGAGGGGTGATCGGGTTTGGGGTTTGGGGGGGGTTGCTGTTGGAAAACCGTGTTCAGATCAATTGAATCGATACCCGGTGCAGCGGAAGTTTAAAAATTTTATTTTTCTTTGATATGAAACAATTTCATATCATGGGTATCAAAACGTTTAACGATTAAATCACACAAGTAAAATAAATAATAATTAATTAAATATTTTACCTCCAATCTCGAAGCGAGATTATGGACACCAACAGAATTTAATCTGCTCTTCTTGTATATCCCGGGAACCGATGGCGTCACGATCAATCACCGGAATAAGGTCCACGAACAGAAAACAGAAACCCTCTGATTGACTGCACTAGAAATCAATCAGAAGTTTTGCGTAGAGAATAAACAGATATGATCTGTTAATTCATAATTGTAATTTTTCACAAAAATCACAAGTCTGAATTTTCTCCGGGAGGGACAAGGATTTCGAAAAACCCTTAGAATATTTAGAGTGTAATTTCGAAAATTATAAGACACAAAGTGTTTGATTTTCGAACCCAACACCTCTATTTATAGATAATTTCTAGTTATAATTTTATCAGGACTCTAACTCCTTAAAGCCCACAATCCATAACTTAAGCCCAACAAGCCAAGCAAGTTGTTATAGAAATTAATATAAAATTCATCGTGACTCCGATTGATAAACTGATTTCACCAATGTGCACAGAAACCATTTCTGCATCTTTTAGAGTCAAGATAATTTTTCTGAATCCGAATTCAGTGATTTCCAAAAATGTCCATCACTATGTCATTTTAGGAAATTCCACTCCCTTTAGTTGAGAAATCCAATTTCTCTTTCATTAAATTTAACTCTTTAAATTTAACTATCTCTACGGGGTTTTAGTAATCCATTACTTGTGTAACCCTCAATGGTTCAGGAATACATCTAGCCGTAGGCTCACAACTCCTTGTGACTCGGAACAACAATTTTCGACTTACCCAACGAATCATGGTAAGAGCGTCTAGCAACATCGCCCCATGATTCCCTAGGTATTACTGATAGTGTCTGCAAGAACCAGTAGATTTTGGTTAGCGTACAGTACGGTCCCTTCAACCAAATATCCCGATCGAATCAACATCCATTGGTACATCGAGAGTCGTTCGAGATTCGATAACTATGCATAACATCTTGGAGATCTATTAGTGACATCGCATGTGTTACTAGGATAACCATTAACCTAAAACACATCATGTACTCTGGCCAGAGATTCGTCACACTAATATCTCCTCGGATCGCATAGGATATCCACACTCGCAAGTATGTGGTGAATCCTTGACAACAAAGCATCGACTCCTATATGCGTCATAACTGTACCCAATCCCGACACCTGATGACCCCCATAGAGTCGGTAAACGAGTCAAAGCACAGTACTAGCATATAGAGTCTCAATGATGTTTCAAGTAATAAGGACTAATGGTGTACAACCAAAACCGCGGACTTTATCCACTCGATAAGTGATAACCACTTGGAAAGTTCGAATAGGGTAGTTCGATCATTCATCATATGAATATCCATTTGCATGCTTCGAACATCTCTATGTTCCCTACCAATGAAACGTGGTACTCTGCATCACAAATGCTAGTCTCAAACTCGAGCGATCCTTATCCTTATTTTCGGACGGCTCAATCGACTAGGAACTATTTAGAATATACAGTGACTATAAGATGTGTTTCATGATAGTCATCCCCATGTACTACCACATCTTACATACACTATAGTATATTCAAGGTCTTTATCAAAACAACAATAGTATATCACAATATAACAATATGAAGAAAGATAAAGTCATTGCCATTAATAAAATGTAAATTATATTAAACAAAGATTGTTTACACAAAGAGTCATAAAAGCCCTTAGCCACAAGTTGGCTATCCGGGCACCCACTCTTTCAATCTCCCACTTGCCCTAAAGCCAACTAGTCATATTACGTAATCCCATTGCTTCGCGATGTTTGTCAAACAATGGTCCTGGCAAGGGCTTCGTAAGCGGATCAGCGATATTGTCTGCAGAGGCCACTCTCTCGACTGTAATGTCTCCTCTTTCCACGATCTCCCGGATGATGTGGTATTTCCTTAGTATGTGTTTGGATCTTTGATGAGACCTTGGTTCCTTTGCCTGAGCAACGGCACCAGTGTTGTCGCAGTACACCGGGACTGGACCAACAGATTCTGGAATCACACCCAACTCTTGGATGAATTTTCTCATCCAAACCGCCTCTTTAGCAGCAGCTGATGCTGCAATGTATTCTGCCTCAGTGGTGGAATCCGCTATGGTGTCTTGCTTGGAACTCTTCCAAGAGACAGCACCGCCATTGAGCACGAATACAAATCCAGAGGTTGATTTCGAGTCATCCACGTCACTTTGGAAGCTAGAGTCGGTGTTGCCTTCCAACTTCAATTCTCTTCCTCCATATACCATGAACATATTCTTAGTCCTTCGTAAGTACTTAAGAATGTCCTTCACGGCTTTCCAATGCATTTGACTGGGATTGGCTTGATATCTGCTCGTGACACTCAGAGCAAATGCCACATCCGGTCTGGTAGATATCATCCCATACATGATACTACCTATGGCTGACGCATATGGTACATGTGTCATTTTCTCTATCTCTTCATCAGTCTTGGGACACATGGACTTGGATAGAGAAACTCCATGACACATAGGTAGATGTCCTCTCTTGGACCCATCCATTGAAAACCTTTTCAATATGGTTTCGATGTAAGTTGATTGAGTGAGTCCTATCATTCTTTTAGATCTATCTCTATAGATCTGAATTCCTAGAATATAGGATGCCTCACCTAAATCCTTCATCGAGAATCTACCTGATAACCATATCTTTGTTGACTGCAACATCCCTACGTCATTCCCAATGAGTAGGATGTCATCAACATAAAGTACTAAGAATGTCACAGCATCCTTAACTACTTTCTTGTACACGCACGGTTCCTCCGGGTTCTTGATGAAACCAAAATCCTTTATTGTTTCATCAAATTTCTGGTTCCAACTTCTTGATGCTTGTTTGAGACCATAGATCGATCTCTGAAGCTTGCATACCTTATGCTCGCTTCCCATGGATGTGTATCCCTCAGGCTGCGTCATATAGATCTCTTCCTTAATGTTTCCATTAAGAAATGCAGTCTTCACATCCATTTGCCATATCTCATAGTCATACTAAGCAGCTATGGCAATAAGGATTCTTATGGACTTGAACATTGCAACTGGTGAAAAGGTTTCATCATAGTCAACTCCTTGTCTTTGAGTATAACCTTTCGCCACCAATCGTGCCTTGTAGGTCAATACCTTACCATCAGGCCCAAGCTTTCTCTTGTAGATCCATTTATACCCTATTGGAACAATTCCATCGGGAGGATCTACTAAAGACCAAACTTGGTTTGTATGCATCGAATCTATTTCCGACTGCATAGCTTCAAGCCATAAATTTGAATCCGCATCAGAAATTGCTTCCTTGAAGTTTCTTGGATCACATGCAATATCGGGTTCACTTTGATCCCCTTCAAAAAGAAGACCATATCTAACAGGAGGCCTAGAAGTCCTCTCGGATCTTCTAGCAATAGGCGTGTCTTGTGATGATTCTTGAGGTGTAGGATCGTTAATTTGTATTTTGGGTTCTTCTCAAATTTCTTCGAGTTCCATCATCTTGCCTTTCTTATCCAATAAGAATTCCTTCTCCAAGAAGGTGGCATTCCTTGAAACAAACACCTTTGTTTCAGCAGGATGATAGAAATAATATCCGATTGAATTCTTCGGATACCCCACAAAATAACATAAGATGGATCGACTATCCAACTTATCTCCCACTGTCTGCTTCACGTAAGCAGGACATCCCCAAATCCTCAAGTACGAATACTTAGGAGCTTTGCCATTCCATAACTCGTATGGTGTTTTATCTACTGCTTTAGTGTGAACGTTGTTCAACAACAAATCTGCCGTTTCAAGCGCGTAGCCCCAAAACGATGGTGGGAGCTCAGTGAAGCTCATCATGGATCGAACCATGTCCAACAAGGTTCTATTACGACGCTCCGAAACACCATTCAGCTGTGGTGTCATAGGAGGAGTCCACTGAGAGAGAATCACATTCTCTTTTAGATAGTCCAAAAACTCGGCACTTAAGTATTCTCCACCATGATCCGATCGAAGTGTCTTAATACTTTTGCCTAGTTTGTTTTCTACTTCAGCCTTGAATTCTTTGAACTTTTCAAATGCTTCAGACTTATATTTCATTAAATATAAATACCCATACCTTGAATAATCATCAGTAAAGGTAATGAAGTAGGTGTGGCCAAATTGAGTACCAATTCTAAATGGACCACAAACATCTGTATGGATCAAATCCAATAGATTTTGACTACGCTCAGGTTTCCCCTTGAATGGAGATTTAGTCATTTTTCCTTTCAGGCAGGATTCACAAGTAGGTAGAGAGTTAATATCAGACATATCAAACATGCCCTCTCCCACTAGCTTGTTCATCCTCCTTGAGGAAATATGACCTAGCCTAGCATGCCAAAGATTTGCCGGGTTTTGACTATCGTTTTTCCTTTTGTTCGTTGTTACCGGTTTATCAACATAATTTATTGGAACGTCTTTTAATTTTAAGTTATATAGATCGTTTTCAAGTTGTCCATTTCCAATCAAACATTCATTCTTGTAAATATTGCAAATCCCATTCACAAAATTGCAAGAAAAACCATCTCTATCAAGCATAGAAACAGAAATAATGTTTTTAATCAAATCTGGAACAAATAAAACATCTCTCAAAAGTAACTTAAAATCGTTCTGCAAAATTAAATAAACGTCTCCCACAGCTTTGGCTTCAACTCTAGAACCATTTCCGAGCCTCAGCTGGGTCTCACCCATTCTAAGCTTGCGACTTCTTGTCATCACCTGCAAATCATTGCAAATATGAGATCCACATCCGGTATCCAATACCCAAGAAGTAGTATTAAGTGAAACATTTATTTCAATATAGAACATACCCTTTGCAGTTCGCAACTGCTCTAGATATTCCTTGCAGTTATGTTTCCAATGACCGGGTTTCTTGCAGTGATGGCAAACATCCTTGGACTTTTCCATGTTTGAAGCCTTTGTCTTGTTCTTCTTCTCGGGTCCGGTTTTCTTGGATGGGGCAGAACGTTTCTTACCCTTTGTACTTGGCCCCTTCTTAGCAGAAGAAGAGGAGCCTACCAAAAGAACTGGTTTATCCTTCTTTAAAGTAGCTTCATATGTTACAAGCATATTGACCATCTCTTCAAGGGAGGCCTCTATCTTGTTCATATTGAAATTCACCAAAAAACCGTCAAACGAAGAAGGAAGAGAGAGAAGTAATAAGTCCACATTGAGTTCATGCTCTAATACCAAATCAAGCGTTACCAACTTCTGAATGAGCCAAATCACTCGTACCCCATGATCACGGACCGAAGTCCCTTCACGCATGCGACACGTCATTAACTCTTTTACAGTAGCGAACCTTTCAGCTCTCGATTGAGCCCCAAAACGTTCCTTGAGTTGTACGTGAATGTCAGCAGCATTCACGGTATCCTCAAATCGCCTCTGGAGTTCATTAGACATCGAGGCTTGCATATAGCATTTGGCCTTGATATCATGGTCCCACCATATATCAAGTTTGGCCAACTCTTCCGGACTTATATCAGTTGGTGCTTCCTTCGGAGGAGATTTTTCTAAAACGTAGAGCATCTTCTCTGAGGTCAAGACAATCTTCAACTTACGGAACCATTCCATATAGTTTGCGCCAGTCAGTTTATTTTGTTCGAGAATAGAGAATAGTGGATTGCGCGAATTCATCTTAATGAATTACTGAAAAGAAACAGACAATAATCAGTGATTGTTTAATTAATTTACTAAGACATAAAATAGGCGAAATTTATTTTATGAATCTCACTCCCACTATTTTAACGATTTCACTACCCTCTAGTGAAAACGGGAAACTGTTTTCCTTAGTGGGAACATGGAGTTCAATTGACATACTATGGTCCCGAATAATATCAGCCAACCATAATTTTCAAAAGGTAGAGCCCAATTGCTTCCAAAGCAACCTCCACGTTTTTACCTCATGTCCAATAAGGGCCCAATAATATGATGTCGTTTATTGTGACATGTCAAGATGACCCATCAATATTAAGTTGTGATGGACGGTTGCCATGTGGATCCCCCTATAATATGAGCCGATCCCATGGGAGTTCCACCCAACTTACAACATGTGTCGATCCAATGTACAGCTTTCCGACGAACGGGCCCCCCCAATAATATGAGCCGGACCGTATCCGCGTGTAGCATCTCATACATTGATCGTTGATGGAAGGTAGGAACATTTAAACAATATTTAAATTTCCTTTATTTATCTTGATATCAATTTTAAATCATATTTAAAATGAGGGATTTTAATTTTGAAAATTTGTCTCATCATTTAAAATTTGTATGCTTGCGGGATTCATACAATTTAGTCTAAACATGCATACAACGATAATATCATATATTATATTGTAGGATGATCGATTCCATTACTAATCGACCCGTGGTTGCCAATCACGAGTCTAAGTCCAATCCTAGGTGATATGCAAGTATGCAATGTAATCCTATTACATTGTGCTTCCAATTTACATTTCTTCAGTCTTTATTGTCTGCTGGGCCCACCATGCTTCCAATCTTCATCTCCCACTAAGTATAATGTATTTACAATAAATAATTATGACAAGTAGGGGATACATTTTAAGGGGTGGGAATGGGCCATAAACCAGGCCCACTTTTATTACATATGACATTTCATATTGGGCCATAAACCAGGCCCATTAATAAATCCAACAACAATAAAAACAAATGTAAATTCCCTAACATACACCTACAAAATTGGTCATGGCAATCGATCATCCTTATCCAATAATATTTAATTCAAAATTAATTTATTGGATAACATGCAATGGCAATTAAATTAAAAAGGATAAAATCATATTCCATATATAAAATCTTATTTTACATACAAAATCATATTTTATCTTTTTATCAAATAAAATCATATTTTACATATAAAATCCAATTTTATACATAAAATCATATTTTACTCAATATTTCCATAAGATCATATCTTATCATCAATCGTACCAAAAATAATTAATTTCATAAAATCTGATTTAACGGATAAAATCTATAAATTTTTCAAAAATTCATATTTATCCAAAAATCAATTTTAAAATTTTCGGACTCGAACAATTCGATCCGACGCCTCGTGGACCAATCAAAAACAATTTTCGATCGGACCAAAAATAGAATTTTAACATATTAAAATTTTAATTTAAAAATAAAAATTAATTTTCCCGGGCTGCCCGGGACGATCCCGGGCAGCCCGCGCCCCAAAAGGGGCTTGGGCCGGGCAGCTCGTCGCTGCCCCTTGGGCAGCGACCATCGCTGCCCGTGTTTTGCCCGTCAAAAAAATTTTATTTTAAAAATTTATTTTGTTTCAAAAACCGAGGCTTAAAAATTTTTGTACAATCGTTTAATTTAATCGCTTGATCTGAGCAACCTTGCTCTGATACCACTGTTGGAAAACCGTGTTCAGATCAATTGAATCGATACCCGATGCAGCGGAAGTTTAAAAATTTTATTTTTCTTTGATATGAAACAATTTCATATCATGGGTATCAAAACGTTTAACGATTAAATCACACAAGTAAAATAAATAATAATTAATTAAATATTTTACCTCCAATCTCGAAGCAAGATTATGGACACCAACAGAATTTAATCTGCTCTTCTTGTATATCCCGGGAACCGATGGCGTCACGATCAATCACCGGAATAAGGTCCACGAACAGAAAACAGAAACCCTCTGATTGACTGCACTAGAAATCAATCAGAAGTTTTGCGTAGAGAATAAACAGATATGATCTGTTAATTCAGAATTGTAATTTTTCACAAAAATCACAAGTCTGAATTTTCTCCGGGAGGGACAAGGATTTCGAAAAACCCTTAGAATATTTAGAGTGTAATTTCGAAAATTATAAGACACAAAGTGTTTGATTTTCGAACCCAACACCTCTATTTATAGATAATTTCTAGTTATAATTTTATCAGGACTCTAACTCCTTAAAGCCCACAATTCATAACTTAAGCCCAACAAGCCAAGCCCGTTGTTATAGAAATTAATATAAAATTCATCGTGACTCCGATTGATAAACTGATTTCACCAATGTGCACAGAAACCATTTCTGCATCTTTTAGAATCAAGATAATTTTTTTGAATCCGAATTCAGTGATTTCCAAAAATGTCCATCACTATGTCATTTTAGGAAATTTCACTCCCTTTAGTTGAGAAATCCAATTTCTCTTTCATTAAATTTAACTCTTTAAATTTAACTATCTCTACGGGGTTTTAGTAATCCATTACTTGTGTAACCCTCAATGGTTCAGGAATACAGCTAGCCGTAGGCTCACAACTCCTTGTGACTCGGAACAACAATTTCCGACTTACCCACTGAATCATGGTAAGAGCGTCTAGCAACATCGCCCCATGATTCCCTAGGTATTACTGATAGTGCCTGCAAGAACCAGTAGATTTTGGTTAGCATACAGTACGGTCCCTTCAACCAAATATCCCGATCGAATCAACAACCATTGCTACATCGAGAGTCGTTCGAGATTCGATAAATATGCATAACATCTTGGAGATCTATTAGTGACATCGCATGTGTTACTAGGATAACCATTAACCTAAAACACATCATGTACTCTGGCCAGAGATTTGTCACACTAATATCTCCTCAGATCGCATAGGATATCCACACTCGCAAGTATGTGGTGAATCCTTGACAACAAAGCATCGACTCCTATATGCGTCGTAACTGTACCCAATCCCGATACCTGATGACCCCCATAGAGTCGGTAAACGAGTCAAAGCACAGTACTAGCATATAGAGTCTCAATGATGTTTCAAGTAATAAGGACTAATGGTGTACAACCAAAACCGTGGACTTTATCCACTCGATAAGTGATAACCACTTGGAAAGTTCGAATAGGGTAGTTCGATCATTCATCATATGAATATCCATTTGCATGCTTCGAACATCTCTATGTTTCCTACCAATGAAACGTGGTACTCTGCATCGCAAATGCTAGTCTCAAACTGGAGCGATCCTTATCCTTATTTTCGGACGGCTCAATCGACTAGGAACTGTTTAGATTATACAGTGACTATAAGATGTGTTTCATGATAGTCATCCCCATGTACTACCACATCTTACATACACTATAGTATATTCAAGGTCTTTATCAAAACAACAATAGTATATCACAATATAAAAATATGAAGAAAGATAAAGTCATTGCCATTAATAAAATGTAAATTATATTAAACAAAGATTGTTTACACAAAGAGTCATAAAAGCCCTTAGCCACAAGTTGGCTATCCGGGCACCCACTCTTTCAGTTGCTGGGTCAGGTTATGGGTCAGGGTTGGGTGCTGGGTCGGGTCAGGTAGTCATGGGTCGGGTTACGTCGGTCCGGGTCCGGGTTAGGTGGACCGGGCTTGAGTATTTTAAATTTTTAAATGTTTAATGTTTTAATTGGTTTTTGGGCAAATTAATTAGAAATAAAATTTATTTGGACCTCCAAATAATTTTATTTCGGCCTTAAATAATTTATTTAAGTTATCACAATGATTTTTATGGGCTTGGAAGTCCATGAGAATTTTTGGGGCAGTCAGTGGATTTTGGGCCAGTCTCTAGTTTTATTGGGCTTAAGTTAAGTAATTGGGCTTAAATATTTTATTTAGGTCAAGTTAAGTTTAATTAAGTTATTTGGGCTAAAATATGATTATTGGATTTTATTTAAGTTTAATGGGCTTAGAGTGAGTGATCAGCAGTCTGGACCAACCCATGAAAATAAACTAAGTCCGGAATATATATTTAATTATTTTTATGCATGAAGTCTATTTTAAGTAAAAGTATATTTATTATTAAAATTAATTAAATATATATTACGGACATATTTTAAGTGCATGCATACATGAAATATTTTATGATGTGTTTATGATTAAGAATTGAGCATGAAAAATATTTTTATGGAAATTGAAGTGATGTGACAGCATAGAAGTGGTTTTTACCACTGACACAGAGGTAGTTCTACTACCGGCATAGAAGTGGTTTTACCACTGGCACAGAGGTAGTTTACTACCAGCATAGAGGTGGATTTATCCACCGCCACGTACGATGGTTCTTTAGACTGATCAGTCGGTACAGTTATTAGTCACATTCATGGATATGACCATACTCAGTTTTTATGTTTATGACATGCTCAATTATGTTATGTATGATGAAGAAAGTTATGTTATGTTTATGATTTATGATTCAGCATTTATGTTATGAAAAATGTTTCCATGCATGCTCATGTACATGTATATGTATTAGTATCTACGTGAAGCATTATTTTTAACCTTGTTATAAAGGATTAGACATGTTGAGCCCCTAGGCTCACTACGCTTATATGGTGCAGGTGAGCATGATGACATTTATGTAGCTCCTACCGGTGGTGAGGACGTATGAGCTCACGGAGCAGTGGACCCCGTGACCGTCGCAGTTATTTAGTCTATTATGATGGAATTTTGAAACATGTTTTATTTTATTATTATTCCGCATATGAGATTTTTCAGCAGCATTGTTTATCATTTTAAATTGATGCATGAAACATTTTTAAGGATTTATTTATTTATTTAATATTTTTCAGGTTATTTAAGAAATATATGTTATTTTTATATACATATATGTATGGGCGTATATGTATAGTATTATTTAAAAAAAAAAAAAATTTCCGCATTTTATTAGTAGTAGGCGTTTCAGAACTAGAACAAGAGGAATGGTTTTGTTGCGTAACACTTTATCCTTATGACCTATGATACGCAAAGGTCTCTCCACGTAGGTCAAATCTGAGTCCAACTGTACTTCAGACGGCTGTAAGATATGAGACTCATCTGCCACATACTGTCGCAACAGTGAAACATGGAACACGTCGTTGATTTTTGACAAATACGGCGGTAACGCCAACCTGTAAGCCAGATCTCCAACACTTTCCAGAATTTCGAATGGACCAATGTACCTAGGAGATAGCTTACCCTTGAAACCGAATCTCAAAATCCTTCGAAATGACGAGACTTTTAAGAATACTTTCTCACCCACCTCAAACTGCAAAGGTCTGCGCTTAACATTTGCATAGCTAGCCTTTCGATCCTGCGCAACCTTAATTCTCTTCTTGATCTGTCCAACAATATCAATAGCCTGCTGGACTAACTCTGGTCCCTCAACCTGTCGCTCCCCCACTTCTTCCTAGAATAGTAGAGTACGACATCGTCGCCCGTACAACGCCTCAAACGGAGTCATCCCAATACTGCGATGGTAACTGATGTTGTACTAGAACTCAATCAATGGCAACTGATTTTGCCATGCTGGACCAAAATCCATAGAACATGCTCGTAACATGTCTTCAAGAGTACGGATCGTGCGCTCTGACTGCCTGTCAGTCTATGGGTGATATGATGTACTCACGCTAAGAGTAGTACCCATAGCGCGCTGAAGACTCCCCCAAAACCTGGAAGTAAACCTTAGATCTCGATCGCTGACTATGCTCATAGGCACTCCGTGCAATCGAACAATTTCCTGGATGTACAACTGTGCCATCCTATTAAAATTGCAGTCCTGATTATAAGGAATGAAATGTGCTGACTTGGTGAGTCGGTCCACCACAACCCAGATAGCATCACAATTCCTCGAGCTCACCAGTAAATGGGTCACGAAGTCCATCGTGATCAACTCCCATTTCCACTCAGGAATAGGTAAACTGTGAAGCAACCCTCCAGGTCGTCGGTGCTCTGCCTTGACCTGCTGACACACCAAACAACTAGAAACATATAGATACACACTCATTTTCATTCCTTTCCACTAGAACCTAGTACGCAAATCCTTGTACATCTTGTTGCTCCCCGGATGAATACTCAACTTAGAACGATGAGCCTGGGATAAAATCTCCTCCCTCAGAGTATCATCCTCTGGAACAACAATACGGCCAGATAAACAAAGAAAACCATCTGACTGATAGTGGAATCCAGACGAACTATCATCCCTGACTAAATGAGCCAAACGCTGGGTCTTTTGATCAGCCATCTGAGTGTCTCGAATCCGAGAATACAAAGCAGGCTCAGATAAGATTGCAAACATCTGGATACTCTGCATACCTTTTTTATGCTTGAAGGTATAACCTGAAGAACAACAATCTTCAACTGCACTTGCCACAGAACAAGTCTGAAGTGCAGACACTCGCACCTTGCGACTTAAAGCATCAGCAGTGAGATTAGCAGCTCCTAGATGGTATTTAATTTCACAGTCATAATCCTTAAGAAAATCCATCCAATGTCTTTGTCTCATGTTCAACTCTGCGTGAGTGAACAAATATTTGAGACTCTTATGGTCTGTGAAGATCTCAAATCTCTCGCCATAGAGATAATGATGCCAGATCTTCGACGCAAAAACAATAGCTGCTAACTCAAGATCATGCACTGGGTAGTTATTCTCGTGAACTTTCAACTGTCTAGAGGCATATGCAATCACATGCCCATTCTGAGTCAGAACACATCCCAGTCCCTGAAGAGAAGCATCCGTGTACACTACATACCCTCCAGATCCAGACGGCAAAGCCAACACCGGCGCAGAAGTCAACCGTCTACGAAGTTCACAGAAATTCTCCTCACATTCTGAAGACCACTCAAAATTCACGCCCTTCCGAGTAAGTTGTGTCAGGGGTCGAGCCAGCTGCGAGAAATTCGCGATAAATCAGCGATAATATCGTGCTAGACCCAGAAAACTACGGATCTCAGCTACCGTCGTCGGATGCGACCAGTTCATTACTGCCTCAATCTTGCTTGGATCAACAGACACTCCATCTCTGGATATAATGTGGGCAAGAAATACCACCCAATCCAGCCAGAACTCACACTTACTCAGCTTGGCATACAATTGTCTATCCCTCAGAGTCTGCAACACAAGCCTCAAATGATATGCGTGCTCATTCACATCATGTGAGTACACCAAGATATCATCGATAAATACAACGACGAACTTGTCTAAAAATTCCCGAAACACTCGATTCATTAGATCCATGAATACAGCCGGTGCATTAGTCAAACCAAATGGTATTACTAGAAACTCATAATGCCCATACCTGGTCCTGAATGTTGTCTTGGCTATATCCTGATCTCGGACTCTCATCTGATGATATCCAGATCTCAAATCAATCTTCGAGTAAACCGAAGTACCCTGCAACTGATCAAACAGATCATCTATACGAGGCAAAGGATACTTATTCTTGATTGTTACTCTATTCAACTGGCAATAGTCAATGCACAGACGCATAGACCCATCTTTTTTCTTCACGAACAGAACAGGTGCTCTCCACGGAGAAACACTAGGACGAATGTAACCCTTGTCCAACAGATCCTGAAGCTATTGCTTTAACTCTTGCATCTCTGATGGAGCCAGACGATACGGTACTCGAGAAATAGGCGAAGTCCCTGACATCAGTTCTATGCCAAACTCAACTTCGCGCAGTGGAGGAAATCCTGGAATCTCATCTGGAAATACATCTGGAAATTCATTCACAATAGGAATAGCTTCTATACCAACACTTCCGGCGAATGTATCAACTGTATAGATGAGGTAGCCTTCCACGCCAGATTCCAAAGCTCGACAAGCTTTCAAAGCTGATACCAATGGCATCTGAGGTTGCGCTCCCTCACCATAAAATAACCAGCTATCATCACCAACCAGATGAAATTTTATCAATCTCTTGTAATAATCCACTAAAGCTCGGTATGTAGTTAACACATCAATTCCCAAAATGCAATCGAAATCCTCCATTGCTAATATCATGAGATTCACTATCAAGACATTCCCTTCTAACTCTAAAGGGCAACCCATCACTAGATGCTTAGCCGACGCAGACTGGCCCGTCGGGGTAGAAACAACAACCACTGTGTCTAGTGAAATGTATGGCAACTTATATCTCTTAACAAAACGTGCAGATATGAAAGAATGAGATGCACCAGTGTCAATGAGTGCAAAAGCAGGTATATCAAATAACAAGAACGTACCCGCTATAACTTTCTCATTCTCGTCCACCGCCTGATCATGTCTCAAGGCGAACACTTGACTAGAAGTACGAGGTTTCAAATTAGAACCCCCTATCGACTGTCCTTGTGGCCTCTGCTGCACTGAAGCCTGAGAACCAGAACCCGAGCCAGAACCATCTCCCCCGGCCTGTGGACAATCCTTCTTCAGGTGGCCAATTTCTCCGCATCGAAAACACGCCCCTAAAACCTTCCGGCACCTGTTAGCAGAATGATTCCCGCCACAATGCTTGCAAGGACCTTGATTCTTTCTGCCGAAACGCATCACCTCCCCGGATCCTGAGGAAGAAGAAGTGGAACTAGACTTCTTGAATGACTGAGCATGGGGACCCAAGGAACTTGCGGGTCTAGATGAGTAGAAGGATCTGTTATGACGGATGTTGTCCTCTGCCTGGTGACATCGACTCACTAATCCCTCGTAAGTCATGTCATCTCCCACAGCAACTCGGTCATGAATCTCCGGATTAAGACCTTGGAGGAACAGATTATACTTCGCCTCCGAGCTATCGGAAATCTGGGGACAATAAGGCAGCAACTCAAAGAACTTCAACTGGTACTCATCGATCGACATCGATCCCTGCAGTAAACTCAGCAACTCACTTGTCTTCTTCTATCGGAGAGCAGGAGGAAAATATAGCTTATGAAAAGTCGTGCGGAACTCATCCCAGGTAGCAACTCCTCGGGCTGCAATAAAAGGCGCAGAAGTAGAATCCCACCACTTCCGAGCTCGTCCTTCGACCAGGAAATCAAGAGTCTCCATCCGCTGCTCCTCAGTACATCAAAACTCCCAGAAACAAACTTCCATACGTCGTAGCCAGTTTTCCACATCCTCCGGTGACTCTCCTCCAATTAAAGGGTTCGGACCCATCTGCATAAACCTATGCATGCTGAAATGCCTGCGATCATCATGGCGATGGTGATGACAGCCCCGACGATGGTCCCGATCGTTCTGATCCTCCCAGCGTCCACCTACGCAGTCGTGACTACTCTCGTCACCATGACCCGCCATCTACACGATGATTAAAGGTTAAAAAGAATTCAAAAAATCTAGATCCCAAGATTACTATGCATGCTCCGATACCATAAATGTAGTGACCCGCATCGTGATCACCTACTAATCAGAAGCTTAAGCATGCATTTAACTTAAATAAATAAATCAAAAATTAAACAGCGGAAAACTTAAACAACAATAAAATATTTTTACAACCATATCGAATAAAATTCAGTGTATTAACCCAAATACAACTGAAACAAAAACCTAGACAATAATCTTGCTGGTCCTCCATCGCCTAAGCTCTCCTAGAACCACCCGCCTCATCCAGCCGCAGACCTGCCCCATGAAATAGGGTGTCCAGATACAACAAAGTACGACGTGAGCATGATAAGCTCAGTACGAGAGTATGAGTATATGGTGTTATGTGTGCATGTATGCAAGTGAACTGGGTACCAAGACTCTCAGGTCAAGAAACAAGCTCAAAGACCGGGCCCAGGGTATATAGCACGCTGCGCCGTCGCATCAGGAGGTGGCTCATATACCCAGTGGATAATGGTGACCTAATACTAGTACATGTGTCCAACCATCACGGTGACCTGACACAAGACTTACGTATCCAACCATCCACAAACTCGTAGGGTGAGTGCCCTACTACAGGATACCTCTAAGGTAAAAGCTCAATATGCTCATGTATGCAACATAAAATCATGGCATGCTGTATATAAAAGCATATAAACATGCAATCACATAATCCATGCAAACACATAATACATGCATACTCAATCTGGATATCTCGAATAATACTTTCGTACCTCATAAACTAGGCAAACTAGACCAGCACTATGTCCAAGTCTATAATCCGCACTACAATGCAAAGTACTCATGCATTATAATCTTATTCTAAAAGCCTTAACTACGCTATAGCATACTTCCTATTTACTATAAGGAGCCAGAGCTATACCTGCGTCCGTCATCAGCCCGCTGATGACGACTGCCCCAAAACTTGGGCACCGCTCTGCCGCAACCCCGGAGCACCTGGCCAACCTTCGGACCAAGCCTAGGAAGGCTGGAAACACCCCAAAACCCCTAGATACACTAAAGACCGAGAGAGAAAAGATGATTTGGTGTGAAAAATGAGGCTCTCGGATGGCCTATTTATAGGCGAAGTTCGGACGGTCCGAACTGCCACCCGTTCGAGCCATTTTGACACCTGGGCTCTGCTGAGTTCGGACGGTCCGAACTCAGATTCGGACGGCCTGAAGTAGTTCGGATGGCCCGAAGTGGTTCGGAGGGCCCGAACTGGTCTGTATGCTCCGAACTATTTTGGTCCTTCTGAACTCATTTTTGGACCCCCGGGACCTACCCCACCATTTTTGGACGTTCCGGATCTGATTTTCTACTTATTTTTAACAAATAAGGACTCCTTAAATATGTTTTGACATTTTTAAAATTATATGTCATTTTCTAACATGTTTAAAGTCACTTAATCTTGTAAAATAGAACCGGGCTACTACATATGTTATGGTGTAATAATTGATATTCTAACGATCGAACTGTGACACTTGAGTTGTTGTATGATTTAAAAGGACTTGATTTATATAATTACCACCACTCATATATTTTGGTAAAGCGACAAAAAAATTGATACTACATTGATATTATAGTCAAGGTAATGAGTACATCGATTCCAACGAGTGCAATTGTTATGAAAAGATTGATAGGATGCAATAATTGTTTCTGCTAGATAATGATTTAACCTTGATGTTGGGTTTTTGTACGATTTAAAACACTAGCCATTATTTTTAGCAAAGTAACAATCGCTCAATCATACGATATAAATTTAATATGCCGAGGCAACAACATCATAGTATTTAGTTAATTTTAAAAAAATTATTTAATTTATTTTATGATAAATTCGATGTGTTTACACACACACACATACACATCTATACTATTATATAAAAGATGAGTTTATTATAGTAACTACCTTGATGACACCAAAATTATTTATTTCATAATTATCCTTTTCTATCAACTACCCACTAAAAACTTTCCACTCACTCCATGTTTTTCTTTTTTAAAAAAAATAAATATAAAAACACTTATCTTTTACACACATAAGGTGTGTGCATTTTTCCCTAGTATATTTTAAAAACACCGTCTGTTATGACGAGGGGTTTGGCGGTCCCCTACATATTTATTAGAATAAAAAGGATAATTACAAGAGAGTGAGACTAGACCAAAACTTCTCGAGAAATTATAAAAACCAGGCTAGTAGCACCAAAATTAATAAAAAATTGTTTTAACTCAAAGATAAGATAGACCAGACCTATCTAATCTACAAATCCCTTTAAGCCTTCCAGTGATGTCTTGCGGATGCAATATGGCCAAACCCAGTGCCAAACCAAGGTTAGCCAATTCATCTGCCGCTGCATTTGCTTCCCTGTAAACATTAGATTTCCGCACCTCTGAAATCTTAAGTATCCCCTGAATCTGGGTCAAAATCCAAGTGAGTTCCCAAGATGAATTGTCAGCATCCAAAATAGCTAATACCGCCAAGGAGTCCCCTTCAAGCCATAGAGGAAACAAATTATACAATATGAAAACCTGTATACACCTGAGAATAGCATTTAACTCTGCCATCGTATTCAAACCAATTCCAATAGAATCATGAAACGCAAGAACTAGCTGCCCAGTGTGATCTCTGATAATGCACCGATCCCAGACTCACCTCCAGTTTTCAAACAGCCACTGTGTTCAGCTTGAAATATCCGAATTCAGGGGCCAACCAACGTACTATCCGAATATTAGTAGCTCTAGAAACAATATAGTTCAGCCCCAAAGATTTAGCAACCTCCTCGAATCCAGTCCAATGACTCGCCCCCAATAACCCTGCACGACCAATAGACAAAATAAACTCATTAATATGCAATATAATACTGGCCTAGTGAATTCTGGTTTCCTTATTCTTGTGTTCGTTTCTGACCTTCCAAAAAAACCAGATAATCAGAAACGAAATTAATTCTCTAACGTGGCCACCATTACTCCAATTAGTAGACACCTTCCAATTTGACACACACACACACGTGTATATATATATAGAGTTTATTTCAAGTTCCCACCTATCATGCCCACTATCATGCCCACCAATGATTTGGCACTATTCTATTGGATGTGATAAAGTTGTGATAAATTATAGGTCCAAAAGAATAGTGCCACATCATTGGTGGGCATGGTAGTGGGCATGATAGGTGGGCACTTGAAAGAAACTATATATATATATATATATAACATTTGATATAAAATATATGATTTTTATATTGGTTTTTGGGTTTGGCTTGATATAAAAAATTTTACAAGTTTAAGTAACCCTATCATTCCAAACCCTAACTATTATAATGTATTGTTAGTGATTGATTTAGTATAAGATATTCATAAAAATGAATATATCTAAAATCAATAATGATACTGATCAAAATAGTATGATTGATGAATATGATATTCCAGATAATTTAGAATTATTAAATAAATGGACTATTCCTAAAGTAGAACCTAAATTGCTTTATAAATTATGAACTTTTGGACCATTAGGTTTAAACAAGTAATCAAAACTACTGAAAAATATATTTCTCTCCATAGAAATGAGATGATAATTGGTTTGTTAAACAAAAAAAATATTTTAACTTTTCAAAGAACTCAATATAATTTTAAATTTCAATATAATTCCTACTTTTTTTACCCACGAAATAAAAAATTTCTCTTTTGGAGGAAAAAAAACAAAAGAGGACTGCCAGCATTTAAAATGAGGAGCGGCCACTAGTGAGACTTCGGGCACCACCACTCTCTCTGCAGAGGGTATTCAGATTCCTCTTTCGCCCAATTGAGGCGACCGCCGAGCAGGTAATTCGTCGAATTGTGCTGAGTTATGCTAGAATTTTACTGAATTTCGCTTGCTTCTTGTCTATATTTTTGAATCGTTTACTTTTTTTTTTTGGGTTGAGGATATTGCGTAGTTTTCGATTTTGTTCGGCTGTTGTTTCTTCTGTTTTCGCTCGGCTGCTTTTGATTCGTTGCTGTTGATTGTTTGAAGTATTCGTGCTTGATCCTTCTACTGGTTCTTCGTTAGATCCGTGGTGGATAGATCAAAATGTATGGTACTGTTAATTAGAAATGGTCTGCGTAGATCGGTCACTTTGGATCTGAATGCATTTTGTTGAATGATTGAGTATTTGAATTCGGCGCTTAGCTATTCATATTTTTGGGAGTGGAAAGTGTTTTTGTACGTCTGCTGTGTTTGTCATTTATTGTAACCATTGTTTCCTGCTCTTTGGTTGTGTGTATTGGGCAATCTGCATATTCTGCTTATGCTTATTTATTTGTTTGTGTTACTTTTGATAATATTGTTTGTAATGTAATCTGGGCTCTGGTTATGGTTCATCGTGTTTAAGTTCGTAATCTCCAGCAAATTTGCTTGCTCTCTTCTTATCAAAGTTAGATAATCCCGTTGCTTTTGATTTTACTTGTCCTCCCTGCTTAATTTATGGGAAGTCTACTGTGGTACTGTAGATTTAAGATAAAGAGATTTTAATTGTGTGTTAATGTTATCTCATTGACATGCAAATCAATCAATAACTGATACTGAAACTGAACTTGATTAACTTCATGTGTAAATTTTACCAGGGTAGTATTCTCTTAAATCTGTGTAAATTGTCCGGAAACGCTTTGTTCTTTTTGTTAAACATGGGCTTGGCTTTCGAAAGGCATGCCTTATTGTTTGCTTTATCCCAAAGAAAATGATTTGTTCAGTGACTTGATATTGATAAGTTGATTTGATACTTTCCTTTGTGATGCATATAATGTTATGAGTTAATGGTTGATACCATTGATTATGTTGCTTCACATGTTTGGGCTTGATCAGTACTCTAAGTTTAACATGCCGTGACGGCATGACCTATGTACGTTCATTTAATGTCCATATTGCATGTTAAGATATTGTGTTACCGCGATTAGATTTTAAACTTGTGAATCTGATTCATCAGTTTGTATTCTATATTGAGCGGGGCATACCATATCTGTAACTTTGGTTCTTCGAGGCATTGTTGATCAGTATTCTGTGTAGTGCTTTGCTTTTCTGAAATTTGAGTTGGATGCATTCTCTAATCTTTGTGCTATGTTGTGTTACCCTAAACAATTTAAATGTCCTTGTAAATGACATGCTACTACCTCTTATCTATAATTTTATCATGGTTTGCTTTGACAACTTATTTGTGTTTGCAGGAATTCTTTCTAAAGTTAAGATGGTAGATCAGCACCGGCTCCCTACCATTGCCCAGAAGTTGGCGAATCAGCTGCACATGAGTTCCAGTCCGTCAAACGATGCTCAAAATCACTATTGTGGCTTCCAGAGGCCTGTTATGCATCAGAGACGATATGTTTATGGAAATCATACTCGTGCTGGATTGTGGAATCCAATGACTTGGAAAGTCACTCAGGATCTATCCTTGATTTCTGCTCATGCTTCACCAGTTTTTGTTCAAGCTCCTGCCGAGAAAGGCCTTGCCGGCTTTGCCATCGACTTTCTTATGGGTGGTGTTTCAGCAGCTGTGTCAAAAACTGCTGCTGCCCCTATTGAGCGAGTGAAGCTTCTGATACAGAATCAAGATGAAATGATTAAATCTGGAAGGCTCTCGGAACCGTACAAAGGAATTGGAGACTGCTTCAAGAGAACCATTCAGGATGAGGGATTTGGGTCATTGTGGAGAGGAAATACTGCTAATGTCATTCGTTACTTCCCCACTCAGGTTCATCTAATTTATGAATATATGATTGATCATTATGCATCCCTTTTCTGTCTTCTATCTGCAAACTTTACTAAATGTTATCACATGTTTTACAGGCTCTGAACTTTGCATTCAAGGACTACTTCAAGAGACTCTTCAACTTCAAGAAAGACCGGGATGGCTACTGGAAATGGTTCGCTGGAAACCTTGCATCAGGTGGTGCAGCTGGTGCTTCTTCATTGCTCTTTGTTTACTCCTTGGATTATGCTCGTACACGTCTTGCTAATGATGCTAAGGCGGCAAAGAAGGGAGGTGAGAGGCAATTCAATGGTTTGGTGGATGTCTATAGAAAGACCATGAAATCTGATGGTATTGCTGGCCTTTACCGTGGATTCAACATCTCATGTGTTGGCATTATTGTGTATCGTGGTTTATACTTCGGAATGTATGACTCTTTGAAGCCTGTGGTCCTAACCGGATCGCTACAGGTTAGTATCTTGACAATCATTCATATCTAAGCGTTGTCTTAGAAATCATTGGATTGCATTATCCCAATTATTTATAGCACACGTAGAAATTTGAAGTATTAATTTTACTGATCGGGTAAAGGATGTGACGGTCGTGTCGAGTTTTGTTTTCTCTGTTTTTTGTCTTTTTCAATTCAGTACGTGAATACATGACGTGCTCGAAATCCAATTGTCTTGCAACTTAATATATAAGAAGGATACATTTTCAAAGCATCACATTAATGACTGGTTTGCCACAGCCCACACTTTAAACTTTTGTCCTAAATAATTTCATATTCCATATTTAGCACATTGACGACATGATATATGTGGAACTTAAGAATTGGATTAGGTTTACATATTTGATTTTCATGATCTACTAGTTGTTAGCGACTAAGATTTACCTGTTCATGATTACAGGATAGTTTCTTTGCTAGCTTTGCCCTTGGTTGGCTCATCACTAACGGTGCCGGTCTTGCCTCTTACCCAATTGATACCGTCCGTAGAAGAATGATGATGACATCTGGTGAGGCTGTGAAGTACAAGAGCTCAATGGATGCATTTGCTCAAATCCTCAAGAACGAAGGTGCAAAATCTTTGTTCAAAGGTGCAGGTGCCAACATTCTTCGTGCTGTCGCTGGTGCTGGTGTTCTTGCTGGTTACGACAAACTTCAAATGATCGTTTTTGGCAAGAAATACGGCTCTGGTGGAGGTTAAGTTCACCTTTCTTTGAATTTCAGAGAGACAGATGGTGATGAAAATGTTCTGTTACGGTTTAAGAAACTTTAAAAGTGAGCGCAGTTTGAATAATATAAATTTCGATCGTCCAAACATTGCTTGGTTCCTGGAAAATTGTCATGGAAAGGCTTCCATCTTCACGTATCATGTTTAATTTTTCCTGAGATTTTGAATTTAAGATCTGCATTTCAGCATTAAGACTTGTGGTTATTTCATCATATTTATTTTGATTAATATCATAATTAAATAAATTTGGGCTACGATTGCATGAAAAAATTTCAAAACCATGAATTTCGAGTATTATTTTATTGTTAATAATAAAAAAAATAAATCAAATCGTAAATTTATGCACTATTTATTTACATATTTAAATGACATCATTATTGAATGGATTTGAAATATATACTAAATAACATAAAATACTATATAAACATGAAATGACTTATGGGTGAGTTTGAAATTTTTGGTGTATTTTTTTGAATAAAAAAAATACATTTGGGAATATTGAAATCCATGGATTTAAAATCTTTTCTTCCAACATTATCTTAAAGGTTTGTTATTCATGATTTCATTACATGGATTAGGGTGAAAATAAAACAAATCGGGTCGAATAATATTAAAAAAATTAAGAATCGAGTTCGAGTTCAAGTTCGGCTCGAAATATTCGAAACTATTCGTGAACTATTCGAACTATTTTTCGGATATTAAGGTGGTTCCCGAACTTAGTTTGAAAGCTTGAATTGTCTGAAAGATTCGAAATGTATATTGTATATTTATTATATCATTATATCAATAAAATATTAAGTTTCGCGAACGGCTCGCGAACTATCAAACAAAATAATTTTGGTTCAAGTTCGATTCGAAAAAATTTCGAAAATGTTCGCATTCGGCTCGAGTTCGATAAGTTCAAATATGAATCAAATATTTATCGAGCCGACTCGAAAAACTAGCGAACCAACTCAATTCGTTTACACCTATACCTGGGATATTGAACTATCTATTCCAACTTCGTACGGAAACGTTTCATGTTTCTAAGTACGTAATGTATGAGTACACATGTTTATATGCAATGCATGAAAAGATTACTACTCTGGTAAACAAGGATCAAATATTGAAAATCATGCTAAGAGGGTAGGCAGTATCAGCACACTGCTCTGAAAATCCAGTGGATACCACACATACGGACCGTGGTCTTGGACTAATACTGTCCTGGGTAACCGCACATGCTGATCTATGGATCCATTAGGTTGCAAAACATACTCTAACTGTGAAATTGCATTGATGTTAATGAGAGCACTACCAAGATAATGAGATGTAAAGGCAGTGGCCTCGAGAATCAAAATATTTTTTTTAGGAGGAATCTAAAGAATTAAGTAAATTGGAGTTGCATGGCTTGTTTGCTGATCTTAAAACTTACGAATTTAAACTTGCGATTCAAATCGAAGAAGTCATCTACCTTCCAACTAACGAATTTAAACATGTCACGTGTCTTTGTCTTCTTTCCAAAAATATTACAGTGGCGCAAAGGCTATTTGGACTGTAGTAAAATATGGAAACCAACGACCTTTTAATCCTTTGTTTTTAGTAAGAATATTTTTGAACAATCCTTGAGTATATCAGATCAAATGTTAGATGGAATATTTGTCTGTTCAGACTGCTTTGCTTGTGCAGCAAGATTTTGTAAAAAAATTGAGAGTCTTGAAATGCTGAGAGTGAAAAACTGTCATGTACTGTAGTAACCCATACCCCATTTTATGAGCTTAATGGTTTAACATGATTAACTGATTCCAATCTAATTTAACGAGGTGATTAATCGGATCAGAAATGGGAAATCAGGGATTCAGAACCACCGAACAAATCGGAACTTCCGAAGTGGGTTCAGGAACACCGAACCTGACAGCTGAAGATCGGAAGCAAAGGGTGAGTTCGTACCTTCTGAACGTGAAATCGGAGCTTCCGAAGGTTAGGGCATGCGCACTTAGTGAGGTGTTACCAGCGTTTGGACATGCAATCACATGAATTAGGTTGGAACGTCCGCAAATGGGATCGGAGCTTTCGATCAGGACAGTCTAGCAACATGGCTGGTATGCGAAGATAGGAGCTTCCGTAGTGGGGATATGAGCTTCCGATCATCGCCTATAAATAGGGCATGCGAGGCTCACAATTTCCTTGCCAATTCACTATCTTCCTCTCCAATCTTTGTGTTTCTTGGGCATTTCCAGCCATCTAGGCGAGGACCGGGCGGTAGCGAGGAGCTTTCGAGTTCCGAAGTCGCAGCAGAGCCGTTCTTAGGAGTTAAGGCCTTCGACAGCAAAGGGCTGACGACGGACGCAGGTATAACCCTAGATTCCTAATAGTATTAAGGAGTATATATTAGCTTGGTTAAGAATTATAGATCAGTAATAGTGATATAGTAAAAATTGGTTTGTAAGCTTGGACTTTAGACTGGTAATACTAGGACTGCCTTAGTGAGGTACTTAAGTACTGACTGAGATAGCCAGCGAGTATGCATGCTTATATGTTGCATTTTATGCGTCACGATACATGTTTTACAGCTTTGATATATTATGTTGCATGTGCATATTCATGTTGAGCAGAGTCTCCTTCGAGATAGTCTTTGTAGTAGGGCCGCTCAGCCCTATATTTCTTGTTGTATTGTCTTACACCAGTAGACGCCGTGATGACGCGGATTGATGCTACAATGACCTTGACGAGTGTGTGGATGTACCCATCGAAGTTGACCCCAGATGGTACTACATGCTCATTGGAGCCTAGACTGGGCAAGACTTGTGATAACCAGTACCCAGTCATTTGCATGCATCATACTAGATTTGTATACTTATGCTTATCGTATTGAGCATAGTCTCTCACATCCTTGTTGTTGTGTTTCTTTGGACACCCCATTCGATGGGGCATTAGAAGGTGGATTACTTTGGATCTGTGTTTAATTTTTGACCAATGCTGGATTGCAGAATTAGCTGCCAGGTTGCTGTTAATTTACTTAAATTAATAGTTAGATTGGGTTGTATTATTCTTTTGTTTTGGGTTTTATTTACCAGTTGTATTCTGTCGGTTTAGCATGGTGGTTATTTATTTTCGCAGTATTCTAATTTAGTTCTAATTAGGATTATTGCATGTTTAAGTCTCTGATTAGTAGGTGATTCAGGTCGGGTCACTACACGTACTTCTCCCGTTAATTAAAAAGTTTCATCCGTTCCTAGAATTGGTTTTCAACCTCTTGGAGAGATGGTTGATTGTAGTCTGGGTACTGGAAGGAACCACAGTTGCAGTTTCCTTTCCTTTGTTTTTGAACTGCTCCAATCCAGAATACGTTCTGTTCACGTTTTGCTCAGTGATCACAATTCCAAATCATAACTTGAAGATTGGAATAGCTGGAATAGGAACGAGCTGAATTGGTGGAGTGCTCACATGCTTGACCAGCTTGGATCTCTTTTTCCTCTTTGGGTGACGGGTCTTGCGATGTATGGTCTGCCTATTCAGAGTCGGTTCCTTAGTTGGACTTGATTCCGTCTTCACATTCAAGCTTTCCATCGATGATAGATTCTTGGCCTGGTAAGCTGAAATAGATCTCTCATTCAAAATCTTATGCATGTAAAGAGTAGAAGAAGCACCCAGCTGGATGTCAAAATTCTTCAAAATACAACTGATTTGGACCATGAACCTTTGAGATTGAATACCAGGTATGCTGATCATAGAAGTGAGATTGTTGAAAAAGTCTTCGGACAAGTTGATCTTAATCCCAGTGGTGATAGCAGCCATCACATCCATATTTTCTGCGATGATGGTATCGAACGACCATGCTTTGGCCAGAAGAGACTTTTCTATAGTATCAACAAGAAGTCCATACTTCATATTGATGTCTTTCTTCTTGCATGATGACTTGATAAGAACATTTTTCATGGAGTATCTTGACTTCATTTCTTCTCGAAGTTGCCTAGAAATTTGGGAGAAGTTAGTGAGTCCAGGCAAGGGCAGAGCAAATGCCCCAGGGAATGAATCCTTAGTTATGGAAACCGATACCCCCACAAATAGTGCTTTTTACTGTATCATTTGCGAATTTCACGGCCTGAAAATTTTTTGGCAATGCCTACTTGTAGATCCGGTTACCACAACTCAAAAATTTTTGCAGTCCAGATTCTTTTAGAGATCGAAACATCTCTACCATGCCAACATCCTGTAGGTTGTACACAATGTCAAAGTAGATCTGGAGAATGTTCTGGGTGATTGGAGACATGGTTACCACGGAAATTTGTGAAGTAGAGAACATGGAATACTTAAAGCAAATACAAAATTTGTAAGCACAAAAAATCTAAGTATGGTGAAGAAGAAGAAGAAGAAGAAGAAGAAGAAGAAGAAGAAGAAGAAGAAGAAGAAGAAGAAGAGACTGAGTTTCAAAATATTGATTATATATATTGTCGCTTAGGTAAACTTTTCGGTCCACGTAGGAAAATGTTTAAAATTTAAAAGAGCATAGGCAGTTTTCAAAAAAAAAAAAGACTGTAAAATAAAGCGTAAATGAAAATAATTACAATTTAAAAAGAGTAACTAATTTCGACTGTAGAATATTGAATTACTGTTTCTGGAGTGAATGTTAATTAATTCGAAACTATTGGAAAAGATCGAAATAAGTTTTGAAAAGTTGAGATACACCAACCTGATTTCAAAATTTATTTGTATAAGCTTGAGTTCAACACTGAGCTGTATCAACTTGAGTTCAAAACCGAGATGTACCTGTTAGATTTTCAAAATTAGGCTAATAATTATCTTATCAATTCAAATTTTCTATCTCCCCGAGTCAATGCGCAATCAATTTAAATCAACTTAACCATGAATATTTATAACTATGAAAAATTAGAGTCGGGTAGTGTCTTAGTGAATATGTCTGTCACTTGTTGATCAGTTGAAATATATTCAAGGAAAATGTCCTTCTTTATAACATAATCTCGAACGAAGTGATATCTGATGTCAATGTGTTTTGTTCTTGAAATCCGCAAGACGAATCAACTCTACTCATATTTTTAAATAAAAATAATACTTTTGACATAAAAATTATTAATTTTTCATGGGTGTCTCAAATAGAAAATCCGTCTCACAAAATTGACTCATGAGATTATCTCACATGAGTTTTTGTGTTAATTTTGTTTCGAATTCTAATTAGTTCAACGTATGTTTCCCACGTGCAATGCACATAAATATATATATATATATATATATATATATATATAATACACTAGGGACTAAATCTTGAACCGGATAATCAGTCAATTGATGTTCCAGCGTCACCATATTCTTCGATGGATCTTCCCGAGGATCGCTCAATTGTTCTTCCAACGTCACCATCTTCTTCGATGGAATATCTTCACAACTCAATATTGATCGGTGTTCTAGTAAAAACGTAAAATCAGTCATCACATGCAAGCTTGTTTGCAAATCATGGTATCATCTCATCTCCAACTCTAGTTTCGCCCACACCTATAATTATGTGGAGCCCTTTAAATGCAATATGTATTTTGAATCAAGATCTAATGAGATATGTCTTATTGAAACAAAAAAGGACAGGGAAGTTCTTGAAACACTCTTCAAAACACCACCTTCCCACAAGCAAAAACCATATACTAGGAATAGTTGGATCGTTCAATGGTCTGTTCTGCTTCCTGGTAGAAACCCTACTGTCAGTCGATAGATTTGAAGAAATGGTTTGCATATACAACCCATGGAATTATGAATATATAGAGATTCTGGAAACATTCGTACGACTTGATGTTTTTATAGCACGAAATTATGGATTTGGTTGCATAAAGTAGACGGATTAGCACAAGGTTTTTAACTTCGTTCCAGAAGCGGTCAAGTGGATATAATGTTATTTGGATCAATAATACAAGGACAGGTTCACGTCGGGGTTGATAGAAGATGGAGGGAGTATGAGGATCAGTCCGTCGAATTTGATTTCACATGTTTCAAATATTTTGTTCTTTTTAATGGAGTGCTTCATTGGGTGGGGTTATAAGTTATCCCCCAGGAGCTAATGTTATTTATGCAATCGATCTTGAAGAAGAAAAGAGTGCGATAATCCAACTTCCACCCCATTTTCAAATCATAGCGAATAATAATGTACATTTGTGGGAATATTGAATGATTATCTGTGTGAAATCCCCATGGAGGAGGATTGTTCTTGTGTTGGATAATAATATAGTAACCCAAATTTCGTTTTACATGATTCCATTATTTAAAAATATTTAGCATGGTAAAACATGATTAAGGAATTTTTAAAATAATAAACGGAGTGGAAAATCGACTCCAGGACGTCCAAAAATGGTCTATAAGTAATAAATGATTTGGACAGTTCGGAAGCACCAAAATTGAAACTAGGGAAGTTCGGAGGATCCGAACTGATCGGAAGGACCGAGTGAGTTCGGAAGCAAAGGGTCGAGTTCAGACCTTTTGAACATGAGATCAGACCTTCCGAAGAGTTGGGACATGCGCACTAGAAGTGCAAACGAACCGAATCGAGCCGAATAATAGTAAAATTTTAAGGCTCGAATTCGGCTCGATAAGAGTATATTCGAGTTCGAGATCAATTCGAAGTTCGATATTTTCAAATATTTTGGCTCGAGCTCGGCTCGAAATATTCGAACCTATTCGTAAACTATTCGGATATTATGGTTCAAAAAGCTCGAAATGTTCGAAAAAGTTCGAAATGTATATATATTTATTATATAATTATATTATATTAATTAAATATTAAGGCTCGCGAACTATTCGCGAACTATCGAACAGAATAATTTCGGCTCGAGCTCGGCTCGAAAAAAAGTTTGAACATGTTCGAATTCGGCTCGAGTTTGATAAGCTCGAATACGAATCAAATATTTATCGAGCGGGCTTGTAAAGATCACGAACAGGTTCGGTTCGTTTGCACCCCTAATGCGCACTATAGACGTGCCAAGAGAGTACCAACACGTGGGAAAGCATGTAGATCGGAGCTTCCAAAGTGGGATTCCAGAGCTCCCAACGATGATCGGAAATTTCGAAGTGCAGATCAGAGCTTCCGATCAGAGTTTTTCGGAGACGTGGCAAGAATGCGAGTTTGGATCTTCCGAACTATGGTTCTTACCTTTCGAAATACGTCTATAAATAGGTCGATATTTCTCACAGTTCAGTGTGTGTTTGAGGTGAAATGGTGTGATCAGCTTATAGTCTTAGGGTTCTAGTCGTCTTGATAAGTGCATTTTATGCACTTAATTTGTATATGCTTTGACTTGGCTTTTGTGATGTATTGAGCGGTTTTATGTGTATTTGCTTGTTATTTCCGTGATATGCAAGGATTGGAAGTTAAATGTCGAGAAGAGGCTTAAGAAGAAATCACGAAGCCGCAAGTTTACAAAATTTATCAAAGATGATAGAGAGATAAAAATCCGATCTCCACCGTTCAGAATGAAGTATAGAATTTATAAAGATGCTGTCAAAATTTCAGTTCGATTCAACGGCTAGAGCTGCAGTTATGAATTTTTCAAGAATTATGCACATGTATGAAGAAATTGTAGCGCAACCGTGCCCTGGGCAACAAAAACAAGTGCCTTAGCGCCTCAAGGAAGAGCTGCAACGCTTGGAAATTCAAAGATTAAGCACTTAGGCGCTGATTTGAAGCGCTACAGCGTTGCCTGCGCAAAAACAGAATAGATTTTTGGAATTTTGAAACTCTCGGTTTTGTCGGGCTTTATTTGACGGGCTTCAAGGACATATAAAAGGGGGAGAGCCGCACAAATCAGAGGCAGAAACGCAACAACACACACAAATGTGAGATAAAAGTTGTTGCGCAAAACAAGAAGAAGATTTTGGAAGCGAGGATCCAAGACGAAGACGGTGCAATCTGGGGACAGAGACACAACTTTGGATTCATTCCTCTTTCTTTTATTTTCTTAAATTCTGAATATTGATGTCTAGTTTTCAAAACATGCTTAGTTTTTGTTTTGTTCTAGTCATGAACTAAATTCTTAATTCTAAAGATTGATGTAGCTTAGTTGTAACAACTTCTATAACTTTTTAATTTTATTTGATTGAATTCCTTTTTGAGTTTGATTGTGTTTTCTTGTTTTGATTGTCTTTCAATTTACTGACCATAAATTGAAGTGTTATATTTATTTGAAATTCGGCACTCGCGAGAGGGGATTTTGAATAGGATCATTGGAAAATACATTGTTAATGTTTATATAATTTGGAAGGCATATAAAGTTAACAAAACTTGAATAAGAACATTTTTTTCACATATAAATAAGTCTAAATTTTTAATAGGGATATTGGAATCAAAGCTTAATTGATAAATTCTATTTGTTTCTTGGGAAAGGGAAATAGAAATAAATAAGTGTCATTTGCTGTTTAAACGAGTAAAATTCATAAATATAAATTAATTAGAAGTTGTTGTTGTCGAAACTGAGTAAAATCAAAACCTCTAGATATTTTTTATTATTGATTTTCTCTCAATTGTGTTCTTTTCTTATTAGCATTCTAGTTAATTTATTTAATTGTGAAAAAAACTCTCTTCTTAAATTTTCTAAATAAAGTCTAGCTATTTCAATTACAAGCATTAGTATAATTTTCAATACATACTCCTCGTGGAAACGATACTCTACTCACTAAATATTAAAACTTGACATCGTGCACTTACGAGCAAAAAAATACGCAACAAGTTTTTGACGCCGTTGTCGGGGAGTATTTTAATTGAATTTATATTAGTATTGTTATTAATTATTTTAGATTTTAATTTAGATTTTTCTTTGTTCTTATTATTTTTTAGTTACTGATTTATTTCTGTTTTCAGATTTGCAGTTTATGCGAAGATCTCAAAACTTTTAATCTTCACTTTTTGATCCTGATATTGAAAGAACTGCAAGAGCTTTAAGGAGGAGAAGAAGAGAGGAATTAAGATCAATGGCTGAGAATGATAATAAACAACAAGCTCCCTTGGTACCAATCAGAGTCCACTTCAGTCTAGTAGTCCATACTCAATATTCGGGAAAATTAGCATTTTGGTCCTGTATGTTGGCTTTTTTTTTTTTTTGGTCCTATATGTTGGCTTGTTTTGGAAAAGATCTTGTAACTCGACTTTTTTTTGGATTTAGTCCTATATGTTGGCTTATTTTGTTTTTGGTCCTGTAAGTTTGTTTGTTTTTTGGTTTTCGTCCTGTATGTTATCATGTTTTGGAATTTAGAAGTTGATCTCTAATTATTTTTGTAATAAATATTTTTTATTCTTTCATGTTTTATCTGCTTATTGGTTTGAGATAATTACAACTAACTAATAAAAAAATATTTTTTTACGCTTAAACTTTTTTTAATCTAAATAATTTAATAAAATCTAAAATATGTTAATTTAATTTATTAAATGTAACATACTTTTGTTCTTTTAAAAAGTAACAAACAAACATTCATATATATCGTTCTCAACTGTAACTTCGATTTTTTTATTTATTTGGCACTAAGTGTTCGCCCACTTAGCACCTATTAATGATCATATAAATAAGTTCCAACCTAAATTAACAAAATTAGCTTAAAAACTAAAAATATATTTAAAACATACTTTCGTTCTTTTAAAAAGTAACACTCTAATATATTTTTTTTATCGTTCTCAACTATGGTTGACTTTTTTTGTTCCGATTTTCTCGAAAGCAGAGCTTTTTAGGTATGTTTCACTTTTATCACGCTTAATCGCCGCTTAAGCATGCTTTTTAGAACACTGCAAATAAGCAAACTTTTGATGCTCCCTCCAGTTTCGGTGACGGAGGAAAAATACAAAAAAAAAATCAAGTTATTGTACTTTTTAGAACATAATTATTATTTTAAAAAATAATTAGAAGGTCAAAATCTAAATTTTAAATCTAATTTATTTAATTATAAAATCATAAAAAAATATTTATTATAAAAGCTTAAGCGGTGAAGTTGGAAAGTCAACTTCTAAATTTTAAATTTAATTTATTATTTTAAAATAAAAAACATAGGCGCTTATTCTAACTTAACCGAGCTTAATTTGGTCAAAACCATATCTTTTCCATGACCAAAATAAAAAAACAAGTCAACTAATAGGACCAAATTCAAAAAAAATCCAAATTCCTGTACTTTTTTTTCAAAACATAACTTTTTATAGGACCAAAATCAAAAAGTAAGTCAACTTATAGGACCAAAACCAAAACAATCAACATGTAGGACTAAATACAAAATAAAAACAAAGTTACAGGATCTTTTCCAAAACAAGTCAATATACAGGACCAAAACCAAAATGAAGCCAACATACATGACTAAAATGCTAATTTTCCCCTCAATAGGTATTCTGGCATAGCTCGTGGAACCTTCAATGCCAACAATTTCGAGCTGAAGCCTGCACTGATTAATATGGTTCAGCAGAACCAGTTCAATAGAGGTGCTACTGTTGATGCTCATCTGCATGTGAAGCCATTCTTGGAGATCACTGATACGGTAAAAATTAATGATGTTTCTGAGAATATTATTAGATTGCGTTTGTTTCCGTTTTCTCTCAGGGATCAGGCAAGATGTTGTCTTCAATCACTACCACTTGGGAGCATTACTACTTGGGAGGATATGATAGTGAAATTTCTTGCAAAATATTTTTCACCTGCTAAATCCACCCAAATGAAGATCGAGATCAGCACATTCAGGAAGCATGACTCTGAACAGCTGTATGAGGCTTGGGAGAGTTACAATGATTTGCTCAGGCAATGCCCGAATCATAAATTTGCAGACTGGGAGCAGATTGAATTATTCTATAATGGATTGAATTCTCCAACGAGGATGTTTGTGGATTCTGCTGGTGGTGGTACTATATTTGCAAAGGATCCTACTTAGATGTATGAGATGTTGGAAGAAATGATTATCAACAGCTTTCAGTGGCCGATTGAATGAGCTGGCATCCAGAAATCAGCCGGAGATTATGCTGTGGATCCTCTCACTTCTTTATCTACTCAAGTCTCGGCACTGACTACACAGATAGCTGCTATGAGCACTAGAAAATTTGAAGGTAAGGCTATCACTATTGCACCGTCACACACTCCTGACGAGGTCCAATACATTAACACCAGAGGCTATGGAGCATATCGAGGTAACCCTTTTCCAAATTTTTATCATCGTGATGTGTGTAACCATGAAAATTTCTCTTATGCAAATAATAAGAATGTATTGAATCTCCTTCCGGGATTTAATACAAATAAGGGAGAAGAAAAGTCATCTTTGGAGGATGTGGTTAGTATTTTTGTTGTGGAGTCTGGAAAAAGAATGGCAATAATTGAGTCTCGTCTTGATATCTTGGAGATGCATATGGTTAATATGGGTGCTTTGATGAAATCTTTGGAGACACGGATTGGGCAGCTGGCGAATGCACTGAAAGATCACAACAGATGTCAGTTCCTGAGTAATACTGAGGTGAATCCATTAGAACACTGTAAAGCCATAACATTGAGAAGTGGAAAAGAGGTCGGAATCGATGAGCCGAAATCTGAAGTTGAGAAGAAAAAGAAGGAAGAAGCTGAAGTTAGTGATAATAAGCTTATGGATTCAAAGGATGAATCAGAACAGAAACTCATGTTTAAGCCAAATCTTCGTTATCCTCATAGATTCAAGAAGAAAGCGTTGGATGAACAGTTTTCCAAGTTTCTTGAAATTTTAAAGAAATTTCACATTAACATTCCATTCGTCGATGCTTTGCTGCAAATGTCGAACTATGCCAAATTCTTGAAAGAGGTAATGTCTAGGAAGAGGAAATTGGAAGAGTTTGAGAGAGTGAACCTGACTGAAGAGTGTAGTGTTTTACTTCAAAAGAAGATACCACGGAAATTAAAGGATCTAGGGAGCATTACGATTTCTTGCACTATTGATTCTTCTAATTTTAATAAAGCACTTTGTGATTTAGGAGCTAGCATTAATCTAATGTCTTTGTCAGTTTTCAGGAGCTTAGGACTTGGGGAGGTAAAAGCCACTACAATCGCATTGCAACTAGCCGATAGATCTCTCAAATATCCGTGTGGAATCATCAAGAATGTTTTGGTAAAAATTGACAAAAAAAATTTCATGCGGATTTTGTGGTGCTAGATATGGAGGAGGATGCAAATATTCCATTGATCTTGGTGAGGCCATTCTTGGCCATTGCTGACGCCAAGATTGATGTCAAGAAAGGATAGTTGTCGATGGATGTTGAAGGTGAGAAAGTGATGTTTACTGTATTCAAGGATGCTAACAATCCATCCAAAGAAATGGTGTTCATGATCGATCAAGCAAGAAGGATGGAAAGTTGTCGCAAATTTGAGAGTAAATTAGCTTTGCCAAGAGAGAATGATCCGCATGTGCCAAAGAAAAAGAAGAAGAAAAAGAAAGCTAAGTTCAAGAAGATCATTGAGAATGTTTGGAGGATGAAAGAGAAAGAAAAACCTTCCAACAAAGCGGAACCGGGCTAGAATTAGAGTATAGTAGGGCTATGGACTATAAACTAAGCGCTTTTTGGGAGGCAACCCAAGCTAGTATTTTTATTTGATTTGATTTTGTTTTATTTTTATTTTAGTTGTTTTTCTTTCATATATATATATATATCATGAGGAGACTAGACATCAATAATAATTTTGATTTGTGTAGGTAAAAAGTATGAAGCTGCAAGAGTTTAGGCGCCACCCCTAAATAAAGAAGAGCATTGAATGATAAAGATGGTGCCGAGTACTGACGCTCGGTGCCCAAGGTATGTGTCCCTTGTTTTTATTTACTATTATACATTGGGGACAATGAATGAATTTAAGTTTGGGAGTGTGTGACAAATTGTGAAAAAAATTATTTTTGAAAGTTGAGTTGGTAAATGTTTGAGTTTTTGGTGAGTTAAAGGAATGATGTGCAAATGTGTTGGCCTATGATGAAAATAATTTTTGTGCTGAAAAATCAGTGTTAACTATATTTAATATTGAGTTCTCACCCATATGCACGAATGTCATGATTTTCGATACTCCTAACAATTAAAAAACAATTATATGGATTTGTGATGTGGATTTGAGGATTTGATTCTTAACTCTTGTGATTTTTTCTTGAGATTGGGATAGATTTTTATGAACATAGAAGTGATTTAGACAATTTTTGAATCAATTGAGCCTTTTTAGCCATTCTATATTCATGGAAGTACAAAAAAAAATTGAGTAGCTAAAATTTTTGGGGACAGAGACGCAACTTTGGATTCGTTCCTATTTCTTTTATCTTCTTAAATTTTGAATATTGATGAATAGTTTTCAAAACATGCTCAGTTTTTGTTTTGTTCTAGTCATGAACTAAATTCTTAATTCTATAGGTTGATGTAGCTTAGTTAAAAAAACTTCTACAACTTTTTAATTTTATTTGATTTAATTCATTTTTGAGTTTGATTGTGTTTTCTTGTTTTGATTATCTTTCAATTTACTGTCCATAAATTGAAGTATTATATTTATTTGAAATCCGACACTCGCGAGAGGAGATTTTGAATAGGATCATTTAAAAATACATTGTTAATGTTTATATAGTTCGGGAGGCATTTAGCGTTAAAAAAAAGATTGAATAAGAACATCGTTTTTCACATATCAATAAGTCTATACTTTTAATAGGGATATTGGAATCAAAGCTTAATCGATAAATTATATTTGTTGTTTGGGAAAGAGAAATAGAAATAAATAAGTGTTCTTAGCTATTAAACGAGTAGAATTCATGAATATAAATTAATTAGAAGTAGTTGTTGTCAAAACTGAGTAAAATCAAAACCTCTAGATATTTTCTCTCATTGATTTTCTCTCAAGTGTGTTATTCTCTTATTAGTATTCTAGTTAATTTATTTAATTGTGAAAAAAAATCTTTTCTTAATTTTTTTAAACAAAGTCTAAATATTTTAATTACAAGAATTTGTATAATTTTCAATACATACTCCTCGTGAGAACGATACTCTACTTACTAAATATTAAAACTTGACATTGTGCACATGCGAGCAAGAAAATACGCAACACGTCTACTCGAGCATTGAGAGATAGCGAGGTACTATAAGGCTTGTAGCGAAGATGTGCCAAAGTTAGATCCTTCAACATCAGCAGGCTGACGACGAACACAAGTATAGTCCGAGATCCCTAATAGTATTAGAGATTATCTATTAGTTTAGATAAGGCTTTTAGATCAGTATCAGTGATATGGTATTGTCTTGGCTTGTAGTTATGGGTTGTAAATGTTTGTTCAGCTAGACCAGTTGTTGAGATCCGAAAGTACTATTCGAGATATCCTGTTTAGCACGCATGTTCTATGTGTTGCATTTTTTTCGCATGTTTTTACGTGCTTATATATTATGTCACAATCATTATGTTGCATGCATTATCATGTTGAGCATATACATTGTTATAGCTTGTAATGTAGTCGCTCAGCCCTTATTCCTTAGTGGATGATTGGGCCTGCTAGCACGGGGTCAGGTCACCTATTTCACAATTTATTCTGGTATGTTGCCACCTCCTGATGCGATGGTACACCGTGCTGCATATCATGACGTCTTTCCATACTGAGAGAGTTTGACCGTGACAGGTTTCTGATACCCTGTACATTTCCATTCACACACTCATAGCATGTGTATACTCGTATTTTTGTACTGAGTGTTGTTATCACTCACGTATTTGGTTGTTTTGTAGACAACCCATTCCACGAGGCAGATGTAGGTTTCCCAGAAGTTGGACTTGTGCATAGTAGGTGACCAAGGTTTGGATTGCCAGTGGATTCTAGTTTAAGTTGTTTTGGTATTATTTATTCATTTGATTGGGTTGTATATTGATTTTATTTGGGTTTTCAGCAATTTTACCGGTAGTATCATGTCAGGTTATTATTTATTTAAGTTTCCGTAGTAACTATGATTATGGTTTTTTGTTTAATTTTAACCGCATGCTTAAGTATCTTATTAGTAGATGGTCTGGGTCAGGTCACTATAGAAGGATTACGGGATTTTGAAATCTTGAACTGAATACATAGTCTTGAAGGAGCCGATTCCGCAGCATAGTTTCTGGTGTATTATGGTTTTGTTTGCATCGTTGCTTCACATGCATTTGTTGAAGAAGAGGAGTTCATGAATTCGCAAATTTTTCTGGCAATGAGAAAATGGAGCACATGACCCTTAGTCGGCAAAGTCGTTGTCAAGCTCTTCCACGTGTCCCATGTTTCTTGTCGCTGAAGGATGTTCTCAAAGGGAGTAAAATCAGTGAAAGGAATAAGTAATTTGTCTTGCAAGCTACAAATTCCTTTATATTATTTTCCTTGTTTTGATAAGATTTGATTTATGAGTTTTTCCCTTCTATACTTCGGATTTCTTTTAATTAAAAATATCTGATTCCTTTTATTTAAATGATCTTATTTTCTAATGAACAGTTTTTTCTTATTGTGTAAGAAACTAATTAAGGAATATTATCAAGAATTGAAAACTTATTTATATATATACCAAAAGATTGCTTCGTACGAAACCGACCAGATCGATCAACAAAGAGAAAAAAGTTCGGAATATATTGAGAGCTTAATCGAAGAATTTATGAAAATTTTCTTGTATCCGATCACTTCTATTTTAGCTGTGGTGTTGTGCGTATTTGAGACATCAAAGACAACGCCATGCAAAGTATTGTTTGAAGATTTGATTTTTTTGCTCCAAATTTTGGCACACGGGATTTGCATATTTTGGTTTTGTTATTTTTATTATGATTTTTTATGATAAAATTTGTTTTCTCAACTTGTTGAGAAAATTCATTTTTCATAGAAAATCACTAGTATTGATATTGTTAATTGATTAATTTTCTGGTGATTATTTGACCCTGAGACACCGCACAAGTATAACAAATATTTATACTTGTGCATAATTATCTCCGAGTTTTATTTCTTTTGTTTAGTTATTCGTGTTTGTATTATTAAGATGCATGTTGTCATTGGTATTGACAACGCCACACACAACACTAACTCTTACACAAATTTAAAATATATTTGTCAAGGGAATTTACCCTTCAAGTGGTATCAGAGCCAAATTTTGACTTTACTAATGAGATTCTGGTTATTTTTGTTTTTCATGTCTATCATGGACGTGCAGTTTGCTAACATCGCACTCCAACCACCCATTTTGGTGGAGCTAAATATGCCCTTTGAAAAGTGAAAATAAGAGTCTACATTAAATCTATAGATGAAATAGAATGACAACGAGTTGTAGATGGTCGGTCTTCACAAAAAAAAGGATGATGTGGATGGTGATGGTATGCTCAAACCGAAAAGCCGATTGACGGCCGACGAAGTACAAAATTCTAATTTTAATTCAAAAGCTTTTAATTTTGTCTTTACATCAGCTGATATGAATATGTTTAACTTGATCGCTAATTGTGCTTGATCTAGGAAAACATGTGAAATTCTCCAAAAACAATGTGAAGAATCCGAAAGTGTAAAAAGAACCGTGGTTAGATTGATTTTGGAGAATTTCACATGTTTTCCTAGATCGTAAAGAGAACCGTGGTTAGATTGCTCACCTCTAAGTTTGAGGATGGAAGAAAAGCAGACAATCAAGAAATATGATCATCGGTTGAGGAATATATCCAATGAAGAATACATCATTGGAGATCCAATTCAAATGAAATACTTGTTAGCAAAGTCCTTAGATCAGTTTTGGAGCATTTTAACATCAAGATTTTTGCAATTGATGAATCAAAAGATGCATCTAAACTTGGATTAGATGAATTGATAAGTTCACTTTGCACCATCGAGATGCAATATTTGTAAGCACACAATAAAGACAAAGGTAAGACTATAGCCTTCAGGTTTCACATGATTCTTAGAACGATTTTCTAAAACTGTCGCAGTAAATCAATGAGTCCGTTCTACGTGAAGACTCAATCTCATTAATCACAAATAAATTTGGAGATTATTTGAAGAGGATAAGGGACAAGAAGAAAGTTGGTCAACAATCTAAGTTCCCAAGTCTACCTGCTCCTAAAAAATCGTAAAGAGTTTCATCTACTTAAGGACCATCTCGACCAATGTATGATGGTAAGAATCATCCTAATACCAGTATTTATGATTCTGTGCAATGCAGGGAATGCAATGGATATGGACAATATGTAAATGAATGTGCAAATAGACTATGCATGTGTATGAATGTGTCCTTGAGTGATGATGAATCTAGTGGATATCAAGAACCAAGTGAAAAAGAAAATCATACATATCTGAATGCATTGTTGAAAGAGAAGCATTGTTTTCAAGACAATACACTTGGTGTTGCCTCCAGTGTTGCAACACCAGACCACAACATTACTCAAAAATCAGTGTGCTTGAATGAATCTACTCTTGGTAATTCGATTGATCAAGAAGAACAGGAAGCTGGTGGTGATGAAATTTATTTGGAATGTGTACATAAATTTTATGAGGAGTTGTATGTTGATTGGATGTTGAACACAACTGTCTCTAAAGAAAATTCTAAATTTAAATCTATTGTGGCTAAACTTGAAGTGATTATAAGTTCGAAAGATCTTGAATTTTGCAAGATTAAAGGGGGAGCGTGAAAAAGAAACTCTAACACTTGCTAAGTTTAATTGAAGTACAATCAAGCTTGACTCTATACTTATGATGAGTAAGGATGGTAATACTGATCTAGGTTTTGAACACAATGTGTATGAAGTTGGGGAATCCTAATAACCAACTGTGTTTGTGAAAGAAAGTAGCAATATAATTAGCACACCCATTGTCGCTCTGTCGATCATTCTCCATCAAAAGAGCGTGTTTCTGCTCAAAAACCAAAACAAAGGAAACGTCATTTTGTGTGTCACTACTATTTCAAACCTGGACATATCAAACCCTAATGCTTCAAATATAAAAAAGATTACATGGAATGGGAAGCCAATAAGATGTTGCCCACAATTTTGCACAACACCTACCGCAACACCTCCATCAAAAGACCTACAGTGAATAAAGTATGGGTACCAAAAGTTAAAATTCAATGTCATTTTTTTATAACTAACATTGCAGGTAATTGATACTTTGAAAGTGGAAGCTCACGCCACATGACAGGTTCAAAAAAACACCTCACTAATTATGTTGAACAAACGAGTGGAAGAGTGACCTACGAAGGTGGTGCAAAAGTAAGGATAGTTGTCAAGGGTACACTGAATGTGGAGGGACTCCCCAAGCTTCACAATGTGCTACATGTCTAGGGACCAAACTCAAACTTGATAAGTATAGTCAATTGTGTGATGATAATTTACATTTCAAGTTTGATAAAAACACTTGTGAATTTTTTGATAATGCTAACATGAGTTATGTCAGGTACAAAATACATGGATAATTGCAATGAACTAGTAGAAGATCTTGTTTGAAAATACATGAAAGTCAATTATCTTGATTTATGCAACCAAAAGTTGGGTCATAAAAATTTCAAGACATTGAAGAATTTGAGTAAGTATGATGTTGTACGAGGTATGTCAAATCTAAATTCTAGATTACCATATGTATGTGGAGCATGTCAAAAAAGTAAGCAAACTCGGGTGTCACATCTCGTGTTGCAACACTTTGGGACAACACGCTGCCTTGATCTTTTGCATAAATATTTAATTGGTCCGAAGGAAGTGTAAAGCTATGGAGGTAAGAAGTATTATTTTGTGTGTGTTGATGACTTCTCATGTTTTACATGGGTAAGTTTTCTTATAAAGAATTCGGACATGTTTGATGCTTTTAAAAATTTGGTCACAAAAATTACCAACCTGCATAACTTGAAGCTAGGAAAAATCAAGGTCGATCATGTTAAGGAATTCAAAAACTCTTTGTTTTCAAATTTGTGTGATAAGAAAGCTATTTCACATAAGTTCTTTGCCCCTAAAACTCCTCAACATAATAACATAGCCAAAAGGAAGAATTGAAACCTACAAGAGTACTAGGGTGATGAGCTCAAAGAATATTTCAAAACGTTTTTGGGCTGAGGCCTTGAACACAACATGCCATATTTCAAATCGATTTTTTCTTAGAAGTGGTTATACTATGACATCTTATTAAATATTAATGGGAAATAGGCCAAACCTTAAATACTTTCATGTCGTTGGTTGTGTATGCTATGTTTGAATTATAGAGATCACCTAACCAAGTTTGATTACAAAAGTGACAAATTCTTGTTTCTTGGATATGCTACAAATAGTCATGTCTACCGAATGTTTAATATAAGAACTAGGACTATTATGGAATCTATTAATGTTGTCTTTGATGATTTTGCAGATCTAAAAATAAAGACTGATGAAGACGATGTAGATGATTTGCTGGAAATATCCATACCACTGGAAAATCCAGGTGTTGTTCCAACAGTGACTGAAATCGAGTATGAACATCAAAGTGATGATGATGTTGGTGTGATCAATGATAGAAATGACATTTCAAGAAAAATACATAAGAATCGTCCATCATCACAGATCATTCTAGATACACATGGGAATAAGGATGGAAACGGGGCGGGTTTGGGCAAACCCGAGACCCGCCTAGGCCCGCCCCATGGACCCGACGGATCCAAACCGGGTTAGACCCTTTGGACCCGCCAAATTAAATATAATTTAAATTTTATTAAATAAAAAATTTAAAATAAATTAAAATTTTAACAAACCATCATTAAATTTATTTTTAAAATTTATATTAATAATATTTAGGACAAAAAAATATTCTTACAAGTTAAAATATATTATTTTTTATTTAATTAATAATTAATAACAAAATAAAAATCATAATAATATATTTTCATATTAAAAATATCATAATATATTAAAATTATTTAAATCCAAAAATATTATAAACTCAAATTAAGGATAAAGTATTGATTATGTAATATAAATAATATAATTATATACTATTAATATATATACATATATTTTATATTTATATTTAATATATATATTTTTGGCGGGACAGGTCCGGCTAAACTCGGGACCCGCCTAGGACCCGCATGTAGACCTACTTTGCCGGGTCTAAACCCGTCCCGCCGGGCCGAGTTCAATGCGGGCCGGGTTTAGACCCGACCCATTGTCATCCCTACATGAGAACATGCAAACTCAAATGAAATAAAAGGTGGACTACTGAAAAATGACTGGATTAGTATGCATGATTTTCGTGTACTCACAAGTAAAGAATTCCTGTTTTATCTCAAATTTCGAGCTGAAAAATATCGATAAAGTTTTGAAAGATGAATTTTGGGTTAATCACATGCAAGATGAGCTTGAACAATTTTTTCTGAAACGATGTATGGTACTTAGTTACACTTCCTAAACACGATAATATAATTAGTACAAAATAGATTTTAAAAAATTAAACCGATGAGCCAGAAAACATCATTAGGAACAAGGCAAGGTTGGTTGATCAAAGGTATACACAAGTTGATTGGGTTGATTTCGATGAGACCTTTGCTCCTGTAACCCCCATTGAGTCAGCCCAACTATTGTTAACTATTGCATGCCATATAAGAATTAAAATTTATCAAATTGATGTCAAAAGTGTCTTTTTGAATGGTATTATGAGTGAGGAAGTCTATGTTACACAAACAAAAGGATTTGAAGATCCACTTCACTTGGACCATGTCTACAAGTTGAAGAAGACTCTCTATGGATTGAAGCAGGCAGCACATGCATGGTATGATAGATTAAATGAGTATATACTAAAAATTGACTTCAAGATGAGGTTGATAAAACTCTTTTTATTCAAAAGTCCAAGGTGAAATACTTATTTGACAAGTCTACGGAATGACATTATTTTTTGTCCTTCTTCTCAAAAGAATGTAGATAGTTTTGTTTAATGTATGCCTCCTACTTTTGAAATGAGCATGGTAGGTGATTTAAGTTTTTCTCTTGGATTGAGAATCAAAAAAATTCATGATGGTATTTTTTTGTGTCAAAAAAAATATGCTTATAAGAATTTAGTGAAAAATTTCTGCAATGATAACACTAAACACATGAAAAATCCTATGGAGTCAAGTGAAAAATTGTGTGACAATGATGTTGCAGACGGTGTTGACAACACCATGTACCACAATATCATCGGCAGTCTTATTATATTTAACTGCAAGTCATCCTGATATCATGTTTAATGTATGTTTGTGTGCGAGGTATCAATCAAATCCCAAGGTCATACATATAAAAGCTGTCAAACATATCTTGAGATACATTTCTAGAAACTTGGATTTAGTATTGTAATATACTAGGGAAACCAACACCAACCTAGTGATGCTGACTTGGTTGGAATTTAGATGATATAAAGAACACTACGAGAGGTTGTTTCAACCTTGATAATAATTTGGTTTCATGATATAGTCGTAAGCATAGTGTCACTCTCAACCACTGAATCTGAATATGTGGCAGCTGAGAGTTGTTCATATCTATTATGGATGAGCCAAATGGTAGAAGAATATGGCTATAAGAGTGAGACTCTCATTATTTATTGTGATAAATTGAGTGCTAGACATCTCAAAGAACCAACACTTTCGCACAAAACACATTGAGATTAGACATTACTTTATTCGGGATTTAGTTAAAAAAGGTATAATTGATAAGTGTCTTTCCATGCATATTTTTGTGTTATTGTTGAGTTCATGTTCCATGCATTTGTTACATGTTTAGGTTCATTTTTGTGTATTTTGTTCTTCATTTTGCGCATGCGGTCTACGTTTCACTTTCCCTGGTTTTTTTGTAGGAATTAAGGAAGAAATTCGGAATTTCGGTAGAACAAGGGGTGCTCAAGCACAAGAATTTGCAGCTCGAGCGGCGCTCGAGCGCGAGACGAAAGAAAATAAGAAAATTGGCAGAAGTTACCACGCTCGAGTGCAAGATCTTGCGCTCGAGCACGGTCGACGGGATTTGAAAAATAAGGAGTCATAACTTATCTCACTCGAGCGCGATCGCGGAGTCAGAAAAAATTTAAAGTTCCAAAAAATTTAAACTTGGACTTGACGGGATTTATTTCTTGGGCTTTCAAAGATATATAAATAAGAGATTGTCAAACGTGAGAAGGGATTGATTATGATTTGACGTTTAGAACGTGGTTGGCGGCTATGTCTCGGGATTGAAGGCGTTCCACACTCAGTTTTTCTTTCTTTCTTCTTTTGATTTTTAGTTTATGATTAAAAACTTTGTTTGAATCATGTTTATGTTTATGGAGTAATCTTTTCTTTTCGATTAAGGCCGCGAAATTGAGCCGAACAGATTATTGTTGAACAAGTGGATATTGATTTGGGATTTTTAGATTTTTTATTAAGGTTATTGATTGTTGGATTTATATTTTGTTTTTGTGAATAATTACTTGCATGTTAATTGATTCTGAGTCAACAGATTATGAATTGATTTTGATCACTCCAATAATTGACATATGGTTAAACCGACTAGAAATAGTATTCGGTTTCAGTTTGTGGTTTTAGGTGAAAACTGGATTTTCATAGCTTCTAATGCATTTGAGTTTGATTAGAATTATTAATTAATCCGTCCGACTTGAATACATTTAACAAATTCTAGAAATATATTGTTAAACAAATGAGGAGAATTCGCCGTGATTTAAGATTAAATTCGATACCTAGATTTGCCACTTGTTTGCATAATTTGTTCGGTACCTGCGTGTGCCTTGATCGAGTTTTTCTTAATTGAATTCATACCCAGTCCTTGCTGCGTTCTCATTTTAATTTATTTTATTCATAATTTAATTGTTAGTTGAATTTATCAAATCACTCTTTATTTTGCTTGGTCTAGATTAAGTTTTATTAATCATATTTTGGTAATCACAAAAAGCAGTCCCTGTGGGTTCGACACTTGGACTCGTCGTTCACTTACTATTATTTGACCTAGAATACTTGCTAGTAATTTATTTAAGACCGAATCGGTCGGTCAATAATCCATATGGATTTTATGTAATAATGAAAAAAGGTAGTCATACAAATTCACAAATGAACTTACATATTTAGATAAAAATAATAACAATAATAATAATATAATATATATTATAATTGAAGAGTCACATAAATAAATAAGAAAAAATTTGTGATAAATCATCAATAGCAAGCAAAAGTTTGTTGTCAGTCCTTGTGTCATAACTTGTGATTTCTAACTCCCTGAAAAATGTATGTCATGTGTTTGTGCTCCCTAATTGAGGCCAAATTACCAGATTGCCCTCAAATAATTTCTAAACTCATTTATACCTTTTTTGAACAATAAAATAGTTTTTTAATAATCATTATTCTATCCTTCCAATTCCAACGTCTCCCCTATCTGTATTTTTCTTTTTCTTGAACCCTAAACACAATTTTTCGTTGATCGTGATGTAATTTTTTTGCTTAGTTCATTAACCACGGGCGAAAGAAATTTATAGAGAAGAAGCGCGGGATTTTAAAAATCGTTTTGAAGCACCATTGAAACAAATAGTTCAAGGTATGATTTTTTTTTTTTTTTTTTTGCTGCAAAATTAAGATTTTTTTTAGCTAAAATTATTTTTTATGATCGGTTTTGTTTAATATTTTCCAATTGAATACTTATTTGAGTTTTTAGAATGTACGATAGTGTTTATGTTTGAGCTCAATAGCTCGCATGTATTTTATAGATTTGATGTTCAATATTTAGGTTTTACGGATGTGAGTGGGTCTGTGGTTCATCTATTATAATTGTGGAATCATTATCTGAAATTCGTTAACGTTCTCGATTTTAACAATTTAATTGCCAAATTTTATGGTTTAGTATTGGATTATAAAGTTTATATGTAAAGTATACATTCTATTAAAATATGGTGGCTGCAAGTGTGATTCTTTAATAATTTTTTTCGGTATGAAATTCGTAGACGCTAAAAAGAAAACAAAATCGTCGTAGGTGAAGACGGATATGAAACCCAGAAAAGGTTTGAAGGTTTTTTCTTCGAAATATGTTCTCATCTTGAAAATCGACCAAAATATCTTTTTTTCGAAAGTATTTGAGGATTTCTGCGTTTTGGTGTTATTTTTTTGTGTCTTTTTTTGAAATTTTTGATTGTGTCTATTTGTCATAAATTTGTAGGATTTTGATGTTGATTGTGGTTAATTTTCTTGTTTAATTATTTATTTATTTTATTTTATTATTAATTATTCAAAATTGTTGAATGATTATGCAGAAGTACGTAATTATTATTATAATACTTGACTTTGATTTCGTTTTCGACAATTTCTAGTGTTTTGTTCTTTAATTGAATAAGAACTTATTTATTTATTCGGATCTCAAAGTGGAGTTTTACTCGAAATCATTCAATAGTATTTTAAGGTTCATAAATTATTTTTTAGTTATTTATTTTCATGTGTTTATCTCAATTTTTATGTTTTTGTTCTTGAATTTGTTAGTTTCTGTTTATATTGTTGGCCGCTTCAGTGGAATAATTATTCATTTGAAATGATTGAATGATTATGGTAAATCTGTTTTTCCAAAGTTTATTTTGGTTATTGAATTTTTTTTCTGAAACTGCCTATTGATGCATTTTATGGTTTCATTGGAGTTTCTAGCCCGTGACATAGAAGAAATGTGGACATATAAAGATACAGTGAATATGGATACTTATCAAGATTTTGTTGCTGCGAGTATATTATCTGATGAACATGGAACTCTGGAAAACAATTTTGAAATGATTTTTATTATATTATTAGCTTTTAAGGTTGATGGAAGTTTGACAATAATTAATTATGAGGAAGACATTTTGTAAACTCAAGGTGGTTCAATATGTTATTCAAGCTTCAGTTAAACCAATTTGTATGTGTGTGTTCTGTATGTTTGGTACAAAAATTTAAGATAATAGTACATAATTTGTATAATTTAGCATAATTGTACGTCTTTCTAGATTGATAAATTGGTTTTACTAAGATAGAATACGTTAACCAACTAAAAAAATTTAATGATAGAATAACCTATATATATATATATATAAATTTCATAATCGAATATATAAATATATATTTGACTAGTCTTACTAATAAGATTGAACATGTCAACCAACTAAAATAAATTAGGTTCGAATTCTTCTGGATTCGAAATAAATCCAAATTAATTTGGAACAATCTCGGATGAATGATCATCCAATTACATGAGTGTTGGTCATCTTATGTCATGTGTACTATTTTGGAAAATATATAATAGAATACAACGTTCATTATTCAATAAGATAACATATAACGATATTATTCATTGCTCAATATTTATAATTGCGTACTTAGATGTACTTTTAAATTCCAAAAGTTGTTGAATATGATAGTTATTGTTGGGGATCGTGTGTGTGTCTGTGTGTATGTAGAGGGGGGTGAATACATATTTTAAAAATATTTGACTCTAAATGCAATATGGTTGAGCAAATGTTAGTTCACTCAACCGATTTTCCTTTAAATTTCTAGAGATATAAGAGCTACTGAAAGTAGTGCGGAAACAACTCTTGTTATACTATATGATAATGATGGAATCGTGTAATGCAGTGGCGTAAGTAAGCAATGATATGTTTATGGATGTTCGGAGCTCAATTTCCTATGTCACCCCTTCTTCCTCACGGGAAGAATACACTAGAAGACTTTGGTTATTACAACGACATGCAATACACCCGATCCAAGTTAGGACTTATCAAATGCCCAAGATGGAACTCCTAGATTCACACTGATAAGATTCTAAGTTCTTATCAAACATTCTTCAGTTGATGATGATGGTGCTCTAAGCTTCTTGAAGGCTTAGAATCTCAAATCCTTGTAGCAGATAGTGTTCTTCAAACAACGGTTGGATTTAAGTAACCCTGAAAAGATCTCTTCGTAGATCGGATAAGCTTTTTGGCTAAGGGTTGAGAGAGCAGTCGAGTATTCAAGAAGTGTTTTTAAAGTGCTCAAGTATGCAAATCTTTGTAAGCGTTGTTCATCTGAGTAGACTCTGATATTTATAGAGGCTTTGTTCAACGTCTCTTTTCTTTTGACAACGATAGAAAAACGTCTAGAGTGTCAGATATCAGTCCTAGATTTGCGATATGCAATAATATCTTTTGAATATCTGTATTAGGAGCGCCTTAAATTGTCTATTCAATGTGTCGTTCACATTAAATGATATTTATGGTTTTTCTTACTTTATCAGACAGCTCCTTAAATTCTTCGTCCTTTGCATTCAAGTTGTCTTGTCAACCTTTTGAGAAACTAGGAATTTGAGACTTCTTGAGTATGATAGACATCCCGTCCACTTGTGAGTTCAGTAGATATCATTGCTTTGATAACCCAGATCAGTTGAGCATACGTCGGTTGATGTTCTTAGATTGGTTGATAGATAACGGTTGACGTGCTAAGATCAGCTGATACCGTTCATTCCAATAGACATCTCTTGGTCAGCTGTCGGTAGAATTCTCCAGAGCTCCTGTTTTACACAAAAGTGACGGCCAAACTAAAACAACGAAGTATTGTTTTGTTATCACCAAAAGCTAGGATTCAACAATTTCCCCCTTTTTGGTGATGACAAAACCTAGGTCCCGAAAAATCATTTATGAAGAAAGTTTACAAGATGAATTCATTGCAAAAATAAATTGCATTTATAAAAAACAAGTTACAATCAATCATTCGACAAATTGCAATAAAATCTTATTACACCTACGTTGCGGAAATAAATATACCTGATATCATTATTTCCTTTGTTGTGGGACATCTTGCCTTTTTTGTACGGTGTCAACTAATTTTTTGGATACTTCTCCCTTTTTGACATCACCACGGTTGAGATGAGGGATGATCTCTCCAAGTTGTGCACCGACAGTGGTTTGAAAGGAGTTAATACGGGAGTCAATATGAGCAGTCAAGTCAGATTGAAGAACTGAGATCTGTGCAGAGGTGTGCTCATTTGTGCGACGAACAGTTTGTGACACTTGTTTGGCAACGGTATCCATGGCACGAATATTGCATTCCTTGTAGTTTTTCAGTTTGGTGATGCATTTGCCAATCTCAGAAGATAGATTATTGAGATGATACATAATTGCTGATCTAGAGCTTGCAATACCAGCATCTTGTCCTTGGATGCGATTGCTAAAACTCTGCGTTGTAGAGCGAAGGTCGTCTATGATGCATTCCAGAGCATAAGTCGAGGATTCTGGTTCATCAACCGAAGCTGAGGCAAGTTTGTCAAAGTCGCAGCCAGAAACGTTGAGCGTGATTACTTGATCTTCGGCAGTAGTCTTAATAGGGGATGAGGTAGTGTGCTCAGCAATTGATGGCGTTGTGGTTATGTTTTTCAATGAGAAGGATTGCTCGATCCTAATCGTCTGATCAACTAGATTGATTGGACTGGTAGGCTGAGATTATTGAGTAGTCTGTTGAGGAGAAGAGTCAGCAGAGTGAATCTCATGAAGAGGAGATGTGTGTGAACTTCATCCAAGTCATTTAAAGACTTCAAAACGTTTGATACCAAAGTAAGTGGGATCTCAGGAAGAGAATCATCAGCGAATGATGTAATTGGTTGTATCAGTGGAGGTTCTGAATCGGTAGCAGTGCATGATGTCGTTGGTTCGTCAGAGATGGAACCAAAAGAAAAATATGTCGAAGGACATTCTTCTTGTGCTGCAATGAATTCTTTTTCCTCTGATGTGAAGATGAAGTCGGGCGGTTCTGAGTTATCGTGAGAATCCAAGATTGGAATCATCGCCTGAACTTCTTCACGGTACATGCACTGGTATTCTTTGGCCGGGTGAGGTATGGAGTGCTTCAGCCGATATTCTCGTAAGGTGTCAGGGACATCTACTGACTGTTTGAGACGCAAGATGACTTCAATATCATCTTTGGTTGTCTTGCTCATCGGTTGATAGTGTTGTTCTCGTTAAGATAGAATGTATCGGGCGAGGCTGTCACGGAGTTGGACATCAACCAACTTATATCTGCTGAGAGCGGTTTCAAGATAAGAAGTCGCTGTAAGGATGAACATTTTATCTTCTAACCTGGATAGGTATGCCAACTTGTTTTTGTGCATAATTTGAGAGTATGAGACGTTGAAGCGATAGTTCATCCATTCATCAAATTCTTGGAGTCGCACAGCTCTGAGAATGCCAGAGATGATGAGTAAGACTTCCATTTTTCCAACAGATTGGGCTTTAGGAGGTGGTATGAAAAAGCCTTTGCCTTTTCCTTGAACGTTGGTCGAGATACTATTGAAGGTTGTGGCTGAGGGCTCATTGAGAGTGATTCCTTTGAGTGAATGAACTAGAATGCTGACTATTGGATCTTGAGCCCTGAGGATTTGATTACTGATGATGGAGATTGCATCAAATGATGAATAAGATATTGTCACCGAGATTGGTTTACTAGTAACTGCAATGCTTTCAGCTGGCTCGGATGTCAGCTGAGGGATAGAGACTGTTTGAGTATCAAGATTCATCGATGTCGAGACTGCTATCGTGGTTGCTGTCACAAACGAATTTGGAGTGTGAACAGTGGATAACAACTTTATCCTCTTAGGTTTTGGTTGAGATGGCTTGAGATTTGTTTTCTTCCTTGGTGAAGGAGAAGAGCCACCGAAGACTTGAACCAAAGGAGCATTGTCACTGGCATCATCATCTAGATCTGAGTCAACATTAATAGTGCGTCTGGTAGTTCGAGGGCGCTTTTGTTGAAGATCTGTAGTTCCCACGGCAGCATGTTGTTGTTCTGCCCCGATTTCCCGTTTGATATTCCTTAGTTGATCAGTTGTGACTTGCTTCTTTTGCAAGAATAAAGGGATGGTAACCGCATTGAGCCATTTGGAAACATGAAAGGCTTCAAAACTGGAGGTGTCCACACCTAAGGCTGCAAAAAGATGACAAATTTGTAGTGCAAAGCCTTCGGATTGTCCTTTGACTCAAATCATCTCACAAATAGTAAAGTAGAGAATGGATGACCAGTTGAAGGTCAGCTAAAGGCAATGGGGGCCATGTACTGAAATTTTTCAAGAGTGATCTTGTCATAGGATCCAGCTTTGGCCAAAAGTGTTTTTGCTACAATGTTTGCTAGCAGTTGATATGCAGTATTCAGACTTTGTTTGAGACCATTAACTTTGATAGGTGCTCCATCCAATGTAAATTGAGCTGCCCAGTGAGAGGCATTCCCGTCAGGTAGATCTGCGCATTTCATCAAACCACTGGTGGGCAACCCAAAAGTTTCACCAAGAAAGTGTTGATTGAATTCTATTTTCCATCCCTTCATGATGCAAACGATGCTTACATGATGAAATTCGGCGGATTCAAAGAATTCCTTGACTAGATCGTAGTCCACGGTAGCGCTAGAGCTGAGAAACTTGCGAAGCCCTGATGCTTCAATCATGTGGAACATTGCAGAGATTTCTGCATTTTTGATGGAGTGGATTTCGTCAAAGTATATTCCCAAGCAAGTATTCTGGATAGACATGTTGAAAAATTTTAGTATTCGTGAAAGATTTGCAAGGAAATTGAAACTCGAGTTGTTGCGAAAAATATATATGTTTGTGTTATGTGGGTAGCCGCAGTGTACGCGTCACCTAAAATTTGAAATTTTGAATTTTGAAATTTGAAAAACACCCGGTAAGATAAAGATAAGACAAACAGTATATATATATATATATAAATATTATAATTATAATAATAAGGCGGTTGGTTCCAGAGTCCGATGTCTGTATGCAACTGATCTTTTGACATCAGTAGGTGGCGTTTCGGATACGCCGTCTGGTCCAAAAGTATGATTGACGTGTAGGCTTATCAGTGGATAATGAACAGATGCAATTGATATCTGCCGACCCTTTAACTTCCTTGTGTTTTTATAAATACGAGATCAACAAGTCAGTAGGGCATCAAAATACACACATAAGATAGAGAAAAATAGAATGTCGGGTCCAGGAGGAGATTTGGCTGAGGAGTTCAACGCTGCTTTGAGCAGAGTTAGATCTCGCGAGTATGAGGATACGGTGTTTGGCCAATTTGTTGAAGAATTGAAGGAAATTGAAAAACTGTGTCTCTATCTCTCTGTTGTTCATCCTCAGGGTTCAATGGACACTGATAGAGACTATGCTGCCCAGATGCAGCAATATGAATAAAATCTGGGGTCGACTGATCCGGTGAAGATCTTCAGTTCGGAGAGTTTGTATTTGATCTTGCTCTACAAGGAGCTTGAAGGACTGGAGCTTATCCGGTCAGAGGACATTGGCTATGTTCGCTCTCCTACCAGAGAGCTTACGTTCTTCGTGCTTTCATGGAAGAATGCAGTAGAGAAAGAGATTGCTAAGGAAGTGTCAGCCTTTGAAGCTCTTATGTAATCAACTTCTCCTGTAAAAATGACCTGAGATGATTCTTTGTCGTAAGTAGAAATTTACTCATAAATATTATCACACCTTTTCACGTAGCCGATGTCTGAATAATAATAGTGATGTGACTAAAAGGCGTATATACATGAGTATGGGATGCAGATGAAATAAAATTAAACAAAATAAAACAATAGTCAGAAAAGTACGATGCAAGATGGAACTGTTTCAAGCTTTCATTAAATGCCTAGTGCACGAATATCGGTAAAGTAGGCTTATCAAAGGTCTGCGCCAATATTTTGTAAAGATATTCTCGACGGTTCAATGTAGGTGACTATTGACCTACTGGACCTTTGGCCTTCAGATTTTCTCGCCTATAAATATTGTGCCTCAGGCAAAATAAAAAATCACAACTTAGTTTAAGCAAAGAAAATCACTATGGATGAGTTTGATTTTGAAAGAAGAAAAACAGTAAAGCCCCGTTTTTATCTTAAATGAGTTTATTTGAGTTAATCGGAGATTACAAAGTTCACAAGCCGACTTGTTTTTGATCAGGGTCCTTTTTGCAAATTTTGGAAATTTCAGGGACTAAAACGCAAATTTTGAGATTGTTATATTATCTACTCTTGGAATTGGATTGACCAAGTCTTCCTTGCCTTATCTTCTTCTTCTTCATCGGCTTCTCTCCATTAGAGACACCCAAAGCTTTCTCCAAGCTCTTAAAATCCAGTCCGAACTCGATCCGTCCGTTGGAAATTAATTCTGAAGGCAGATTAGTGATCACAGCAGTGAGAGCTCCGTTATACCGTAAGTATTTCTCCGATCGGATATGTTTTATTTTTTAGAGGTTCTTAGAATCGATTTAGATTCTAGTATGTTGTTTTTGGCGGAGTTCTGATCGTTTATTATCTGTCGGTTTTGAATTAGAGCGACGTTCGGAATTGTTATGATTTTTGGAAGCTATTTTCAAAAATGTGAGTTTTGAGATGTGTTGGGTTTGCCTTGTTGTTGTTGTATTAGCATTGAATTGAGTTGTTATCGGTATTGAACTGCTGTCTGCGTTGCCGGTTTGTTCAGTTTTTAATCGTTATGCCGTCGGTTTGAGTTTTGGGGATTTCGAACCGTATTTGAGTTGTTGAACTAGACTTGTAAGTTGATCGTGGTTATTGATCATTCTTTTGTCTCCGTAACAGATTCTTTTGGAGGTTCCAAGCCCTGAGTTAGCAGTTGTTTGATCGTTTCCGAGATTTGAACGAAGAACGGTATAGAGAATTTCCTTGAACCGTTGCCTCGTTGTTGTTAGATTGTATAGTTGTTGATACAATCTCTTTTGTAGCGTATCCAAAGTTGGGAGCTACTGCATTGAAAGGTAAAAGCAGTCATCATGGCGGGATAGCATACTCGGGACTGTGGTTCTCGAGTTTCCCCTTTGAAATCACATACTTGCATTTACACTTGTTCTAGCATGAGGAACTTGTGTCTTGTTTGATTGTATTAGGCTTTTGTTAAAGGGCTTATGTGTTATGTTTATGTTATGCATTCATCTTGAGCCAATCTTGTTTTCAACGGGCAGAACCGCCCTTTTTGTTTAGACGTTTGGGAACTATGATTGAGTGGCCTAGGTCGTAGTCGTTTCGCCTAGTGCTAGCATACTCATTATAGTTGCTCAAAGTCTAGAGGAGTGAATACGTGGCACCACCTCGATTGGGAGAGTCGGTGAGTTGTTACGTGATCTTATCCTCGGGATCCCAAAAGCACAGCAGCAATCCCTTTTTATCAGATTGATATCCCGGTTTAAAATACATGCATTGATTATGTTATTATTGATTTCTTTGTTGTATTGAAAGCATGATGATTGTTGTATTAATTGTTATGTTGCTTTTACTGGGAATGTCTTTCTCACCGGTTATCCGGCTGTTGCTTTGTTTTGTATGTGTACTTGGCAACAGGTGGGGCAGGATCAAGTCAGAAGAGGCATGGTTAGCTCCGAGGGAAAGTTGTAGCAGTGAGACTCGGTTTAGAAGTCGTGTCAGCATGTCTACCTAGTGTTGTTAGAACATGTTTAGATATCGAACTTCGTTATTATGTTGTATTGACATGCAAGCTTTGCCGTGTTGTTATCGTGGCATGTTCTATTTTGGAGTAGTTGTTAAACTCTAGAACTTCATGTATTAATCGGAGGAACTGCATTTCTAATGTATGTGTTGATTTGGATTGCATTGGAATAGTTTTAGATGGAATTTGCAAAGCATGTTTTCTGCTGTTCTGTTTCTGCTGTAGGGGGGCGCCCGAGCTGCAATTTTTAGCAGCCCGAGCGCACCCCACTCTGAGAACTCAGTAGCGCCTCTGTCCAGGGCGCGCTCGAGCGGCGGTTTTTGGCCGCCCGAGCGCGGCCCTCTTTAAAAAAAATTTTTTTTTTCCCTTGCTTTGCTTTTAGTTCTTAGATCTTGGTTGTTTAATTATTGTTTACTACTTAATTAGATGTTTAGAACCGAGGCCTCACATTAAGTGGTATCAGAGCGTTAAGATTCTTGGTCGAACTAGAGTGAGTGGGGTAGATCGAGTCTGCGTGTATTGGCTCCTCGCATGTGTTTGAATTATTTAACTGTGTACTTGATTCCATGCGAGCATGCTTTATTGTTAAGAATTATTGAATTACATGGTTTTGTGATTTAATTTATAAAGCATGATCTACTTGAGATATAACTGTTTCTGTTATCGACTGGTATCCTGTATTCCAAGCGGTTGTAAGGGCACTGATTGTAGCGATTGAGATATCTCGTGTCCTAACCTTTGATTATCAGATGGGTCCTCGTCGAGTGATAAACAGAAACACACCGCCAGTTATTCCTACGACTGAGCAAGCTAGCACTGAAGTTGATCAGTTGGATGCTTCAGCGACTCCTATGGAAACCTTGCTGAAGAGGTTTCAGTCGTTCAATCCGCCGTTGTTGATGGGTTCAGAAAATCCAGTTGACTGTGAGAGTTGGTTGGATGATATGGATCAATTGTTTGATTCCATTGACTACACAGATGACCGCCGAATCAGGTTAGTAATTCATCAGCTGCGTGGCGGTGCTAAGAGCTGGTGGATCATGACAAAGAAAGCAATAGAGAATAGAGGTACGGAAGTTACTTGGACTCTTTTTAAATCTGAATTCTATAAGCGGTTTTTCCCTATCTCGTACCGTAAGGACAAGGGAGCAGAATTTGCCAATTTGAGACAAGGGAATCTGAACATCGAAGAGTACGTTGCCAAGTTTGATAGTCTGTTGCGTTTTGCACCACTAATTGCCGGAGATGAAGAAGCTAAGGCAGATCATTTCATTAATGGCTTGAATCCTGACATCTTCACTTTGGTGAACACTGCTAGGCCAGACAACTTTGCGGATGCCATGAATCACGCAAAGGGAGCAGAAGCAGGCTTGTGGAGGCAAAGAGGTAATCAGGTGGCACCTCAGCAGCAAAGGCAGTATCAGAACCAACCCTCTCAGTATCAGAATCAGCCACCTCAGCATCAGAACCAGCAGCAGAGGTATGAAGGTGGTAACAGTGGGGGAAACAGAAAGGATCAGTACAAGGCAAGAGGTAAACAATTCAAGAGGCAGGGGAACAGTTCGTCCAGTTCCAGTGGTTCGAAGCAATTCGGTTCAGGACCGAGTTCTGGGTCATCATCCTTGTACTGCAGCAAGTGTGGAGGAAGACACTCACCGGATCAATGTGTGGGAGTCTTCGGCAATTGTAACACCTGTCAGCAACTGGGACACTTCTCTAAAGTGTGCCCACAGCGTAACAGAGATAGAGCTCGGAGTGGGAGTTCGTCTAGATCTGCAGCTCAGCCTGAGAGGCAGTCTTCTGCAGTGCACTCTTTCCAGCCTCAGCAGCAGAACAGACAGGGAGGTAGTACCAGTGCAAATCAGCCTCCGAGACAGCAAGCACGAGTCTTTGCTCTGACAAAGGATCAGGCTCAAGCAGCACCTGATGATGTTATAGCAGGTAACTGTTTGATTTTTGGTCATTCTGCTCATGTTTTGATAGATACAGGTGCTTCCCATTTCTTTATCTCTGAGAAATTCATATTATTGCATGCTTTGCCAACTGAGTTATTGCCTACAGTAGTAGCTGTTACTTCACCTTTGGGTGGAGGAATTGTTTCTGTCCGTTTAGTCAGGAACTGTGAACTGTGTTTTGAGGGAAATTTTCTAGAATTCGACTGTATTGTACTTGGACTGTCAGATTTTGATTGTATTGTCGGTATAGATGCTTTAACCAAGTACAGGGCAACAGTCGTTTGTTTTCTGAAAGTTGTCAGGTTCAGACCTGAAATGGAAGACGAGTGGAAATTCTTTGGTAAGGGTTCTCGATCTAGAATTCCTTTGATTTCAGTGTTATCTATGACTCGTTTGCTACAGAAAGGTGCAGAAGGATTTTTGGTGTATGCAGTTGATGTACTGAAATCTAGCCCAGCTTTGGTAGATTTACCGGTGGTTAGAGAATTTGCTGATGTGTTCCCGGAAGATGTTCCTGAATTGCCACCTATTCGAGAAATCGAATTCAGCATTGACTTAGTGTCAGGTACTCAACCTATTTCAAAAGCTCCTTATCGTATGGCACTTGTTGAATTGAGAGAGTTGAAGGAGCAGCTTGAGGATTTGATTGCCAAGGGATACATCAGACCTAGTGTATCGCCTTGGGGTGCTCCTGTTCTATTCGTTCGGAAGAAGGATGGTTCTATGCGGCTTTGTATCGACTACCGTCAATTGAATCAGGCTACAGTTAAGAACAGGTATCCTTTACCTCGAATAGATGACTTGTTTGATCAGTTGCAGGGTTCTTCTGTCTACTCTAAGATTGATCTGAGGTCAGTTTATCACCAGTTGAGAGTGCAAGAGGAAGACGTTCCTAAGACCGCATTCAGGACGAGGTATGGTCACTTTGAGTTTATAGTCATGCCGTTCGGTTTGACTAACTCCCCAGTGATTTTTATGGGTTTGATGAACCGTATCTTTCAGCGTTATTTAGATGAGTTCTTCATTATCTTTATCGATGATATTCTTATCTACTCGAAGAACCGTACTGACCATGCAGAGCACTTGAGGACCGTACTGCAGATTTTGCGAGTTGAGCAGTTGTTTGCCAAGCTGTCTAAGTGTGAATTCTGGTTAGATCGAGTTGTCTTTCTCGGTCATATTATTTCTGAAGATGGGATTTCTGTCGATCCCAGCAAGATTGAAGCGGTTATGAATTGGCCTAGACCTACTTCAGTGCCGGAGATCCGAAGCTTCATGGGTTTAGCTGGTTATTATCGTCGTTTCATCGAGGGTTTCTCGTCTATTGCCAAGCCTATTACCCAGCTGACTCAGAAGAATGCGCCTTTTGTTTGGACTCCAGATTGTGAGGCTAGCTTTGTTGATCTGAAGAGAAGACTGACCAGTGCTCCAATTCTTTCTATTCCGAAGGGTACTGGAGGTTTCACAGTCTATTGTGATGCTTCTAACCGAGGCTTGGGTTGTGTTCTTATGCAGCATAAGCATGTGATAGCGTATGCATCGAGGCAGCTGAAACCGCACGAGACTCGTTATCCGGTCCATGATCTTGAACTAGCTGCGATCGTCTTTGCTCTGAAGATCTGGCGTCACTATCTTTATGGTGAGTCTTTCAAGATCTTTTCTGACCATAAGAGCCTTAAGTACTTGTTTTTACAGGCAGAGCTAAATATGAGACAGAGAAGATGGTTAGATCTGTTGAAGGATTTCGACTGTGAAATCAATTATTATCCGGGAAAGTCGAATGCAGTTGCAGATGCCTTGAGCCGAAAGCTTTGTTCTTTATCTCTTTCTACTATTGGTGTTTCTCAGTTGATCGATGATTGTTGCACTTCTGGTTTAGAGTTTGAAACAGATAGGGAGACTATCAGAGTGTTTACTATTCAAGCCGAGCCAGAGTTGCTTGTTGCAATCAGAGAAGCACAGAAGTCTGAGCCGAGCATCCAGATTTCAGTAGAGAAAGTCAGATCGGGTCATCAGTCTGAATTCCAAGTTAGAGATGATGTTTTGTTCGTGAATAACCGTATTGTTGTGCTTGATATTTCGGAGTTGAGACAGCGTATTCTCCGAGAGGCTCATTGCAGTCGGTTTAGTATTCATCCTGGAGGTCGTAAGATGTACAACGATCTGAAGAACCAGTTTTGGTGGAAGAGAATGAAGAGCGACGTAGCGAGGTTTGTATCTCGGTGTTTGAATTGTCAACAGGTGAAAGCAGAACGGAAGCGACCAGGAGGTCTGTTGCACAATCTATCTGTTCTTGAATGGAAGTGGGATCACATTTCCATGGATTTCGTCACAAAGCTACCACGATCCGTTCGAGGATGCGATGCCATTTGGGTAGTGATCGACCGATTGACGAAGTCTGCGTGTTTTATTCCGTACAGGATGACGTATCGTCATGATCAGATGGCTGAGTTGTATGTTAGCAATGTTGTGAGATTGCATGGTGTGCCGAAGTCGATCGTTTCAGACAGAGATCCTAGATTCACTTCTCACTTCTGGCACAGTCTTCAGGGGGCACTTGGTACTCGATTGCATCTGAGTACAACTTATCATCCTCAGACCGATGGACAGTCAGAGCGGACTATCCAGACGTTAGAGGATATGCAGCGAGCGGTAGTGCTAGATTTTGGCACTAGTTGGCAGGATTCTTTGCCTCTTGTCGAGTTTTCTTACAACAACAGCTTCCAAACGAGTATTGGTATGGCGCCTTTTGAGGCATTGTACGGTAAGAAATGCCGATCTCCGTTGTTTTGGGATGACTCGTCCGAGTCACCAGATTTGGGACCGGATATGCTTAGAGATATGGCAGAGCAGGTTAAGATCATTCAGACCAGAATGAAGTCAGCTCAAGATAGACAGGCAAAGTATGCGAACGTCAGACGTAGACCTCTGAGTTTTGAGCAGGGAGACCGCGTTTTCCTTAAGATTTCTCCGTTCGGAGGCACTGTCAGATTCGGTAAGAGAGGGAAGTTATCTCCGAGATTCATCGGGCCGTACGAGATTCTTGAGAAGATAGGCGATCTTGCCTACAGACTTGCACTTCCTCCGTCTTTATCTGGTATTCACGATGTTTTTCACGTCTCTATGCTGCGAAAGTATCATCCAGATCCTACTCACATCCTTCATCCTGACGAAGCTGAGTTAGACGAGACTCTGAGCTATTTTGAACGACCGATTCAGATCCTTGATCGGAAAGAGAAGCAACTCAGAACCAAGTTGATTTCATTAGTGAAAGTACAGTGGAGCCGTCACGGAATCGAGGAAGCGACTTGGGAGACAGAGTCTGACATGAGACAGCGTTTTCCAGAGTTATTCAGTTGACGTGAGTTCTTCTTACTGTCTTTAGTTCTTTATTCTATCTTATGAGTTGTGGTTCTCGTTGATTTCAAGGACGAAATCTCTTCTTAGTGGGGGAGAATTGTAAAGCCCCGTTTTTATCGTAAATGATTTTATTTGAGTTAATCGGAGATTACAGAGTTCACAAGCCGACTTGTTTTTTATCAAGGTCCTTTTTGCAAATTTTGGAAATTTCAGGGACTAAAACGCAAATTTTGAGATTGTTATATTATCTACTCTTGAAATTGGATTGACCAAGTCTTCCTTGCCTTATCTTCTTCTTCTTCATCGGCTTCTCTCCATTAGAGACACCCAAAGCTTTCTCCAAGCTCTTAAAATCCAGTCCGAACTCGATCCGTCCTTTGGAAATTAATTCTGAAGGCAGATTAGTGATCACAGCAGTGAGAGCTCCGTTATACCGTAAGTATTTCTCCGATCGGATATGTTTTATTTTTCGAAGGTTCTTAGAATCGATTTAGATTCTAGTATGTTGTTTTTGGCGGAGTTCTGATTGTTTATTATCTGTCGGTTTTGAATTAGAGCGACGTTCGGAATTGTTATGATTTTTGGAAGCTATTTTCAAAAATGTGAGTTTTGAGATGTGTTGGGTTTGCCTTGTTGTTGTTGTATTAGCATTGAATTGAGTTGTTATCGGTATTGAACTGCTGTCTGCGTTGCCGGTTTTTTCAGTTTTTAATCGTTATGCCGTCGGTTTGAGTTTTGGGGATTTCGAACCGTATTTGAGTTGTTGAACTAGACTTGTAAGTTGATCGTGGTTATTTATCATTCTTTTGTCTCCGTAACAGATTCTTTTGGAGGTACCAAGCCCTGAGTTAGCAGCTGTTTGATCATTTCCGAGATTTGAACGAAGAACGGTATAGAGAATTTCCTTGAACCGTTGCCTCGTTTTTGTTAGATTGTATAGTTGTTGATACAATCTCTTTTGTAGCGTATCCAGAGTTGGGAGCTACTGCATTGAAAGGTAAAAGCAGTCATCATGGCGGGATAGCATACTCGGGACTGTGGTTCTCGAGTTTCCCCTTTGAAATCACATACTTGCATTTACACTTGTTCTAGCATGAGGAACTTGTGTCTTGTTTGATTGTATTAGGCTTTTGTTAAAGGGCTTATGTGTTATGTTTATGTTATGCATTCATCTTGAGCCAATCTTATTTTCAGCGGGCAGAACCGCCCTTTTTGTTTAGACGTTTGGGAACTATGATTGAGTGGCCTATGTCGTAGTCGTTTCGCCTAGTGCTAGCATACTCATTATAGTTGCTCAAAGTCTAGAGGAGTGAATACGTGGCACCACCTCGATTGGGAGAGTCGGTGAGTTGTTAAGTGATCTTATCCTCGGGATCCCAAAAGCACAGCAGCAATCCCTTGTTATCAGATTGATATCCCGGTTTAAAAGACATGCATTCATTATGTTATTATTGATTTCTTTGTTGTATTGAAAGCATGATGATTGTTGTATTAATTGTTATGTTGCTTTTACTGGGAATGTCTTTCTCACCGGTTATCCGGTTGTTGCTTTGTTTTGTATGTGTACTTGGCAACAGGTGGGGCAGGATCAAGTCAGAAGAGGCATGGTTAGCTCCGAGGGAAAGTTGTAGCAGTGAGACTCGGTTTAGAAGTCGTGTCAGCATGTCTACCTAGTGTTGTTAGAACATGTTTAGATATCGAACTTCGTTATTATGTTGTATTGACATGCAAGCTTTGCCGTGTTTTTATCGTGGCATGTTCTATTTTGGAGTAGTTGTTAAACTCTAGAACTTCATGTATTAATCGGAGGAACTGCATTTCTAATGTATGTGTTGATTTGGATTGCATTGGAATAGTTTTAGATGGAGTTTGCAAAGCATGTTTTCTGCTGTTCTGTTTCTGCTGTAGGGGGGCGCCCGAGCTGCAATTTTTAGCAGCCCGAGCGCACCCCTCTCTGAGAACTCAGTAGCGCCTCTGTCCAGGGCGCGCTCGAGCGGCGGTTTTTGGCCGCCCGAGCGTGGCCCTCTTTAAAAAAAAAATTTTTTTTTCCCTTGCTTTGCTTTTAGTTCTTAGATCTTGGTTGTTTAATTATTTTTTACTACTTAATTAGATGTTTAGAACCGAGGCCTCACAAAAACCGTGTATAGAAATAGAGTTATAGCAAGAGGCATGCATATCTGGTTTTTTCTGGAGGGGATACGTTGCAACTTGCCGACTGGTTTAGCTCTCATGCATCCACGCGTTGCTGAGGGGTTGCTGCTATGCAAACTTACCTTGCGTACTCAGAGCACTAGAGATGTGCTAAGGCCTTCTGCTATGAAACTCTTGATGCTTTTGGTAGAAAGAGATGAAATGCAGTACATCTGCTTTGAGGATGATGTCTGCAGTGGTCAAGGTTCACTCACTCGCTGGATGATTGAGTGGAGTCGAGGGATGAGAAGCCGGATCTATGAATTATTCCCCCTAAACTCATGCTTATCTTTAACTCAGTTCTATTAAGCCAAATACATTGCGAAAGTAAGAAAACTTAGCGTCTGGTAGTGGCTTGGTGAAAATATCTGTTGCCTGCTGGTCAGTAGATATGTAAATCATCTGAATCTCCTTCTTTAGCACATGTTCTTGTATGAAGTGATGTCGTACATCAATGTGCTTTGTTCTTGAATGCATCACGGGATTCTGAGTGATTGCGATTGCACTAGTGTTGTCGCAAAATATGGGGGTTTCACTAGATTGTATTCCATAGTCTCGAAGCTGTTGTTGTACCCATAGTATTTGAACGCAGCAACTTCCAGCTGCTAGATATTCTGCTTTGGCTGTAGAAGTGGCAATTGACATTTGCTTCTTACTGAACCATGAAATAAGTTTGTCTCCCAGAAATTGACAAGATCCACTAGTACTTTTTTTATCAATATTGCACCCTGCATAATCTGCATCTGAATAACCAACAAGATTAAATTATGAATCTTTGGAATACCAAAGACCCATGTTTGTAGTTCCCTTAAGGTATTTAATAATCCATTTAGCAGCTATATAGTGAGATTGTTTTGGTGCTGCTTGAAACCTTGCACAAAGGCATATAGCAAACATAATATCAGGCCTATTGGCCGTTAAGTAAAGTAATGAACCTATGAGACCTCGATACATTGTTACCTCAACTGGTGCTCCTGTTTCGTCTTTATCAAGCTTTATGGAGGCACTCATAGGAGTAGATATGGTAGAGCAATTCTCCATGCCAAACTTTTTGATGAGTTCTCTGGTATACTTAGCCTGGTTTATGAAGATGCCATTTTCAAGATGTTTCACTTGTAGCCCAAGAAAGAAATTCAATTCGCCCATCATGCTCATCTCAAATTGTTCCTGCATTAACTTAGAGAACTTCTCGCATAGACGAAGATTAGTTTATCCAAATATGATATCATCTACATAGATTTGAACAAGCAGAATATGATCTCCTTAAATAAATTTAAAGAGATTTTTGTCGACTGTTCCTATGACAAAATTATGATTTAATAAAAATTCTGATAAGGTGTCATACCAAGCTCTTGGTGCCTGTTTTAAATCGTAAAGAGCTTTATCAAGCTTAAAAACATAATTAGGAGTCGAGGAACCGATAAAACCTGGTGGTTGCTCAACATACACTTCTTCTTGAAGTAGGCCATTGAGGAAAGCTGACTTAACATCCATTTGATAAAATTTGAAGTTTTTGTAAGCAGCATAGGCAAGAAATGTCCTGATGGCTTCGAGCCTTGCTACTGGAGCGAATGATTTATCAAAATCAATAAACTCCTCTTGTCTAAATCCTTGAGCAACCAGTCTGGCTTTTTTTTCTAATTACTGTCCCATCCTCATTTAGTTTGTTGCGAAACACCCACCTGGTGCCTATAATTTTTCGATTCTCCGGTCGAGGAACTAAATTCCAAACTTTGTTTCTAGTGAGCTGATTTAGCTCCTCTTGCATTGCTTTAATCCAGCTAGCATCTTGTAAGGCTTCATCTATGTGCTTAGACTCTAGCTGTGAAATGAAATCTGCATGCAATAGTTCGTTAATCATTTTATTACGTGTACGGAGAGGGGCAAAAGTGTTACCGATGACCAGCTCGGATGGATGATTTTTACCCAACCGAAGATTTGGTCCAAGGGAATTTGTGCCTGGATTAGTTTGAGTGTCATCCTCATTCCTAACTGTGTTATCGGGTTCAATGATTTCTTCTTCGATTCTCTGTTCTCCATGATCTTGATCTATTCTTCCTTCAGTGGGTTGGATGATTACTTCTTCTGGTTCATCCCTTATGATGGGAAGTTCATCACTGTCACTTTCATCATCTAGAATAGATGATTTTAGTCTGTTTGCTTGATCTTTGATATTGGTTTGAGACTTATCTGCACATACAGTAGCTTCATCAAAAATAACATGAATGGTTTCCTCTACCGACAGTGATCTTTTGTTAAAAGCTTTGTAAGCTCGACTGACTGAGGAATATCCAACAAATATGACTTCTTCTGTTTTTACATCAAAAGCCGTTAAGCGGTGTTTTCCATAATCATGAGCGAAGCATGTATAGCCAAACACTTTAAAATATGAAACATCGGGTTTTGTGTCATTCCAGATCTCATATGGTGTTTTGTTGTGCTTCTTGTTAATCATAGATCTGTTTTGAGTGTAACATGCTGTGTTAATTGCCTCTGCCCAGAGTCTTTGAGATACGTTGGAATCAGCAATCATAGTTCTAGCTGCCTCCTTAAAGAGTTCTATTTCTTCTCTCAGCAACACCATTTTGTTGTGGTGTCCGAGTAGCAAACAACTCATGCTTGATTCCCTGGTCATCTAGATAGGATTCGAGGGCTTTGTTTAAAAATTCAGTGCCTCAATCACTCCTGATCCGATCTATCCCAGTACGTTTCTCATTTTGCAAACGTTTAAAAATCTTTATCTGGTGAGTAGTTGTTTGATCTTTGGACGATAAGAAAATTACCCAAGTGAAACGGGAGTAATCGTCCACAATCACTAAGGTATATCTCATTTCCCTAAGCTCCTGACCAGTATAGGACCAAATAGATCCATGTGTAACAGGTCTAAGCATTTAGAAGAAGATATAAACCATTTGGTTTTAAAAGTAGTTCTCACTTGTTTGCCCTGCTGACAAGCTGAACAAACTCTATTCTTTTTAAAATCACCTTTGGGCAGGCCAAGAACCAAATCATATTTGCTCAGATGTTTAATGGACTTAAAATTTAAATGATTGAGTCGTTTATGCCATAACCATTGCTTATCATTTTGAGCAACAAAACACGTAGGAATTGACGGTTGTTCACTTTGCCAATTTATCCTATAAGTGTGTTGTTCTCTTAGTCCGGTTAACATAATATCACCATTACTAGATTTGATCATGCATGTGTGCTTGTGAAATTCAACAGTGTAACCACTATCACATAGTTGACTAATGCTGATCAGATTATAACATAAGTTATCAACAAAAATACGTCATTATAATAATGTTACCATGAGTAATCTTACCCTTACCCACGGTCTTACCCTTTGAATTATCACCAAAGATAATTTTAGGCTCTTTGAATTGTATGATTTCGGATAACAGATCTTTATTTCCAGTCATGTGCCTAGAGCATCCACTGTCAAGATACCACGTTGTCTTTTCCATTGAACTATTCTTCTCGACTGATTTTACTGATAGTACCTGCAAGAAAAATATATAATCATGGTACCATTATCTATTTGGGTCCGAACTAGATTAGTCCTTTCGGGACTCACACCTGAATTACTCTAACGGTTTTACCCGTATGTGCATCTATAAAGTGAGTCGATCGAGGTGTACGATGTGTACTGATGTGTGGTCTGGATATCACAGTATGTTGTTTGAACTTTTGATCTTTGTTATCCAGTCTGTATCGTTTTTGAACATGCATGCAATTGAAGTACTGGTTTTGTGTCATCCGATGATTCCTGTACTTGGATTGACTTGGTTCAAACCTCGACTTCCTGAACTTAGATTGGTTTCCCTGTCTTTTTTCATTCAATCTATATTTGTTCCGTGTCTCTCTTTTCCTTGGATTCTGGGGCTCCACATATCCAATTCCTTTATGCTTGCCTTTGTTCTCATATCAACTTGACTGTCTACCATAGATCTTAGGTTCAGCATGTTCATATATCGTACTAGATCGAACAAATCTTATTACATTAGGATCGTTCCCACTAGAATACGATTGAGTATTTTTCCTTCGTAAGAGTACATTCATTTGATCCATATCCAAGACCAGTTTTATCACCTACTTGTTTCTGGCTCTCTTGTATCTTATCCAACGAGATAGAAGCCTTATTCCAAGAGTTGATTGTTTTAAGCAACTTTTGATTTTCATAAAAAGTAGCTTGGAATACTAGTTTCATATCATCATTCTCAGCCGCTAACAGGTTTAGCTTAGTCCTTAGACCGTCAAGTTCTTGTTGCTGTAAATAGCTAGATTCTCTTGACTTATCCATAAGACATGTCTTTTCTGTTTTTACTTCCTCGAATGACGTAGAAAGCTTCTTATACTCAGTGATCATCTCATTAAGTGCTTGAACAAGTTCTTCTTGTGTAAATTTAGACGAGTTAAAGTTAAATACCTCAGTATCGTCTTCTTCACTCTGAGAATTAGCCATAAGACATTGTACTTGTTCTTCTTCACTTTCTTCGGATGATCTATCTGTATCTGATGACTCGGATTCTGTTTTTGCCCATTTTCTTTTTTCTTCGTTTGCAACTAGCACTTTTTGTTCCCTCTTCTTTCGGAATGTTCTTCTTCCTTCCTTGTATTTCTTCTTTAACATGCTGCTTCCTTTCATCATTCTTAGGTCTAGTGCAATCTGCAATGAAGTGGCCTTGCTTGACACAGTTAAAGCATGCAGGACCATCCTCTGTATGGTCTTGTTTATAATATGATTTGTTAAACTTTGTGTTATTCTTACGCTTGAATTTACCAAACCTTTTAATGAAGAGAGACATCGCTTCTCCACTCATTTGCTCAGCTGTCTTCTTTGCTGATGCTTCCTCAGTCGGTTGAGGTGAGATAGTTGATGTCAATGCTTTGGTGGGGTTCGAGACAGATGTATCTTCCTCTGTTCTGATTCCGAGTTCAAACTCGTATGCCTTGAGATCTGCAAATAGATCATGAAGCTTCAGCTTGTTTAGATCCTTTGATTCTCTCATAGTTATGGTCTTGACATCCCATTCTCTGGGAATGCTCGCATAACCTTCAAGGCAATTTCACGATTAGTATATATTTTTCCAAGAGAAATTAATTCACAAATAATCTTGCTAAATATTTCATCAAACTCAGTCATTGTTTCTCCTGGTTTCATCTTGGCATTGTCAAACATCTGAATGGCTACAGTGAGTTTGTTTTCTTTAATTTGATCGTTCCCTTCGCACAGTTGAGTAAGTTTCTCCCAAATTTCTTTGGTGATTGCGCACATCTTGATCTTGCTAAACATGTTTTTGTCCAACGTTTTGTACAGTATATGTTTAGCCACGTTGTCAAGATTTGCTTTCTTTTTGTCCTCATTACTCTATTCTGCTCTAGGTTTCTCAACCATCTGTGGTTCGCCTCCTGATATGGCTACAGCAGTGTTGACTTTGAGAATCTTCATGGGTCCGTCAGTGATGACGTACCACATATCATCATCTCGAGCAGAAAGATGTGTCTGCATATGAATTTTTCAGTCATCATAATCTTCTTTAGAGAACACAAGGATTTTGTTTAGTGAAGTCATGATGAGTATCAACAGTTAAAAGAAACACCCGCTCTGATACCACTTGTTGGGGATTGTGTGTGTATGTAGAGGGGGGTGAATACACACTCTAAAAATATTTGACTCTAAATTCAATATGGTTGAGCAAATGTTAGTTCAATCAACCAATTTTCCTTTAAATTTCTAGAGATATAAGAGCTACTGAAAGTAGTGCGAAAACAACTCTTGCTATACTAGATGATAATGATGGAATCGTGTAATGCAGTGGCGTAAGTAAGCAATGATATGTTTATGGATGTTCGGAGCTCAATCTCCTACGGCACCCCTTATTCCTCACGGGAAGGATACACTAGAAGACTTTGGTTATTAGAACGACATGTGTAATGGACCGGGTGCATCCCTCTGCCTCTGGCCCATCTGGCCTCAGCTCTGGGGTCCCGCGACCATACTCATGATCTTCTCTCCACCTGTAAATGAGAGTTTTTGCCATCCCCAGGATTCGAACTTGGACCACCAGGCATATATCCAAATTCAACTCAATCCTGGTACCACTAAGTTGATAGTGGTACCAGGATTGAGTTGAATTTGGATATATGCCTGGTGGTCCAAGTTCGAATCCTGGGAAGGGCAAAAACTCTTCTTTCCAGGTGGAGAGAAGATCATGAGTATGGTTGCGGGCCCCCAGAGTTGAGGCCAGATGGGTCTGAGGCAGAGGGATGCACTCGGTCCATTACAACATGCAATACACCCGATCCAAGTTAGGACTTATCAAATGCCCAAGATGAAACTTCTAGATTCACACTGATACGATTCTAAGTTTTTATTATACTTTCTTCAGTTGATGATGATGGTGCTCTAAGCTTCTTGAAGGCTTAAAATCTCAAATCCTTGTAGCAGATAGTGTTCTTCAAACAACGGTTGGATTTGAGTTATCCTTGAAAAGATCTCTTTGTAGATCGGATAAGATTTTTAGCTAAGGGTTGAGAGAGCAGTCGAGTATTCAAGAAGTGTTTTTCAAGTGCTCAAGTATGAAAATCTTTGTAAGCGTCGTTTATCTGATTAGACTCTGATATTTATAGAGGCTTTGTTCAACGTCTCCTTCCTTTTGACAACGGTAGGAAAACGTCTAGAGTGTCAGATATCAGTCTTAGATTTGTTATATGCGATAATATCTTCTGAATATCTGTACTAGGAGCGCCTTAAATTTCCTATTCAATGTGTCGTTCACATTAAATGCTATTTATCGTTTTTCTTACTTTATCAAACGACTCCTTAAATGCTTCGTCCTTTGCATTCAAGTTGTCTTGGCAACCTTTTGAGAAACTGCGAATTCGAGACTTCTTGAGTACGATAGACATCCCGTCCACTTGTGAGTTCAGTAGATATCCTTGCTTTGATAACCCAGATCATTTGAGCATACGTCGGTTGATGTTCTTAGCTCGGTTGATAGATAACGGTTGACGTGCTAAGATCAGCTGATACCGTTCATTCCAGTAGACATCTCTTAGTCAGCTGTCGGTAGACTTCTCTAGAGCTCCTGTTTTACATGAAAGCAGCGGCCGAACTAAAACAACGAAGTATTATTTTGTTATCACCAAAAGTTAGGATTCAACAGTTATGCATCGATTAGTTACATTTGTAGGACGACACTTGTATTTAAACTTCACTATTAAAAGAACATACATGATCTTTGGGTTTGGTAACTGGAACAACACATGAACAAGAAGAGTACAGATGCGACTTAATTAAGCATATAATGTTCTAATTTTTTGTATAAAATTTTGGGTCACTAAGATCGACTTTGCCAAGTGAAATTAAATTATTTTCACTTGGAAAAGTCAATCTTAGTTCCAAATTTATTTTGTTTTTTTTCAAATATAAGTTGAATTATTCCAAATAGGGGACAATTCAAACCTAATTTACTTTCACGTGGCAAGGTCGATCTTAGTAACCCAAAATTTTATCCCTAAAAATAGTACATTATGTAACGACCCACTATATCAAGACGGGTCTTTTGAGTGTGCTTATATCCTCACTCACACGCACCCTGAGAAACTTTCCAGTGGGTCACCCATCCTATAATTTCTCCAAGTCAAGCACGCTTAACTTTGGAGTTCTTATATGATGAGCTCCCGAAAAGAAGATGCAAGAACTCCAAAGTTAAGCGTGTTTGACTTGGGGCAATTATAGGATGGGTGACCCCCTGGAAAGTTTCTCAGTGTGCGTGTGAGTGAGGACATAAGCACGCTGGAAATACCCGTCTTGATATAGTGGGTCGTTAAAAATGGTATCAGAGGCGACCTCTCTTAGTACGGTATGGTTCGGGGACAAACCAAGCGGAAGCTGGTGGGCATGTGACGCCCGGGGCTGATGAGGCAAGGAGTGATCGCCGGTGCCAAGAGGTTGCACGGACAATGAGCGGCTCCTGGTAGGCTTCTAGGCGGAGGGAGACATGAATGAACCGATCCAGTGCCGGAATGAGAGGGAATTCTGAGACTGTGTAGGTATGGGACTACATAGTTGAGAATGGCTTAAAATATTTCATATGTACTGCTCATATCAAGAAGGTGCATCTTCTTTTCGGGAGCTCATCACATAAGAACTCCAAAGTTAAGTGTGCTTAACTTGGGGCAATTATAGGATGGGTGACCCCCTGGAAATTTTCTCATGTTGCGTGTGAGTGAGGACATAAGCACCCTGGAAAGACCTGTCTTGATTCGTTACACATTATATGCGCAATTATGTCGCATTTGTACTCTTCTTGCTCATATGTTGTGCCATACCCAAAGATCACACATTCTCTTATAATAATGAAGTTCAAATATAAGTGTCGTTTTACAAATTTGGTTAATCGATGTCTAAATATCATATTCAATGAATGTTGATGTTTAGAAATATATCAAATTACGCAATTGTAGATATTCAATAATAAATGATATTACCACATGTGATCTCATTGAAAAATGAACAATGTATTCCTCCTCTACATCTATCAAAGTAGTGCACATAATATTAGATGACTAGCACTAATGAAATTGGAGACAATTCATCGACAATAAAAACTTATCATAAACATCATAATGTGTGTTATGCACTAAATCATAAAATTTTTGTTTTTGTGCAAATAATGAGGCTCTCATTCCTAATTTCCTATTTTCTTGTACCACAAATGTCTAATATTGTTCCAAATATATTTGAAATTATTCCAAATTGAAAACTAGAACATTCTATGTGCAATTAAGCCATTTGAAATTTATTCCAAAAATTAGAATATTATATGTGCAATCAAGACGCATTTGTACTCTTCTTACTCATATGTTGTGCTATATCTCATGAGCACACATGATATTTTAATAGTGGATTTCAAATGCAAGTCATCTTACAAATTTGGTTAATCGATGTCTAAATATCATATTCAACAACTTTTGAAGTTTAGAAGTATATTTAATTAGGCAATTGTAGACATTAGACCATGAATGAATAATGTATTCTTCATCTACATTTAACAAAGTAGTGAACATGACATTAGATTACTAGCACTAATAGAATTGGAGGCAATTCATACGACAATGAAAACTTATCATAAGCATCATAAAGTGAGTTATGCACCAAATAATAATATTTTTTTGTGTGTGAAAATTATGAGTCTCATTCCTAATTTCCTATTTTCTTGTACCAAAAATGTCCGATATTGTTCCAAATATATTTGAAATTATTCCAAATTAAAAATTTATACATTGTATGTGCAATTAAGCCACATTTAAAATTTATCCCAAAAATTAGAACATTATATGTGCATTCAAAACGCATTTGTACTCTTCTTACTCATGTGTTGTGGTATATCTCATGAGCACACGTGATCTTTTTATAGTGGAGTTCAAATGAAATTCATCTTATAGATTTGGTTAATCGATGCCTATATCATATTCAACAACATTTTAAGTTTAGAAGTATATTTAATTAGGCAATTGTAGACATTAGACAATAAATAATATCACAAATTGTGATCTAATTAAATAATGAACAATGTATTCCTCCTTTACATTTAACAAAGTAGTGAACGTGACATTAGATTACTAGAACTAATATAATATGAGACAATTTATATGAAAATGAAAACTTATCATAAGCATAATAATGTGCGTTATGTACCAAATAATAATATTTTCCTGTGTGTGCAAATTATGAGTCTCTCATTCCTAATTTCCTATTTTCTTGTGTCACAAATGTCCGACATTGTTCCAAATATATTTGAAATTAGCCGCATCTGAAATTTATCCTTAAAAATAGAATATTATATGTGCAATTAAGCCAAATTTATACTCTTCTTGCTCGTGTGTTGTGCTAGACCTCATGATCACACATGAACTTTTAATAGTGGTGTTCAAATGCAAGTCATCTTATAAATTTGGTTAATAGATGCCTAGGTATCCTATTCAACAACTTTTGATGTTTAGAAGTATATTTAATTAAGCAATGGTAGACATTAGACAATGAATGATATCACAAGTTGTGATCTCGGTCGATGAATAATGAACAAAATATTTTTCTTCTACATTTGTCAAAGTATAGTTCATATGACATTATATGACCAACACTAATGGAATTGGACAATTATTCAAATGACAATGAAAACTCATCATAAGGATCATAATGTGTGTTAATGTAATAAATCATAACATATTCGTCCTGTGCAAATAATGAGTCTATCATTCCTAATTTCATATATATTTTGCCACAAATGTCCAAGATTATTCCAAATATATTTGGAATTATTCAAAATCAGGGAAAAATTCAAAACTAATTTAATTTCACTTGGCAAGGTCGATCTCAGTGACCCAAAATTTTATCCAAAAAATTAGAACATTATATGCTTAATTAAACCGCATATGTACCCTTCTTGCTCATGTCTTGTGGCAGATCCAAAGATCATGTATGATCTTTTAATAGTGAATTTCAAATACAATCGTAGTCTTACAAATTTGGATAATCAATGCCTAAATATCATATTCAACAAATGTTGGAATTTAGAGGTACATCTAATTATGCAATTGTAAATATTGAACAATGAAGCATATCGTTACACGTGATTTCATTGAATATGAACGATGTATACTCTTATGTAGTTGCCAAAATAGTACACGTGACATAAAATTATCAACAATCATGTAATTGGATGACGATTCATTCAAGATTGTTGCAAACTAATTTGGATTTATTCCGAAGCCAGAAGAATTCGAACCTAATTTATTTTAGTTGCTTGACATGTGCAATCTTAGTAAGACTAGTCGAATATATATTTATATATTTGATCATAAAATTTATATATATATATATATAGGATATTCGATCATTAAATTTTTTTAGTTGGTTGACGTATTCTATCTTAGTAAAAACCAATTTATCAATCTGAAAAGACGTACATTTATGCTAAATTATACAAAATATGTACTATTATCTTAAATTTTTGAACCAAACATACAGAACACACACATACAAATTGGTTTAACTGAAGCTTAAATAACATATTGAACCACCTTGAGTTTACAAAATGTCTTCCTAATAATTAATTATTGTCAAACTTCCATCAACCTTAAAAGCTAATCATATAAAAAAAATCATTCCAAAATTTTTTTCCAGTGATACATATTCATCAGATAATATACTCGCAGCAACACAAGCTCGATAAGTGTCCATCTTCACTGTATTTTTATATGTCCACATTTCTTCAGTGACACAGGCTAGACTCTCCAATAAAACCACAAAATGCATCAACAGGCAGTTTCAGAAAAAATTCAAGAACCAAAATAAAGTTTGGAAAAAAAGGATTTACCATAATCAGTCAATCATTTCAAATGAATAATTATTCCACTGAAGTGGCCAACAATATAAACAAAAACTATATAACAAATTCAAGAACAAAAACATAAAAATTGAGATAAACACATGAAAATAAATAACTAAAAAATAATTTATGAACCTTAAAATACTATTAAATGATTTCGAGTAAAACTCCACTTTGAGAACCGAATAAATAAATAAGTAATTTCTTATTCAATTAAAGAACAAAACACTAAAAATTGTCGATAACGAAATCAAAGTCAAGCATTATAACAATAATTACGTACTTTTACATAATCATTCAACAATTTTGAATAATTAATAATAAATAAATAAACAAGAAAATTAACCACAATCAACACCAAAATCCTACAAATTTACTACAAATAGATACAATCGGAAATTCCAAAAAAAGACACAAAAATTAAACACCAAAACGCAGAAACCCTCAAATATATGCGGAAAAAAAGATATTTTGGTCGATTTTCAAGATGAAAACATATTTCGAAGAAAAAAACTTCAAACCTTTTCTGGGTTTCATATACGTGTTCACCTACGATGATTTTTTCTTCTTCTTAGCGTCTACGACTTTCATACCAAAAAAATATTAAAGAATCACACTTGCAGCCACCATATTTTATTAGAATGTATACTTTACATATAAACGTTACAATCAAGTACTAAACCATAAAATTTGGCAATTAAATCATTAAAATCGAGAACGTTAACGAATTTCATAATGATTCCACAATTATAATAGATGAACCACAAACCCACTCATATCCGTAAAACCTAAATATTGGACATTCAATCTGTACAATACACGCGAGATATTGAGCTCAAACATAAACACTATCGTACATTCTAAAAACTCAAATAAGTATTCAATTGAAAAAGATTAAACAAAATCGATCATAAAAAAGAATTTCAGCTCAAAAAAAAAATCTTATTTTTGCAGCAAAAAAATCATACCTTGAACTATTTGTTTCAATGGTGTTTTAAAAAGATTTTCAAAATTCCGTGCTTCTTCTCTATAAATTTCTTTCGCCCGAAGTTATTGAACTCAGCAAAAAATTTCCATCACGATCAACGAAAAATTGTGTTTAGGATTCAAGAAAAAGAAAAAGACAGATAGGGGAGATGTTGGAATTGAAAGGATGGAATAATGATTATTAAAAAAACTATTTTATTGTTCAAGGGGATATAAATGAGTTTATAAATTATTTGAGGTCAATCTGGTAATTTGGCCACAATTAGGAAGCCCAAACACATGACAGACATTTGTCAGGAAGTTAGAAATCATAAGTTATGACACAGGGACTAACAACAAACAAAAGTTCGTTGTTGGGGATTTATCACAAATTTTTCCAATAAATAATTGAAAGAAAAACGTGTTAATTATGTAATAATGAAAATAGGTAATCATATAAATTCACATGAACTCACATATTTAGATAAAATAAAATAATAAAATAATAATCATAATAATATAATATAATAAATAAATATAATATAATATCATAATAGATATATTACACGGTTTATGTTAGCCTTAATATAAGGGGTGGGCTTCGGGTTGGGTTTGTCCGGACGGGCACCCAACTAGATTTTATTATTCGACCCCAACCCAAAATTGTAGATACCGACAATCTGGTATCCGACAATATCGAGTAATTATGGGTATTATTATACGGGTACCCGAAATTTTTCTACCATTGATTTTGGCAAGAAGACCATTACAATCTTCAAGATCCATCTTGAACAATAAAACCTCACTATACAAATCAATTGAATAAACTGAAAATCTTCAAGCTTCAACATTGTAGATCTGATGTATTCTTCCACATCTTCACGTACAAGCCTCCCTCATTTGCAGCACCGATTCTTGAAACTCTCGTAGTATTATTCTTTCTTCGTTTCTGGTTTGGAAATGGGTTGCTAAGAGCATGTACAAGGATGTGAAAAAGTTGGTGTGGTTAATTTGATAACTTGATCACATGATGATGTCAGCGTTGATGACTTCATTGCATGTTTGTACAGTGGTGTGGTGATGTTGTAGTGGTGATGTTGAAATATTATTTTTTAATCTATTAAACAATGATTTTAAAACATAATAAAAATATAATTAACAAATTAAAAATATACATAATTAAATTTAATAATTACATAATAAAAATGCACATAAATATAACAAATTAAAAAATATTGTTTAAAAATACCGATAAAAAAAATTTAAAATCACAAAATATTCCAAACTAAAAAGCACACAAGAAAAAAGGTACATCAATTAAAATTAAGCACAAAATATTCCAAACTAAAAAGCACATAAGAAAAAAAGGTACATCAATTAAAATTAACACAAGTAAATAAAAGTGGACAAGTTCCACTATGCATCCCCATGTAAATTCCAAATATGTTCGATCAAGTCTTTTTGAAGATTGTGGTGCAATTTTCGGTTTCGAATACTGACACGTCGTTCTAAAAAGGCGTTGAACTCTACAGTAGGATCTCTTGAAGGGACAACGTTTGATGGCACATGTTCATCATCTCTAGTTGGAAAATCGTGACGAGTATATCCTCCCTTTCGTCCTCCACAATCATGTTATGTAGAATGATACATGTTTTCATTATATAATCTAGATCAATTGGATCCCACAAGCGAGATGAACCTCTCACTATATGCCAACATGCTTGGAGTACACCAAAGGCTCGCTCAACATCTTTTCTCACCCCCTCTTGATATCGTGCAAAAATCCTATGTTTTTGCGAGAGGGGTCGAGGGATAGTTTTGACAAAGGCAGCCCAAGATGGATAAATACCGTCGGCGAGATAGTATCCCATGTTGTATTCATTCCCGTTTACCTCAAATTGAACTGGAGGGGCTTCTCCCTTTGCAAGATTTAAGAACAAGTTGGACCTCTCCATTACATTGATGTCCTTGTTGCATCCTGATACGCCGAAATATGCATGCCGAATCCATAAATCTTTTGATGCAACCGCTTGTAGTATGATTGAAGGTTCTTTTTTATGTCCACTTTGATATTACCCTGCCCAAGCTGCCGGACAATTTTTCCAAGCCCAATGCATGCAATCAATGCTTCCAAGCATCCCGGGAAATCCTCTTCTAGCATTTTCAGCATTTAGCCGAGCAACGTCCTCAGATGTTGGTTGCCTCAAATATTGTTCAAAAAATATCTCATGCATCCCCCTGCAAAAAATTTTCAAACACTCCAGCGCTGTCGATGCACCTATCCTCAAATATTCATCAACAGCATCGCCTGTAACATCATATGCAAGCATCCGAACAGCAGCCGTAACCTTTTGTAGTGATGAAAACCCGATTTTATCGGTTGCGTCCCTCCGTTGGACAAAGTAAGGTACATTGGTCTGTAGAGCTTCCATAATTCTCAAAAACAAAGGTCTTCTCATACGGAATCGCCTTCGAAAATCATGCTCGCTGTAGACGGGACTGTCGGCGAAGTAATCTTTAAATTATCTTCGAGCTCCGGCAACACGTTCTCGATTTTTTGATTTCTGTTTGTAGCCACGTACGCGACTTGACTCCCCCGATTGAAGCGTACAAATGTTCATTATTAATTTCTGGGTTATTGAACGTGGTGGGGAGATAAAGTCGTCCATCATCGGATCATGTGACATAATTTCATCGTCTGATGATGAAGAACTCATGTATGCCATGAAAAATATTGAAGATTTAGTGTGTGAATATGTTTAAACATAGTGGAGAATGTGTAAAATGAATTAAAAATGAGTATATTTATAGAAAATTTCATGGATTTTGAAAATTATGGCCGTTTGTACTTTTTCAGAATATTTTTAAAAAAATTCAAAATTTTTTAAATTTTTTTTTTTGAATTATTAATAATTTTTATGAAAAAAAATCAGGCTGGAATTGATTTGGCCGTTGAAAATCATCTCAGCCCTTCTTTTTTTTTTTTGTTCTTTTTTTTTTTTTAAATAAAAGGGCCAGATTTTTCTGGCCCTTTATTTATCAACGGCCAAAAATATCTGGCCGTTGATTTTTTAAAAAAAATTTATTAATTGGTGGACCCCGCGTTAAAAAATGTTAAAAAAAATAAAAAAAAAACCAATAATCGTGGGGCCCACATGAAAAAAAAATTAAAAAAAATAAAGAAGGGTGGGCTTGACCGCGCGGAGAGGCTCCGCGCGGGGCCCACCACTTGATCGCACGCAGATAACATCCGCGTGCGATTTCCTCGTCCCTTGGAGGGGCGAGTGATGAGGGGGGCGATCAAGTTGGGTTGATCGCCCCAACTTGATCGCCCCCTTGGACATGCTCTAAGTTTCAGCAGTACGGAGAATGCAAGAATGAGGGGAGAGGCGGTGAGAGATGAAGCAGTAAGTGCAGCTCCAGAGCCCAAAAATTTCACAGCCTAGCTAGGAGGAAAATGAGACAACATGAGATGGAACAATAGGTGCAAATTCCATAGCCGAGAAATTTCAGACAAGTGAGGAAGATGAGATTTGGGAGAGAAATCAATAATCTCAGCGGCTAAACAAGAAACATGAGATATGGGCTTGTCTTGGCGTACATCATATTAGTATTACTTATATTGGGTCGGGTACTCGAACCCGATCGGATAATAAATATGCTATCTGACACCCGAAAATCCAATTGTTAGGTTCGAATTCTACCCAAACCCGACAATTTTAAAAATCACATAAACCCTAAACTTTAAACCTCGAATGGGTCGGGTACCCGAGAATAAACACCCACCCCCAATAGACATTGGATTTTTTTTTTGAAAGGACAATAGACATTGAATAAGTTGTAAAACATTTTTATGAAAACTTTTCTTTATATTTATAATTATTTTAAGAATAAATGTGTTTGAATTCCTATTAAAAAAAGTAATATTTATAAAATGTTTTAATAATTGTTTTAAGAATATATGTATATAGATTAAACTTTAAAAATAATATATTTTAATTTTCATATTTATTTTCAATTATAAAAACATAAAAAAAAATACATTAAAAACTATGCTTAAAAAATACTTTTTAGAAATATTTTAAACAAAACGCTTTTAAAAAATGTTACTGGAGAAATGGACTTGAAAGAATGAATTTGATCGAAGTCCGAGGACAACACAACGTAACGTCGGAAGGAACTAAAGAAACAAAGAAGTTTTCCGAAAGATTAAAATACAGTCTCATTAGAAACCAACATTTAATGTTAATACAACCATAAATAATCGAATGGTGGAACGACTGGCCTCCCGCAATTTGAATCTAGAGTCCCAAGTGCATTACAAGTGAAATCATCAATTTCTTGATTTCTTCCTGGATTTTGACGAATTCTTGGATTGTTCGGAGCTTACATTCTGAGTATTCCCTTTAGAGTTGGCTGTTTGGTTCGACTTTGAGTTCAGATTAAGAGAAGACTCTTTATCTTTAACAACTGCACCCTGCGAACCTCTTACCTGAGCTGCTCTTTTATCCTTCCTCTTTGGCCTGTAACTAGACCTTTCCCTTTTCGGTAGCCATCTTTCCGGATCCGGTGGGGGACCGGGATTTGCAGGATCAAACCCTTTCGGATACTTTGGCTTTCTCTTCCTTTTCTTCTTTGGTTTCTCCTTGTTTTTCGTTTCGTATGCTTCAGCAATTCCCAGAGTACGACCGTTGCTCTCAACATGCTTTGCACCGGAGGTTTTCTCCAAACTCTCAACGTCAATTCCCTTCAGATTATATAGGGGTTTCAATTGCTTCTCATAAGCTTCTGCCTTCTCAATATCGGCATGAGCAGTAGTTTGAATAAGCCCTACCAAGGCCTCGATGCTCCCATGGTTTTTCACAAGTTCCTCGTAGAGCCGAGCTGCCTCATCCTTCTTTCCATGTCTGAGCTTAAATGAAGCAGCCTCTTGCATGATGATATCAAGTTTACTATTCTCGGTCATGGCATCTGACCACCACTGAATCGCAGCATCAAACACAGCATCAGCACCATCAATATCTCCAGCTCGTTCTTTAAGAGAGACAAGGGTCGCAACAGTTGCAGGCTTATGTTGAATATCAGGTATTTTCAGTAGAGAATCGGCTGCTATTTGAGGATGGCCTGCAGCTGCAGCAATCTGTGCACGAGCGAGTAGGATGATGTTCAACTTATCTGGAAATTTACTTGCTGACTGCCCTAGTAGCTCCTCGGCTTTATTGGCCTTGTTCTCTCTTACATGCACAGCAGCTTGAAGTAGCACAGGTAATATACTGTTGGGAAACATGCCTGGTAGAGCAGAAGCAAGTTCTCGTGCCTGCAGATCCTTTCTAAATTAAATAAATTTGATAACACAGGAGATATGGGGCCAGAGGTTGAAATGATTATCCATAAGGAAGATCATTGGATCAGGTTATAAAACAAATATGCAGTTGTAATTGTATTACCTGATCTACTTTATTCGAGTGTAGTAGCAATAAAAGACGGTTAACAAAGATTGCTTCCTTTTGCTTTTGCGAGAGCTTCAGGTCAAGATCCCGAGCAAGACGAAAGGTCAGAGGTCCTTCACTTTTCTCTATCAATTTATCTAGTTTTCTCAAACCATCAGATGCATCCTTGGGGCCCTTTAACGCAACAAAGTTGTTTGTCGATACTGCAAGTGAGGATTCATCTGCCAGATTTCTTTTGATAATGTTGGAATAAGATTCAAAGGCTTCTTGAGTATCACCCATGATCTGTAGGAAAACAAATTTAAACTGTGCTACACCACCGCCATTGAAGTAGAAGAAAACAGTGTCTCAAATATATTATAATCTCACATGTTTAACATATGCCAACTGAACAGCTACAGGAGCCAATTCAATCTCAATATCATCATCTGCTAAATTCTCTTCCATTAATGTTTCCTGCCCAATCCTTAAAAAGATAAATGAGGTCAGAATATGTGAAAAGTTCCCAACGATCCACTGTAAGTTTTTATCGTCACCATCAGTATACAACACTAAATTCTAAGAAAGTTTCTGAAGGATATGAAGGATAGTGATGGTCCTTAGCGATTTTATGCAAAACAATAGAAAATAATATGAAAGATCATCCATGAACATACATGGAAAAGAATGGGAAACTCCAATTTCTGCGGAAGCATGAGAAGATAATTGCCAGAATCGAGAAAAACAAGTCAATCCAATCAACATGATATATCCGTATTACCCTATTATGTTATCCCAAATGATACAATTTATGTATGTTTAGCATTCCATTGTCAGTACTGAACGAAAGTAAGAAAAATTTTATGGAATTCATCTCAAGCCAAAGTTCTAAAAACTCGCATCGATACTCAGTTCTACAGGCCTGTTTGAGAATCAAGCGCATGCAAGATCTTAAGATGATCTAGGTCACAATATGAATAACACCAAAAAGATGAAAGTGAACAACAGAACAAGATTAAATTATTTATTTTGAGTTTCTATAAGGCAGCAGGATATTACCTTCGAGCTGATAGCAACAGTTGCTCAGCATCTTTATATTTGTTTCTTTCTATCAATGAACACGCAGCATTATATGCCAGTTCAAAACTGCTGGTCACTTTAACTTTGAGAGAATCCATTGCCCCCTGAACGTCGGAAGCCCTCCCAGCAGAAACCAAGCCGGCAACAAAATTTATCTCCAATGAATCTATCTTGGTCCTCTGGAGCCTTTGATAGATATCCACACAAGCAACCATTTTTCCTAGACGAAATAAAATCTGTGATTCTAACAACATGGCAGCAGTACTTTCTTCTTTCCCTTTCAAGCACTCCAAAGCCTCATTCAACTTATTTTGCCGGTACAAACAGTACGCCTATTAAGAAAATATCAGTCCATAAATAAGTTGCGATTTCTGCTAGAGAAATAAATGCAAAACCTTAGCAACAAATGAAATAGCGCCGAAGTTTGTAAATATTATCTTATGCTTGCTAGTCAAACATAGTGAATTCTTCTACTTGTGAGTTGTGACAGTATATAACAAAATGAGAACAAAAACAGAACAAAAAAAATTGCAGTAAAGTAATAGTGATGCATGCGTATACTTCCCTGTATCCACATTGATCGACAAGAATTTCTCAACCCAGTCCAGAATCATTTAAGAACCAATTTATGCCGATAAAAAGTGACATATCTCCAACGGCAACACTCCTCAAGAAACTGAATATAGGTTTAAAATTGCCAATGCACTGGTTTAGTTAAGACTTGTACATCATTATCCCGACTTCAATAATACCAATAGGGAAGATGACATTTTTTTTTACTTTCAAAGCGAATAAACAAGGTTACTTCAGTTGGTGCCAATGCCATCAACTTTTTTCTATTTGGATGCTTTCTCCCCTTCTCCAGGATTTTATATTCAGAGGTAACACTTGAATTACTTTTGGAGAAATGTTATCAAAATCCTTCATTTACCAGAAACTTAATCATGACACACTAACAAGTAACAACCCAGTGCAACACTTGAAAATTTCATTACCATAGTTGGATGATGCTGTTAAAGGAATGGAAGCATGTACCCTTTGCGAGGCAGTTTCAAAATTATCACCAAATGTCTCAACACAGTCCTATTGTATAGATTATGCTACAAAGAATTAAGAGGTCCACTCCACCAAAAGTACCTTGAAGAAACTGAAATCAATTGAAGATTTCATCGAAAAACCTTCAATAGTCAACAAAGCATCGTCCATGGAATCATTCTTGATCAAAGCCACCACTTTGCATCTAATTGCGTCTTCATCTCCCGGTGCAATTTTAAGAACTAAATCGACCAAAAACACAAGTAAATTACACAACTGACAAGAAAAAAACACACAAATTCAATTACAGTACCCCTGCAAGCTGATTCAAACACATAAAGTCGCAAAACACGTCAAAAAAAACCTTGATTCGACACTTTGACGGCTTGCTCGAATTCTGAGCGTTGGATGTGGCGATTGAGAGAGGTGAAGAGATCTTCAATGGCCACCGAAGGGTCCACGGCGGCGGCGGTCGCCGGTTTAGCCTTTTCTTTAGCTTTCGGAGCCATTTTTTACGCCTGTGCTTCCTGCAAGCGTCTTGCTAAATTTATTTGAGGCCGCTATTCTAATTGGGCCAGCAAGGCCCATGACTACTAGTTATTACTAGTTGGGCCAGACTAGGCCCAATACATATATTTCTCCAATTTTGATCAACTAATTTTCTTTGAACTACGACCTGATAATAATGGTTCTCAATAATATTTACTGATTTGATCGTTCATCCAGTATCATCAATTATTGATTTTCGATAATCCCTTTTCCAATAAATACACAAGTGAAATACATTTTAGCACATAAACTACTGATAAAATGTCAAATTGATACGTGAACTAATAAAAATAGTTTAATTGATACATGATCAAGTTATAAAATCAATTTTACTCTATACTTAATTAAATTATTTTAAATTCAAATATTTCTGTTAAATTCAAATGAATGCACATTTATTTTTCAAAAAATTATTTTTGCTCACAATTATAAGCATAAATTTATATTTATTTAAATTTTATATTATAATAAATTGATCGTACTCATTTTACGAAAATATTATAAATATTATTTAATATAAACACACACACACACACATATATATATATATATATATATATATATATAACAACTGATAAATTATATATTTAAAAATAATATATAAAAAATATTTATAAATATATAATAAAATGATATTTTTTTATTTATCTATGTTATAATATTATATTTATATTAATAAAATTACAATTAATCAATAAATCAGAATATTTAAAAAACAAATATAATTTATTATTTTTATAAAATATACATTTTTATATTTTATTAAAAATATAATTAAAAATCATGTAATTTATCAAAAATGTCTAAATCAAGTACAAAAATTTTAGAAAATCATAATTGTACAAATGCATACAATAAGCAAGATTCAAGTGATATTATGTTTTTGCTACAACCTTCATAGACTATCAATTTTTTTCGAATGAAATATATATATATATATATATATATATATATATATATATATATATATATATATATATATATATATATGTGTGTGTGTGTATGTGTCTTTTCATTTATGATATAAACATTTCACGTTGAATATTTTTTCGGATACATGATATATAATTTTTCTTTTTATAGTATAGTAAATATGTAAATATTTTGATTCAAAAAAAAATATGTAAATATTTACGATTTTAATCCTAAAATAATTTAAAAAGCGTAATATGTATTTAGTTGAATTTAATAACAATATTGGACTTAAAAACAATTTAAGTAAAGAGAAAAACTGACTTTTGAGTTTGATCATATATCAATTAAACTATTTTCAATAGTTCATGTACCAATTTGACATTTTATCAATAGTTCATGTACCAAAATAATTTTTATTCTAAATTACACACTTGTAATTCATATAAATCGAACATATATGTGTGACGTAACATTTTCTCTTATATTAATGTCAAGATCGAAAGATTGCTATTTTTGTAACTAAAAATTTTGAAAACTTACAACAATATTTAAGGAGTATTTGCAAAAAATTATGTTTTTGTAGATGTTATTAAATTTATAGATTATATAAAAAAGTTAAGAAAAATCAAAAGTTGGTAGTGTTTGAAAATAAATGTGAATATCTAAAAATTAAAGTTGGGTAGTGTTTTATAAATAAGTGATTAGAGTGATTTTAACATTGATTTTTTTATTAAAATCACTTTTGGAGAATCTTAATCACCATATGACTAGTTTTTGGATTTCAATTAAGTTAAGCATAAGCTAACACATAATCTGTGTTTAAAAAACACGCAAAAATGATTTTTTAAAGCCAAAATCTAACAATCACTTTTTTTAATGATTGCAAACATTCTCTTAGTGTCATGTTTCGATTGAATTCCCAACATAGGGACAATAATTTCTCAACATAAATTCAAAACAAGCCATCCCAAATTTGGCAACAATATTTATAACTTTTTATTTTTTATTATTGAGTTGAGAGAGATGTTTTGTTACATTGAGTATCGAACCTGAGATTACGTCCCAAATTTAAGATATTGATATCAAATAGACTATATAAGTCATCCCACATTTGGCAACAATATTAAAAAAAAAAAAAAATTCGCTTCTATTTTTTAATCGACATGAATAATGGAGTTGTGTTATTTGATGATGATGATGTTTCGAGGAGTGAGCTTGGATATGGTCCCATTTGTTTGATAAAAGTGATGATATACAGTCATTCTCATAAATATTTGGTTTTAAAAAATCTTGGGTTTGTTGTGTTTGTTTTGACTTTGGTTCAAGATTCTCCTGTCCATTTCTTGCCCACTAATAGGAGCCATCGAAAATCATTTTTGGGACCAAAATCAATATACATGAAAAATGGATGCTCTAAAAAAAATGTCCGAATCCTATTGACTTGCTCGATCTTTTCGTCTTTGCTATCGATATGTATGTAGAGAATTTGGAGATGAACCAAATTTGTAACCTATGGGACTCGATTAATTTTGTCTAACTTTTCAATTATTTTCATGTGTAATATTTGGCTCGATATAAACTCGAGGTTGGGTTTAGATTTGAGGGAATATTTGAATGAATGGTTTGAAATATCTCCATATTGGAGTGAATTTGAGATCTAATACAATAGCTTAAAAAATAACTATTGAAATTCGTGATTCTCGCATCTAAAAGAATTAAAAATATTTATAAATCATGCACAGTCCACATAGCATTTAAAAATCTATTTAAATTGAGTGGTAAATGCTTGCCACCAGATATTTTGGTTTAAGCAAAAATAACTTTTGTTGTAATTTCATATTAACAATCAACTTGAATCTTCAATCGTTTATTAGATCATAATTGTTTGTTTTTTCCTAATCTCGGTCGCATTAGAAATCAACAAATAATGTTTTTCGTTGAGATTAAAAACCTTGACGACACAAAAAAATTCCTAACACTTGAAATATAGGTGTTCGGCCGACCCTTGTGTTCTAGTGGAGTGAATTTTCAAAATTTTCTTATCTTCGAAATTTTCTTATCTAGTAGTGTCAGATTATGATTATTGGTAGGGATGAAAATGGATAGGGTTCGGATAGGATTCGATGTATTTGTTTTCATATCTATTTATTGTATACATCTCATATTCATCTTCATCTTCATCTTCTTCGGGTATTTAATTTTAATCTTCATAAACATACCCGTCGGATGATTGGATATACATATATACCCTACCCAAATACTCTATTACTACCTACAATTGTACTTTTTTTTAATTTGAATTATTTCAATAAAATTATGTTTATTTGCCAAATTCTTAAGAAACAATAAGAAAAAGATAAATAATAATAATAATAATAATAATAATAATAACAACAACAACAACAAACTAAGCACCATATAAGAAATAACAAAATATTATAAATAATTTATTCCAATATCATTATCCTACAAAAATAACATTGGCTTCATACTAATTATTTTATTCGTTCCATCCAACTACCATCATTCAATAAATTAGAAATAAATTTTTTAAAACATAAATATACATGCATATATATTTTACTTGGGTATTCCGGTCGTGTATGGATAATATGTTACTACATCCGCCTCCATGTCCAAACTCAAAAATCTCATACATGATTACTCATTTATTAATCGAGTCCAAAAGATCTCTCCATATCCTCTTTCATTCGGGGAGGAGATTGAATTCTCCATCGGAGTCGGAGAAAATTGTCTCCCTAATTATTGGTTTATCTTATCCCAAGTTTGAATTCATGATTTCTTAGTCTAATTAGGTGTTGTTAGGATGAAGCGCTTACCACTGGGCCAAAAGCTATAGTTGTTAGCCAAGAAGCAACTTTTTTTTCCTTATACTTGACAGCGCAGTGTGTCGAGTTGTTAAGTTCATGAGTCTAAGGAGGGTCATACTTACTGTTGGTGGTGTCTCATATCCCTTCGAGATCAATCTTATCATTTTTGTACTGTTGGTCATGTCCCCAACTGAGAAATATTATAAGTTAAGATTTGGTGTCTCTCTTTTACAACCCACCTAGCCAACCAAATCAAACAGCGCAACGTCAGCAGCTTGACACACTAGAGCTTTCCAGGTCATCCATCTCAATTCTATTCTCACTCATGCACGTTTAACCCAACATTCCCTCAACATGTAGAGTTTATGTGTTATCTCGGGTCATAATGACTAATAGTGTACAACTATAATCATGTAATTATTCACTCGATGAATGGTAACCACTTAGAAAGTCCTAAGAAGGGTTGTTTAGTGAACTCATTCAATGAGCACTCAAGCAGTCAAGCTCCAGCAACTTTTATCCTTCTTTTAGATGGCTGAATCGACTTGAAACTTGTTTAGAATATATATTAACTATATTTTCATCATATATATACAATCTCATATTTATTGTTGTAGTGACCCGAGTTTTGTTTAACATAATTAAATATTAAAACATGTCAACATGATCATTGATTAAGCATTAAAGGTCAAAAAAATACCAGGAAGCTCAAATAGACACATAAAGTCTTGAAGAGGTTGGACCCCCAGATCTATTCAGATGGACTGAACTCTATTGGACCATCCAATCTGGGTTCGGATAGTCCAAACCTAGAGAGCTTTGGAGGCTCGTGACATATCATTTTAAGTTTGACAAGTAGCAATTCGGATATTACGAAGTCCAATTAGAATCTTCCAAACCTAGTGTTAAAAAACGTGTCAAAATGTTGATACAAATGGACAACATATAGGATCGTACCTTCCAAACATTAGTTCAAATCTTCCGAACTTTGGTCTATAAATAAGGGGATTTCCTCGAGTTTAGGTAAAAATCCAGAGGATCCTCAAGTTATTTAGTCAATATCGAGTGTTTCTAATCATATTATCGAGGGTCACACACTAGCAGGGAACTACCGGGCTCATAGCAAAGCAGTGCGCTCTCGACATCAGCAGACTAATGATGAAAGAAGGTACACACTTGAATAATTTTATTGGGGGTAGCTATTGGATTATTTAAGTATTCTAGATGAGATATAGTGGTGTAGTGTTCACTTGATCTGAAGGTTTGGACTTTGGACCTCTGTGTCCAGTTGTTAGAGGTACGTAAATACTGACTCAAATATTCAGCTGAGTTGGGATGTAATCAAGCCTAGTCAAGTCGAACTTTTAAATGTTTGAGTTTGGCTTGTTTATAATCGATCCGGGCACGAACATTATTTAACGAATATATTTATGACTCACGAACTTATTCGAACTTTTATCGAGCCTATACGAGCTTAATAAATATAAATTATGAATTTAATATTCATTGAATTCATTAAAAACTAAAATTTCTATTTAGAGAAAAATATAATATTCTTATTTAAATTTGTAATTTTATTCTAATAAATAATGTTAATTTATTTATATATATCCGTCATGAGTAAAAGCGTAAAATCTAAAATAAATATCAAAACTATTATTTTTCATCTAAGAGCTGAGTCACGAGTCTACTAACAAGCGTGTTCACGAGCTAACGAGTCGAATATTTTAAAGCTTGAACTTGATTCGTTTATCTTAAGAACATAATTAAACGAGCTCAAATAATTTTTTATCGAATCAAACTTCAAATAGCACACGAACAGCTTGGGTAATTTATATCCCTATAGATGAGTATGCATATTTATGTGTTGCATTGTTATTTGTTGCATTCTTATATGTCATATGACAATTGTATATTTTGTCATGTCATGTCATGTATGTGAAATGTGCATACCACTTTGATGTTATCTCTAGGAGATAACCAGTTGTGTACCGTGTGACACATACTGCATCGACGGGACAACGTGTGCGGTTACCCAAGAGGGTGTTAGTCCAAGATCGTAGTCCGTATTCGTCGTATACTCTGGATCTTCAGAGTAGCATTTTTATACTTATGACACCTTTAGTCTGAACATGATATTCTAGAGTTTGATCTCAGTTTACTAGAGCACTCATGTTACATTCATTGTATATAGACATGTATACTCATATGTTATGTACTTAGCGTTAGTCGATCACATCCTTGTTGTTATCTTGGACATCCCATTTGACGTGACACTTTGTAGATTGCTCAGGACTTGGATCAGTGTTCAGTTGGTGATCAATGTATGTCAATAGAAGGTTGCTGTTGGTTTTAGTACTTTAAGATTATTTTTGGTTTTTGTTATATTCAATTTAGTTGTATAGATTAAATTTTAATTTTGGTTTTGTTTCTGATGTATTCATTATTATATATGTTGAGTCTAATCGCATGTTGTTAAGTTTTGATTAGTAGATGATCTAAGTTGGATCACTATATTGTACTATAATACATTCAAGGTGTTTTTATCTATGCAGCTTGCATGAATATACAAATAAAATAAATGCCAAGATAATGCAAAACATGAAGCGTATTTAAAGATAGTTTATTATAACTGAGTTAATTAATAAACTTATTATCTACAACCAACAGCTAGCTCGCGAGACATCTACTCTAACAAAAACAAGTTGGTATTTGAAATTCATTCTCGAGTGGATTATCGAATAAACCAATGGATTTGAAACCATTAGCTCCAAATATAACAATCCAAACACAATTCAAATGATTTGTTATCATGGATTTGAAATCCTTATATTCAAATATATTAATCCAAATGCAACATAAACAATCAAATTGATTTGAAATACATAACTTCAATTCCTCCCAACAAGGCTCGGATCACATTTCGGATATGTATCGAACTGACCGTTGCATAATCCTACGTACTTTTATTTTAAAAGTAAAATTTAAAAAATACATTCATCAATATGTACATAAAAAAACAATTTAAAATATGAAAAATCTCTTTATAAATTATGGGGGTGGGAGATGATAACTTGTGACATTGCCATTGTCATGTGTATCGACAAAGCCCCAAAAGTCGTATTGATCCTTCAATTGCACGTCAGCTTTTTTGTACTCTTCACATGATTCATGACAACCTGCGGTCCTAACCAAATATTAAATATTACACACACAAAACACACACATATATATAATATAAAGTGAAAATTGTACTTAAATATTTTTTTTTTTACAAAAATATTGTAATTAAAATTAATAAATAAAAAAACCCGTCCATTGGGGAAATCATTCATAAATTTGATTTTGTTTTATTCCAAATAGGAATCGGATAGAATTTAAAATTTTCAAATTACTTTTACTTTTAAAAAAAAAAATTAAAACAACTCAATCTTTTTTGCTTCAAATACTAATTTTATTTTAATTTAATTCTAATAAATTTTCTTTAGCATGCAATTTTATTTACTTTAATTTTCCCTGTAGAATATTAACCATCACACATAAATCCATTTTTACTCAAAAGAAAAAAAACTCATAAGTTTAACACACGTGACGTTCAAGGTTCATCCTAATGAATTGCTAGGCGCATGTCTATATATATTAGCCATCGGACATACATGGCGTTTGTATATATATGTTGTGCGGAAAGTTTTGTTTAATATGATATTCTATCAAATTATATATACGTGTATGTATAACTATGATCAAGAAAATAATATTTTACCAATTTAAGAGGTATTCTTGAATATTTATCAGCCAAATAAAAAAAAACATTTGGTGAGCATATAATATATATAAGAATATAACTTTCGGTGACAACTAAGTTCAACGGATTACAACTTCCTTTGGGCCCAACATCTCATGAATTTGATTATATTCCTTGCTTCCACAAAATACAAGTTGAATTTAAATATAAATTTTATATATATATATATATATATATATATATATATATATAATGGTTTAATGGCAGCGATTATCCCTTTAATCGGAGTTCCATGGGTTCAATTTTCTAGAGTATCTATTAAATTTTCAAGAGTATCGATTGAGCTCAATATTGTCCTTCAGTATTTTATAAATTGCTGAAATATATGGTCTATAAATGTTGAATATTAATACAAATTTATTAAAATTTAATTTAATTAATTAGTTAAAAGATCTCAAACTCGAATGCCGGAATCTGAGACAACTATGATAATACTCGACCGACGAGCACCTCGACTCGCTTGTACTCCGATCTTAGCTCAAACCATGTGCATTAGTTTTTGTAAGGTTAAATTTAATATTCTCATTTTGATTGTTGGTATTTAAAACCTATAATTCACCTTATTCCCACCATACAACAATATAAATATTATATTTTTGAATCATAAAATAATCAGTTTATTTCCGGCTTATGATTATAAATTATTTTTGTAGAAGCTAATTCTAACATTTATTCATTATTATAATTAAAGAAAAATAAATAAATACTTGGGAAAGACAAGGAAGAAGTAAAGTACAAGAAACCGAGCCATGCCTTTCGCCTTAACTTTTACCCAAAATAATTGTATGGGCCCGCCGGTCGCCCTCCTACCACTTTAACTTTTACTAAGAATACTTGCAACCGATTATTCCGGTTCCCAGTCAAAGGAACTTGTGGACCCCACAAGATCGAGCCCCCAAAAAGACACGTCAGCTCTTCAGCTGACCAAACATTTAGGTTATCAAAATTTGCTCAACCAACAATGAAGCGTACCATACTATTTATTATTTATATATAGGTAAACACTATTTCTTAAGGGTCTAATAATTTTAGAAAAAAATTTAAAAAATAAAAAATTTCGATTATTGTTCAATAAATTAATGATAATTTAAAATTTAATCTTTAATCGAAATTTTGTACGAATTATCCTTATTGAATTAGTAAAAATATATAATGTTTATTCATAACTTTTTTCTTTGGGTGCACTATCAGCTCACATCGAAATTGATTTTTTATCACCAAATATTGGATGAAATATATTTTGTAGACTTAGGTTGTTTGATTTATGTGAAATGATTCGATTATTTTTTTTTATTTGAATTAGGCTTCTTATTATTTTTTTAAATTACAACATTGAACGTGAGTTTGCTCCATGTGTTCAACCTTGAACTCGGAGGAAATGTATTTGTTGTTGTTTTTTTTAAATAAAATCTATATAATATTTATAATATATACAAAAATTCTTAAGGGATTGTCTCACAAGTCAATTCAATTTTATGATAAGATTTTTCGACTTAACTCGAATCATTAAAATATTAATTTTTTGTCATATAATGTACACCGCATAAATAAATCAAATCAACCGATCGTCTCAAAAAAAATCTACTCATTTATATACTACCAATGAATATTTCAAATGATCATAGGTGAAATAATATATTTAATAACAGAGAGACAAACAAAGAAATTTGACTTTGACACGAGTTGAATGTATTTCATCTTTTCCATCCATTTTCACAAATGAACTCAAAATTAAATTTGACATAATGCAAAAGTCAACAAACTAATTAATCATCATAATTATTAAAAGTAAAAAAGATATAACGATTACAAATATTATATTATTACATAATATATTCATATGTTAATTTTATTTTTAAAGCTATATAAACCTTTTTCTTTAAAATAATTATTCCTCGCAAAATTTTTATTAGCATGAAAAAAATGATAAAAATTCATGCACAAAATAAGCTATGAGAAAATACTCTAGCATAGTTACTTTTTAAACAAAAATAATTATTGTATACCAAAAATAAGTTGTTTAACAGTAAAATATCATTTTGCTAAATACAGACACTTTCCGCTTGTGCCAAAACTACACAGATCCTTAATTGTACCTCGTGCAACGCTTATCGTACCTTGTGTCTTCTTTATCATCTCAGAGTATATTATTTTTGTTGAATGCATAATGGGAAAGAGACAAGGGTGAACTCATTGCTCTCGTTTTCATGCGCTCTTCACACACTGCACGCACTGGAGAGATAATGAGACAGGAAAAGGGGTGTCTCTCTCTTTGATCAGCCCAAAAATTTCATCCGGGGTGCCATGAATGTCGGTTCTTTAATCCTTTCCATTTTCCAAGTTCGATTTGTGTATCTGTTGCCGCATTGATTTACATGAAATCGGAGTTTTGGTTTAGTTTTTGGAGCCTGTCATTGCTGGGTTTTTTTTCCTTCTTTGACGTGAATTGGACGTGGTATCGGTTTTGATTTGTGGGTTTCCTCCTGCGTTGGATTTCGTTGCGATTCGTTCCTTTTTCGAGGGAGTTGAAGAAATCTTGAAATGAGCCTGCTTTGATTCGTTTTTTTTTATTTGGCTGCTGTGTTTTTGTAAAAAGGATGAGAATTTTCTTTTTGTGGGTCTATGAATTTAATTGTTCATGATGATTATCTTGAGTATGATTTATTTTTGATGGATTTCTCTCCGTTGGGGAAACCGGAAATATTTGTTCTTGTAATGTCGTTTGCAATGATTTCCGATTATTTTATTCGGTGCGAAAAAAAGGAAAAAAAATTAAAGATAATAACATCTGATGTCTTCATTGTAGGTAAATCGGCAGTCCTGATTTTCAGAAATCTTGTTATTTTCTTCATTTCGAACAATTTTTGTCAGGGCTCGAACTCGACTAATCAATCACAGGTAAATAATGTGTTTATGCCCGGAGAAACTATGATCATTTGGTTGCTTGAATGAATTAATATATTTGGGTTTTTTATAAATTAATTACGAAATTTGGATTTTATTTTTGGACTTGGGCCCACGGGGTTCTTCCAGCTTGTGTGATTAGCTCTGGATATTACAACCTTAATTGGATTCTGTAAGATTTGAATATCTGATAATTGCTTTTTGGATGGTCAGAATTATTTTTCGAAAATGAGCTGGAACACGCAGATGGATGTTTATTACCAAGACCATTCGATGCCTTACAATTCAATTGGAAGCTTTGTAGATTTTTTTGGAGGTCTTACTTATGACCATGTCAATTACATTTTTGCTGATGTTCCTTATGTACAGGTACTGTATCAGAAACATTTCGATCCTTTTTTCTTATGGGATGTGTTTATCAAGATTTAAAGATCGTTTCCCTGTTGCTCATAGTGGTTGCATATTCGGAGAACTTGTGAGGATATATTAATTAATAAACTCGAAGCTCATGTTGTGTCGGAGGTGCTTCAGTGTCTTGATGCCTGTTCAAGATGGCTTGGTTGTGTTGAAAGGCCAAATTTGATGTAAAACTGCTAGCCGAAAATGATTTAAATCATCCATTCTACTTAAAATCACGCTCCCCTGGGCCCTGAGTCAGTGAGAATGTTTTAACCAATATCCTGTTGCTCATGTGATTAAATAGCATTAACTTTGATGGGTTTTTATGTTGAGAAATGAATGGTTGAACTTTATGCCTTATAATCGATGTAATCGACGTGTCTTTTGTCTCTCTTGTCATTGAGTTCGTATAGGATATGAAATAAGTTTAATTCATAATTTGAGGAAACCATGAATAACGTGCATGTGGTGAAGGAACATGTGTGATTGGCTGAATTATGTGCAGGAGAACGCTTACCCTGCAATCAATTCTAATCTATACAAATTTGCTGCATCTGAACCGGGAAGTTTGTCATACTATGAATATGGGCACGGCTATGTGGTTAATAATCACATCTCAGGGACTAATGAATATGGCGGACATTTGGAAAACCCGTCAGGGCTGGCTGGCAATCAAGCTACTATTTCCCATGCACATCAGACTGGAATTCCGAGCAACAGTTCCCATGCTAGTCCTTTAGAGTGTGAGTTCTGGTTTTTTTCTTTTCTTTTCTTGATCCTGGTTATAGGGATGTTTGCTCTTCGGTTTGGGTGGTTTTTATGTGTCATCAAATTCAAAATCGTTGGTTCGGTTTATGAACTTTCCCGAACGAAATGCAAATACATGTAAAACTAACTGAAATCACGATTATTTTCTTTTCTTGCACAATTTTTCATTTTACTTTTTCCTTCATCAGCCCACCAAAATTTGAAGTAATGAGATAAATTTTAAAGTCTTGCATATAATAACATATAAGATCAAGTCATTGTCTATTCAAGTTCACATATGGTTTAACTTAACCCAAAGCATTCAGTTTTAGTTTAACCATGGATTGGGTGTTCCTGCAATTTTCCGCTTTGGATTGGAACCAAACCACAGTTTCCAGAAACTGTTGGTTTCGGTTATTTGTTATTTTCGGATTAGTGTTGCAGTTTTTGTTGTGTTCTGTTCATGCCTTATAGGTGCTAGCTTGTGAAATGAAGCAATCAATTAGTCCTTGAGAAATATGTTCACAGCTTGGTTCCTTTTCTTTGCACGACAACTCTTGTTTTAGAGAAAGTTCCTGCATTGGTCAGACGCACCTGCAATTTTATGCAATCTGGTTTAACTTGTATAAATTTTTTCGAAAAAAAGAGAAACAATTGATGCCCTTGTTTGTGATGTAAAAAATGGGGTGAGAGGAGAGGATTGATGACTACACAATTAAAGTACATTCCGCTAAGAAAATTGCATTTTATTCGTGCAAGCTGCTTCAATGGATCCAATATTTACTAATCATGGAGTTTTACTTTAACGTTGTGTTATTCTGTAATTGAATCTCTCATTTCAATGAATGACAACTATCCTTTAACTAAAACTCTTTCCTTATAATTATAGGTCCTCGGAATCCTCAGGCAGCTCGTGATTATGAGGTAGGCGAATTTCCCTTTCATGGTCAAAGCTTTTCAGTTAGCGGCGTTCTATCAAAGTTTTGAGATTGAAGAATACAGAAATGATTCTTTTTGCTTCTTTGCATGAATGAAGGTTGTTTGGCAAGACAACATTGATCCTGATAATATGACCTACGAGGTTTGAACAAGCTGTTTATTACTCTGCTTCGACATGTCCTGGAAACATAAATTTATGCATTCGAATACTTTACAGGAGTTACTTGAGCTAGGTGAAGCAGTTGGAACTCAAAGTAGAGGTCTTTCCCAGGATCAAATTGCATTGCTTCCAACTTCAAAGTTCAAATGGACCTTATTCTTTAGAAAGAAATTCCGAGGTGAAAGGTAAGAATGTGGGCCCTTAGTCCCAAGTATCTCCACCAAGTCAATGTTGAAAAAAAATCTGTTAACCGCCTTCCTTAGTTACTTTCACATTATACTAGATCATAGTTCCACGTTCTCTCGTTGATGCACCCACCTAAACTGGCAGGCGAACCACAGAGGAAGGTGTATGTTTTTTGTTGACTCGGGCTATGTACTGGTTGATAGGATATCTGTTGTTCCTGTGCCACTGTCATTCCAATTTTTCCGGATTCGTTTCTATTTTTTCTATCTGATTTCTCTTCAATTAGCTTATGCTAAAAAGTTGATAGCGATATTTTTTCGTCCATTGGTTATAGATTTTTGTGTTGATACTGTCCATGTTTCAAGTTGGATGACCGAAATTATGCGTTTGAGAGTAAACTACAGGACTTTCACTATCTACCCCGATACGTTGTAACTGATTCTGTTTTGAATGAGCAAGATTGAAGGAGAAAATTCTCAGCATGTAGAATTAACCCCTCTCTTTTTAATGCATACTTATTGCATCCATTAATCAATCCATTGACTCCATTCAACTCTAGTGTACAATTTATTTTGTATCATTAATATTGTCGAGTGGTATGTAATCGTTTTCTTTCGTTACAAAGGTGCGTAATTTGTCAAATGGAGTACAAAAGAGGCGATAAGCGGATCATCCTTCCATGCAAACATCTCTATCATACTGGCTGTGGGAGCAGATGGCTTAGTATTAACAAAGTAAGCCACCGTGCTTCCTTTTCTTCCACAATTAGTTCCTCCAACCATAATGTTACTGATAAATCTACAATACAACAGGCTTGTCCCATTTGTTACAAGGAGGTGATTGTTGATGTTCCGAAGCACTAACGTACGCACTTCTGTGCATAGGATGGTTGCTTCTTTTTCATATTCTTTTTCTTCTTCTTCTTCTTCTTCTTCTTCTTCTTCTTCTTCTTCTTCTTCTTCTTCTTCTTCGTGTTTTTTTGCTCGGGTTATAGTTTCTTACTACCACTTTATGATTTTGTTTTTAATCGTTATTCACCCTTATTTTTCTGTCTATTTATGTTGCTTTTTGAATATAAATTCTTGGTATATAAGATGATTCTAGGACTTTATATGTTGGGAGTATACCAATTGCAACATTTGTCTCACTGTCCTCTTTTGAGAAATCTTCACGTACTTCTTTGCTCTAACACTGCCTATGTTTCATTGATTCTAAAGGGCAGTGAAACTAACTGTACTTCAATACTCGAGTTATTATTATTTTTTTAGAAAAGACTAAAAATAAAACAAAATGACAAGACGTGATTCAAATGGGAGTCACCGAAGGAAGTGACTGAAAATAATCCGGTGATGCTTCAAGTGTCACGAGAGTGCCGGTGGCGACGATTTATCAAGGAAGACAAGAGGTGATGTCAACTTGTGGTTGAGATGATTTGTAATAGTTGTGGTTCGATGGAGATAGAGGCAATTTGTTGAAGTGATGCTTTGGTGACGGATAATTAATGTGATTATTTGATACTATTTGAATAATTACACCTGCTGCGTTTTCAAATAAGTCTCATGATATACAACACAGAATCCTTCATCTTTGAGAAAGCAAGTGCATCGAAGTTCAAAAAAATTTTCAAGTAATCGAAGAGCGATGTCGAGAAGAAAATATATGCGTATTTGTAAGAATATATATATTTGGTTTCATATCAGTTTTTTTTTCTAAATTATTTTGCTAAATAATAGTTTGATATTTATTTATATATACCGTACTCGCCAAATTGGAATTACTTCAAATAATAATAAATAAAAGTGCTAACATTAAACAGTCGTGGTCATAGATTTTAGGAACAAATGCAAGATAACTTGGGGAGTGTTTGCAATTGGCGAGGACCGTATCTATTGCAAACACTTCCTTAATAAAACCATAGAATGATGGAAGGAAAAGTATCAAGTTGCTCGGTGAAAATTGTTGGTTTTGGAATATATTTTGAAGGAGAAGTCAGAGAAGGGTGGCTAATATTTTGAAGGATTTGTGGGTTATGTGGCGGGAGAAAATGATGGAGAATTGGTTACCATTTTTACTCCACGTTCTCTCAATATCTACATCAAAATGAATTATAGGGAAATTCTGGAGTTTTCAAAATGATTTCACTACTGAAAGGAATTAATTATTCATTGATATCTTTCCATGTTTTGAAAGATTATAATATTGTGTTTTGTTTTTCTAGGATTGATAGTTAATATTGTGTTTCTTATCTATATGCTTGATATATTTTAAACTAGGAATAGTTTTGATTTGAATTGAGATAATATAATATTTCTAGATTTAAAATATGGTTTCTTGGATTGATAGTTTTTCCTATCTAAGTATTTGAAATATTTTAAATTAGGAATTGTTTTATTTGATATAATATAATTTTTCTATATTTAAAATAAGATTGATTTGTTTAATTATGATAGGAATTATCTTATAATTTTAGTTGTTTGATATTTTTGGTAGGAGATATATTTGGATTTATCATAATATATATCTATCTCCTAACTTATCTTTGTTTCCTTATCATTGCAGATTCAAGTTTGAATTAAGAAAACAAGATCAAGACTTTTTGGAGATAAGTTGACACGCTTAAATAGAAGAAAGAACGTAGAGATCAGGCGGTTTGAAGAAAACGAGAGAGAGCTTAAGTGTATAAGACAAGGAACTCGACTTTCTGGAGTGCTTTCACGTTGAAGAGTCCTTGTCTATTTGTTGAAGTTATTTTATGTAGATGCCGTGAAGAGTTTGAGAGCATGTTGATTGAGAATTGAAGATCGAAGATTGAAAGCCTTTTTGCTCTCGTGTTTTGGCATCTAGGGCCAACTCTATTCTCATGATTTTCTTGTCTACCTTCAGTAGACTTTTAGGAGTTGGTTTATTTGTTTTATTCTTTATTTTCCCACATGTTTTGAGAAAATTGATTTTTATAATAATTCACTAGTTTTAGGGTTTGTAAAACTCTTTGCTTATTTTCTAGTGAAAGTTTTGCCCTGAGGCGCTGCAAGAGTATTTTATACTCTTGCTTAAATATTTGAGTCTGATTTGTTTGGTTGCTTATCTATTTTATTCATGCTTTCAAAAATTCTGATGCATGTTAATCAAGGTGTTATTGAAGATGTTGTCAACACCTTGTGACAACATCTGAATCTGTTTTATGTGCAACCTTTTATTACTTTAGTACTTGTGCATATTTACTCTTGATTATTTTTATTGTTAGTTAACTGTTAGTTTGCTGTTACTATTCACGTTTTAATATTTCCGCTACATGTTGTGTAGGATGTTGTCAACACCTAGTGACAACATCTGATTCTGATAATTTTTATGAACCATGATATCCCTTACAAGTGGTATCAGAGCCTACTCTTGATACACTAAGAGTTGATTCTGGATTATTTTTTCAGGAATATTATGGATTCAACAACAGCAAACTCATTCTTCAAACCTCAAGAAGTATTTGAATCAAATTTGGGAGATGACTCGTTGTCACTCATCACAAAGAAGTTTGGTGATTATCTTAAGAAGATGATGGAGACAAAGAAGACCGATCAGAAACTCAAAGCTCCACCTTTTTCGGCTGCTAACAAAACTCTGAAAATAGGCGGGCCTGATCAATCATCAAGGAATTTTCCTGATCCTCAAAAGCCTCTACTTATACTGGAAGGAAAGAAAAAGCCTACTACAAAGAAGATTGACATGGTGCAAAGTCATGAATGTCAAGGCTATGATCATTTTTCCAATGAATGTGCAAACAGGCTTCGGAAAGGGATGAGCACATCTTTGAGTGGTGAAGATTCTGAAGAAGATAAAGAACAGAATGAAGAAGAAAGCCACACATCCCTGTCAGCTTTGATGGAAAGAAAGAAACTTATGCAAGTCAATCCTTTAGGTGTTGCCGCAGGTGTTGCCACACCTGGCCGCAACATCTCCCAAAGGTCAGTATGTTTAAATTCTTTTACTACTGATAATGTGTGTAATACTGATGCAGGTGATAAAAGAATGTCTCTGGAAGATGTGCGAATGCAATATGAAGAGTTATATGCTGACTGGGTTGAACGAAATAAGAAGAACACTTTTCTTTCAAGAGAAAATTTTGATTTGAAGGCTGATATATCAAGACTTAAAGTTATGCTGAGTAAGAAGGATCTGGAATTAAGTCAGGTTAAGGATGAACTCATGAAAGCTAAGGCTACACTGGCTAAATTCAATTCAAGCACAACCAAGCTTGATTCTTTGCTCATGATGGGAAGAGATGGTAAGGCTGGACTAGGTTTTGAAAACAGTAAATTTGAGGTTGGTGAATGTTCAAAAGCTCCTGTATTTGTCAAAGAAAATAGCTGTCCAGGAAGCTTAACAGAAAAGGTCACAACAACCGATCCTCCAATACCAAAGCCACAACCTGCTGCATCTTTAAAGCCCAGAAGGAAAGGTAAGTATGTTTGTCATTACTGTCATAGACCTGGTCATATCAAACCATATTGTTTTAAGTTGCAGGAGGACTACAGACATAGATCTGCACCGAAGGTGTTGCCTAAGGTATTGCCAACACCCTCCCACAACATCTCTAGGAACAGATCTACTGTAAGAATGGTTTGGGTACCAAAGGCTGATATTCATTGTTATATGATTTATACTGCTTTGAAAACTAATGTTTCAGGTGCTTGGTACTTTGATAGTGGAAGCTCACATCATATGACAGGTTCTATGAAGTTTCTCTCTGATTATGTTGAACAGAAGAGTGAGAAAGTGACGTATGGAGAAGCAACAAAGGGAAATATTGTAGGAAAAGGCACACTGGATGTTGCTGGTTTGCCTAAGCTTCGCAACGTGCTTCATGTTGAAGGATTAACTTCAAATTTAATAAGCATTAGTCAGCTTTGTGATGACAACTTGCATGTGCAATTTGATAAGAAATTATGCAAAGTTTTTGATAGCTCTAACATGTGTTTGATGACAGGTATGAGGTCGTTTGATAATTTCTATCAACTTGGAGAGGAGATGGCATGTAGAAATTCAAAGGTAGATGAATTTAACCTATGACATCAAAAGTTGGGTCATGCAAACTTCAAAACTTTGAAGAATTTAAGTAAGTTTGATGCTGCTAGAGGTATGAATAATTTAAAATCTGGAATTTCATTTGTTTGTGAGGCATGTCAAAAAGAAGCAAACCAAGGTGTTGCACCAGATGTTGCCAACATCTGAGACAACACTCTGTCTTAAGTTTGTACATATGGACTCGAAGGGTCCAATGGATGTGGAAAGCTGTGGAGGTAAGAAATATTTTGTTGTTTGTGTAGATGATTTTTCACTATATACTTGGGTAAGATTTGTGAGAGAAAAATGAGATATATTTGATGTTTTTAAGAATTTGCTCACAAGGATTGTGAATCTTCACAACTTGAAGGTGACCAGAATTCGTACTGATTATGGTAAGGAGTTCGAAAACTCTTCTTTTGAGAATTTATGTGGTAAGAAAGGTATTTATCATGAATTTTTTTCTCTCAAAACCCCACAACAGAATGAATTTGTTGAAAAGAAGAATATAACTTTGCAAGAGATGGCTAGAGTGGTGTTAAGTTCTGAAAATATCTCAAAACTTTTTTGGGCAGAAGCCTTAATCACAGCACGTCACATTTCAAATTGAGTATACTTGAGGAATGGTTCTACTATGACTTCTTATGAAACTCTCATGGGAAAGAGGCCAAACCTTAAGTACTTTCTTGTTTTTGGCTGTGTATGTTACGTTTTGAATGATATTGATCATTTTGCAAAGTTTGATGCTAAAATGAGAAGTGTTTGTTCTTAGGTTATTCTTCGGATATTCGAGCTTACATGATGTTTAACTTAAGAACTGAAACAATTTTTGAGTCTATTGATGTTGTATTTGATGATTTTGCAGATCTAAAGAAGAAAACAGCTGAGGATGAAGTTGATGATATGCTGGATAAATCTGGAAATTCAGATGTTGACCAAGGAGTGTTGACAACACCTCCGACAATACCTCCTGCTGAGATTCCAGAAACAAAAGTTGAAAAGCCTACTGATGAGAATATTGATGAGGACAGTGAGGTAAACGAAGCTGGAAAGAATGTTGCAAGCAGAATTCAGAAGAATCGTCCAACCTCACAAGTAATTGGAGATGTGCATGGAGATATGCAAATTCGAAGGAAAGAAAATGTGGATTATCGAAATATGGTTGGGCTAATTTGCATGAGCTCCATGTTTTCACAGGTAATATTTTCATGATTTGTGTCAAACAGTGAACCCAAAAAGGTTGGCACTGTATGGATTGTAGCAAGAACCACGTGCATGGTATGGAAGATTAATCAAATACTTGCTCAATCTTGGATTCAAAAGAGGTGAGGTGTGTAAGACATTGTTTGTGCAAAAGTCTCAAGGTAATATTCTTATTTGCCAAGTTTATATGGATAACGTAATCTTTTGTGCTTCTTGTGAAAAACTTGTTGATGAATTTGTGAAGTGCATGTCGTCTAATTTTGAGATGAGTATAGTTGGTGAATTGAATTATTTTGCAAGTGAAACAAATGCATGGTGGAATCTTTGTGTATCAAATACAGTATGCTATAAATCTTGTGATAAAGTATTTGAATGAAAATTGTAAACACATGCATACACCGATGAGGTCAAGTGAAAAACTGTCGAGGGAAGATGTTGTCGAAGGTGTTGACAACACCCTTTACAGAAGCATAATTGAAAGTATCTTGTTTTTTTTGTGCTACTGGGCTAGATATCATGCTTAGTTGAATGTGTACTGTGATAATTCAAGCGTTATTGATATATGCAAAAATCCAGTACAACACTCTCGAACCAAACACATAGACATTTGACATCACTTTATTAGAGATTTGGTCGAGAAAGGCATGATCTGTATTGAGTTTATTAGAACGGATAACCAATTAGCTGATATTTTCACCAAAGCATTGGATTTCGAGAGATTTTCCAGTCTAAGGAAGTTTCTCAGTTTGTGTGCATTATAGACAGAACTGAGATGTTGTCTGGAGTATTGCCAACACCCTGCGACAACACCTTTTCATGCATGTGCATCTTTTGGATCATTAGGCATGTTGCATTCATGCATACACTCTGTTTTGTGAAGTGTTTGATACTTTGTAATCATTGACCAGTTTTCACTCAGGATTCTTTGCAAATTGTTTTACAGTTTAATGAGATTTAATTGAAGAAGAGTTCTGACTAAATCACGAAGTAGTGGAGGGATGTTCGTGTATTCCATGATCCCGTCCCAAGTGAAAAGTGATTTCGCAAATTCAGAAACTCAAAATAACAAAATGGTTAAATAAGATCATCTCAATCATCAAATTTGATTGAAAATCAGAAGCAAATGGAAAAAGCTACCTAAAGGGGTCCGTTGAAGATCGTTCCTTTAGTGTGCAGGCTACCACTTCTGTAATAATAAATTTAATGGCTATCTGAAAATAAATTTTTTTGATAATCCTGAAGTGTTGCTGGAAGATGTTGCCAACATCGTGGATAACACCTCACTTGTCAACATATTTTTTTTGCATGTGATTGCATTTTATTGCATTGTTACACTCTGTTTTTAGACATAATTAGGACATGCATATTTATTTTATGGTGAATATATCTTCCTGAGAAGTTTGAAGTTCGAAAATAAGCGAAATGTAGTGATTTGCCCTATCCACTAATATTTCGAATTGTTTAGTGATTGAAAATGTTTTTAGTGGAGTTTATTTCGATGTGGAGTTTCTTTATGGAAATTTTGTGAAAATCAATTGGCTTGATTTATTGCCTTGATTCGAAAATTTATGGCCATTATGATTTTAAAATCCATTTTACCGTTGGCAATTGTTACTGTTAGGGAACATTAATTGCGATCGAGTGATTAAGAGGTGAAGGGTTTTTTGTTTAGATTTGATTTTATCATCAGAATATTTTATGGTCTTGTTACTCTTTGCTCACACTCACCACATTATCACTTCTACAGAATTTTGTCTGTCCTTGCATTATTGTCAAATTCTTCTCTTCTTATTCTAACTGTTCAAAATTTTATGGCAGAGAAGAATTTTGATTCACTGATATTCAAACAGAGATGGGCTACAAAGAAGATGTTGAGCCAGATGTTGACAACACCTCTGACAACACCTTAGAGGATGATTTTTTTAAAATTGAGATATTTGATGGTCATTGTTACTACTGCTGATACATCTTTGATGGCCATTTTTACTGCTGCTGATCCATCCCTTGCATTCTCTGATGAAGACTCTGAGGAATCTGCCTCAAAAGAAAATGTTGCATCAAATGCTGTTGACATTCCTGTTTACATCTTAGATGAGGAGTATTTGAATATGGTAGAATTTTTCAAAATTCGGAATTTGCTGGCTACTGTCACTGTTTTTGTAGGAAGCTGGTGTTGCTGTTTTTGCAGAAGATGTTTTTTTAAGGTGTTGCTAACACCCTGGACAACACCTTGGATGAAGACTACCGAGTAAGCCAATCATATTTCTCTGTTTTTTTTTTTTTCTGAGAATGCTGCAAACGATTGGCAACACTATGCCAATTGTGACTTCATTGAAGACCACATCATTGATTTGGAAGCATATGGCGCACAAAATCTGGTAAGAATTTTCTAACTCATAAATATGTTCGCTACTGTGATATATGCTACTCCTTACTGTAGACCTATGGTCTTGGAATTATACTGAAATTTGACTAAAGCTGTGCCGAATCCTCTTTCGCAAAATTTGGGAAAATTCATGTGAGGGTTCATATTTTTCGAGTTTAGTCCTACTGTGATTAATGGATTCTTTAACTCAACCGAGGTGGAAGAAGATGTGCAGCCTGCTCTGATAAGATAGCTTATGTTATTTACAAGACTGCAATCAAGACTTGGACTCCATCCACAAATTCCATCTTTGTCACCAAACAACAAGTTGGTGTGTTGTTTACTATAGGAACTGGAGCAGCTTTGAACTTTGTAAAGCTTGTGTTTTACTACAGTTATGCAATATGCAAACTGTGGGTTGGTATCTTACATGCTCATATTTCTTTCTTTGATATTTGTTGTGCTAGTATCTCAATATTTTGAAAAACATGATGATGAGCTTTTATCTGCTGTTGTTAAGGTACTGAATCTTGCACCTGCATTACTTAAAGGTAACATGAAATTGGACCTACCTTGGTCAGAAACAGGTGCTGCTGCAGATGTTGTGGCAGATGTTGCCAACACCTCCCCTGCCACTGCCATATTTGTTCCTCCTACTTTAACTCAACAGCTGGATTCTGTCTTTGTTCATTTTCAGATGCTGCATGTTGAACAGAAGATTTTACAAGCCAAAGAAGACATTGCTTACTATGAATCTCTTATGTCTTAATATCGAATTTTTCTTGGTGTAGGTACCTCTTCTGGACAAAAAGGGGGAGAAGATTTTGAATCTGGTGGCGTTCTGAAGGATAAGAAGCTAGTTCTGGCGAAGCAAATGATAGATCATCACAGAGCATTAAGTTTAATTTTTTGTGGTTTATTTTGCTCTGCTCTGATTTGTCTTTATGTTTTTGCTCTGATCTGGTTCTAATCAATGTTAGCATGTTTGATTATGACTCTCTGATTTGTTCTAAGTTTTTTTTTCTGCCCTGACTTAAGTGTTGTGAGGAGATGTTGGGAACATCCTCGACAACATCTGTGCTTAGACTAAGGGGGAGAATGTATTTTCATATTCAGGGAGAGAATTGCTATTCAGAGGAGTTGTGATGTGTACTGAATTGATTAAATGTGTTTTGTGATTCACTTTTGAATAGATATTAAGTATTTTCTGATATCGCTAAGTGTTGTGTTCAGATGTTGCCAACATCCTTGACAACACTCAGAATTGAAAGATCAAATTCACGGGGAGAACTGATTTGATAAGTTTGAACTCAGAGGAAGTTCTGAGAATTAATATTCAGGGGGAGTTGCTGAATTGCTTTTAGGTGTTTTGTCCAGAAAGGCAAAAAGGGGGAGATTGAAAGGAATTAATTATTCCTTGATATCTTTTCATGTTTTGAAAGATTATAATATTGTGTTTTGCCTTTCTAGGATTGATAGTTAATATTGTGTTTCTTATCTATATGCTTGATATATTTTTAACTAGGAATAGTTTTGATTTGAATTGAGATAATATAATATTCCTAGATTTAAAATATGGTTTCTTGGATTGATAGTTTTTCCTATCTAAGTATTTGAAATATTTTAAATTAGGAATTGTTTTATTTGATATAATATAATTTTCCTATATTTAAAATAAGATTGATTTGTTTAATTATGATAGGAATTATCTTATAGTTTTAGTTGTTTGATATTTTTGGTAGGAGATATATTTGGACTTATCATAATATATATCTATCTCCTAACTTATCTTTGTTTCCTTATCATTGCAGATTCAAGTTTGAATTAAGGAAACAAGATCAAGACTTTTTGGAGATAAGTTGACACGCTTAAATAGAAGAAAGAACGTAGAGATCAGGCGGCTTGAAGAAAACGAGAGAGAGCTTAAGTGTAGAAGACAAGGAACTCGACTTTCTGGAGTGCTTTCACGTTGAAGAGTCCTTGTCAATTTGTTGAAGTTATTTTCTGTAGATGCCGTGAAGAGTTTGAGAGCATGTTGATTGAGAATTGAAGATCGAAGATTGAAAGCCTTTTTGCTCTCGTGTTTTGGCATCTAGGGCCAACTCTATTCTCTTGATTTTCTTGTCTACCTTCAGTAGACTTTTAGAAGTTGGTTTATTTGTTCTATTCTTTATTTTCTCACATGTTTTGAGAAAATTAATTTTTACAATAATTCACTAGTTTTAGGGTTTGTAAAACTCTTTGATTATTTTCTAGTGAAAGTTTTGCCCTGAGGCGCTGCAAGAGTATTTTATACTCTTGCTTAAATATTTGAGTCTGATTTTTTTGGTTGCTTATCTATTTTATTCATGCTTTCAAAAATTCTGATGCATGTTAATCAAGGCATTATTGAAGATGTTGTCAACACCTTGTGACAACATCTGAATCTGTTTTATGTGCAACCTTTTATTACTTTAGTACTTGTGCATATTTACTCTTGATTATTTTTATTATTGGTTTACTGTTAGTTTGCTGTTACTATTCACGTTTTAATATTTCTGCTGCATGTTGTGTAGGATGTTGTCAACACCTAGTGACAACATCTGATTCTGATAATTTTTATGAACCATGATATCCCTTACAACTATAAATCCGATAAGAAAAATAGGAATTGAGAGAAACAAATAAAAGTTGGGTGTTCAAACCAACCAACATAATGTCTGAAACCAGTGAGCGTGAGTCGAAACACCCGCTGCTCGGCTCTGCTGTTCGTGCTCCGACAACCCAGAAACGATTTTCGACGAGGCTCTAATATCATTTTTTCGGAAATTATAGAGTTTCTAAAACATTTTTTTATTTCATTTAATTGACATAAAGGACAATTTTATTAAAAAAAAGTTGAAAAGTATTTTTTAGAAGCTCTTTAAGCAGTTGAACATGAAAAACGTGAAACAAATTTCAATGATAAATCTCTCCCATAAGTTTATATTCATATGAAAATTTTGGCTTTGATACCATTTGTTTGAATTATACGGTTTCCAGAACAATTTTGGCTATAAAATAAAATTTATTTTCGATCAAATCGAACTACAGCGAAAATGATTTCACAATTTCATAAATTATAATATAATATATAAATATAAAGCATGAATTTAAAATTTATAAAACACATTTTATATAAGACTAACTTCAAGTGATTTTTTACTCTAAAAAAAAATCTTCTTGTGATTTTCTTTCCTTTTTGAGAATGTGAGATGCACAGAAAGCAGTTTTCCAGTCTTCTAGTACAATCCTTCTTATAGATGACAGTGTGCGGGCACTCCAAAACATAAAACCAAAAAATAAATTTTTTCTTTTTTCCAATATTGGTATCAAATCCTGGAAGCTATACAGTTCTTTCAAATATTTGGTATTAAAATCCCATTAATTCTTATCTTTTATATTCAATAATATCTAATATATTCTCAATATATTAAAGATATTATTGGCATCTATTCGGATATTTTTTTTGACGGTGATCTATTCGAATATTACTATAATAATCAAAATCTACACTTATCTCATAACTATAATTTAAACTTAATTAATATATCATATTTAATTATATTTATCTACAAGCCATTAAAGTTATGGCTATAAATCTCTCCCATAAGTTTATATTCATATGAAAATTTTGGCTTTGATACCATTTGTTTGAATTATACGGTTTCCAAAACAATTTTGGCTATAAAATAAAATTTATTTTCGATCAAATCGAACTACAGCGAAAATGATTTCACAATTTCATAAATTATAATATAATATATAAATATAAAGCATGAATTTAAAATTTATAAAACACATTTTATATAAGACTAACTTCAAGTGATTTTTTACTCTAAAAAAAAATCTTCTTGTGATTTTCTTTCCTTTTTGAGAATGTGAGATGCACAGAAAGCAGTCTTCCAGTCTTCTAGTACAATCCTTCTTATAGATGACAGTGTGCGGGCACTCCAAAACATAAAACCAGAAAATAAATTTTTTCTTTTTTCCAAAATTGGTATCAAATCCTGGAAGCTATACAGTTCTTTCAAATATTTGGTATTAAAATCCCATTAATTCTTATCTTTTATATTCAATAATATCTAATATATTCTCAATATATTAAAGATATTATTGGCATCTATTCGGATATTTTTTTTGACGGTGATCTATTCGAATATTACTATAATAATCAAAATCTACACTTATCTCATAACTATAATTTAAACTTAATTAATATATCATATTTAATTATATTTATCTACAAGCCATTAAAGTTATGGAAATGATTTTTCATCTTCATTTTTTCTAAATTGTATTTTAAATCCATCATTAATTTAAAACACGCACTGGACAATGGACCAATAGTAAGAAGCTCATAAATTATATAAACAATTAAAATTATCCAACTTATTAATTTCATTATTACTCCACTAGAAATATAGAATTGCGCTGATCTTCTTTATTATGAAAAGTTTTACTATACTCAAAGACTAATCCACTGACATAGTCACTACATATGGATTAATAATCCATAAAAAATTCGTAACTGAAGCCAAATATTTTTTGTTTACCATTTGAATTACTTTTTATCCTCATTAATACCATTCATTACTACGAGGTTCAATTTATAATACAATTATAAATTATTTGAGCCCAACATTCAATATTAAAATTAACAAATTAGACAATAGTATTTCTACTTTTTGCGAAAAGGAATGGATTCTATATTCGTGAATTTATGTTCTTAGGCATTTATTTCAAATATAAATAAAAAAAATGCAAATATTGAGAATGCCAAATTGCAAACTTGAAACAAAAAAAATTAAGAATCATATTGAATTGAACATGTATACAATCATCATAGGATTAAAATTTGTCAATATATGATCATTTTATAATTTAATTATAATTTCATATTAATAACATAAATTGTTATGAAATTTATAACTAAATCGGTCCAAGTCCTATATAATCTCAAAAAAAAAATTATTTCATCTAGATTTCTTCGCATAAACGGTTTGGATAAGACAATCACATTGATAATGTTCATGGACCGCATTAGTGATACTTTAATTCAAGGTATCATACTTTATAATTAATTTATCATAGATTTAATTTAATTTATTATCCAGAATTTTAATCCTTGTATATATATAACTCTTAAATATAATAAAATTATGGTTACATCGAATAAACTACGGATTTTGCTGATTACTCTTGACAATAACATGTAAATATATTCGATAATAAATGTCACTCTATTAATTATAAACATACAAAATACTATTATAATACTTAGGTTGTGTTTACTTAGCTTGATTGAAATTGGATCGATTAATTATCATACTCTATCAAGTTTTTACTAGAAATTTTATCAATCATAATAAATACATGAGCCCGTTATAAATATTATTAAGTAATGATTTTTAATCCCTTTTAATTAGTATGATTGTTTATCCATCCATCTAATTTAACTCAAGCTACCATAATTACCCTTTTCACCTATCGTTTATAAAAGCCTATTTATAATTTACATTAACATTTAGCCACATTAAAATATTTACATTTATAATTCTTGAAGTATTAAAAGAAATATTCACATGAATTTTTTTTATAAAAATTAGAAGAAAATAAAAAAATAGCACAATTAAATATAAAAGTTTTAAATAATTATTACTAACCAAGAATGTATGATCTTATATTTGCGATAATGTATATGATATAATAAAAAAAACATTAAGCACTTTAAAAAAATTATATATGTATTTATTTTGAATTAAAATCATTATTTTAAAAAAAAATTAAGGAACATTATCAAATATTTTAATCATATATTATTTTAAAAAAATTAAATATATATAATATAAAAATGTAAAAATAATATTTTCCAACTATAATTATCAAAATGATAAATTTGGAATCATAATTTAATTTTAATATCATTACTAATCATAATCAATCAAAGTAAGCATATGATTATTTATCTATCATTATTTTAAATCCTATTGAATTACTTTAATAATCATGGTATAGTTTATCTATACAATCCAATCATTTAAAGTAAACGAAGCCTTATACATACTATCCCCAACAAATATTGCTTACTCGCTACGTTGTTTCTAAAAATATTTTAAAGGATTTTTTCTTTTGGAACCTGAACAACACAGTGGAAGCCTATTTTTTCGCAAAAAAATTACAATTTTGATTTTGTGCCAAGAGAACATACGGGATATAATTTTTTGTTTTAAAAAAAAAAAAATTGGAACTCGTTGTGATTACAGAACATATTGGACCCATTAATAAAATTGGCATTCATTGAGATTTTCTTTAGCTGCATGAAATTTTTCAGAATGAGGAGCTGTAGTTATTTTGGATATATGTGATAGGTTTTTTTTTTTTTTTTTTTTAAATCATAGTTCATGTTATTTCTATTTGACAAACTTCGTTTGTGTTTTGAAGGACAATAAGGTTGGATCATTTAACCGGAATTATGATATTTTTTGTTCCAATTAAGTCTGACTCAGAAAATTAATGTGTAAATTATATATTACTATTCCATATAATTTGGATTTGGTTTTCTTGAAGGCTGGTGGCTTACTTTGAGAGTTTCGAGCCTTGAAATTAGGGATGACAATTTCCTCCGAACCCAATGGGGAACCCGATATCCGACCTGAACGGAGGAGGGTATGGAGACATTTTTTGGACCCGATTAAATAAATGGGTAAATGAGTATGTGGATCTCGTAAATGGGGATGGAGGAGGATGTAGTGGTTTCCTATCCATACCCGACCCGATACCCATTATATATATATATATATATATATATATATATATGCATACATACACATATTAATTTATATTAAATAAATGCTAATTTAATTTTTTTTTGTTGAATTATGTTAGTTGGATGAAATAATGAAAATTATTAATATAAAACTAATGCTATTTTTTAGAAATTTTATTTTTTATATAAGTCTTTGGTTGTAAATTTTCTTCGGTGTTTTATTTTTTTATTATCTTAAAAATTTTGATATAAAAATCTAGTAAATAAGTATAGTTTTATCAAATAATTAAAATTTTAAAAAAATTATTTTTATGGAGTATATACAATAAATGGGTATATGGGTAGGGTATGGATATCCGATCATCCGACGGGTATGAGAATGGAAATGAAATTAAATATCCGATGGATATGAGTATAGGTATGAGGATGGATTTAATAAATGGGTATGAAGATGGAGACACGATATCCTATCCATATCCGACCCATTGTCATTCCTACTTGAAATTCTCATGACAGACTAACCGTTTATGTGACAAAAAGTATAAACAAAGAAATAAACCATGCCCATTTTGTGTTGGAACTTTTGAGCGTTTAGTCTTAAAAACTGAAAATTATTTTCCGGCCCAATTACTAAGAAAATGTAGAAAGCCCATGCAGAAACAAAGAAAGAAGCCTGCGTTATATAGTGGAGTAGGGGTGGACATAATTTGGTTAAAATCGAAAAAATCGGTCGAATCAAAAATTCGGTTTATTTGGTTCGGTTTTTTCGTTTTTCGGCCGTTTTCGGTATTAAAATTTATGAAAACCTGTTTTTCGGTTCGGTTTGCGGTTTTATACCCTGAAAAAACCGAAAAGCCGAACCGACCGTATTTTAAATAAAATAAGATTTTTATGAATATTGGATCTTACAAATGAGCCTTTATTCTCATTTCTATGACTTCTTCCTTACGAGATATGTGCCTATTTTAATTAAATATGGTTTTTATGGAACTCAATAGTCGCTTTCTTGTTTTAAATGAAATTTATATTGTTAATTCTAATGAAATAATTTATGTTTTATTGTTATTATTTATCTATTATGTATCGCATGCATCAAGTGAGATATCATTTTAGTTCTTAAAAAAATTATAATGGTTTTTATTTTAGTTTTAAATCCATAATTATTTTAAACAATGCGTACTTTTCTTTGTATCTAAACTAATATTTTCAGTCGCGCAAAATCAATTTAATTCATTATTTAAACCGTATAAAACCGACCAAAAAAACCGAACCGTATCACAAAGAACCGAACCGAACCGAACCGTAATAAAATGTTTCGATTTCGGATCAGAGATTTTCAAAATCAAAACCGAAAAAACGAATCATAATAGAGTAAAATCGAACCAAACCGACCGATGCCCACCCCTATAGAGGAGGCTAGGTTGGGGGTATTCATGGAAAGTGAGAATAAAGATTGAAAGAAAGATTCTTAATACATGGGTGTTGCAAGGAGTTAACCTTTCTTTATACAGCTCAATCCCTTGTAGACTTTATTAGGTAAGTTTAACAAAAAAGTTTCCAAACGCGAAATTAACGTCATTTATAAATTATAACCCACTATCCTACCTAATCTGAGGCACCAAACAGTGCTTATTATATTATTGTTCTCTGATTTCTGGTTTTTGGCACTGAATATTTATGAACCGAATGGTAAAGATAAGTATTTGGATTACTATCATTGCTTACTACAGATTACATGTCTCATCATTTAGTGAAAAAACATATAGATGACTGATATTCGTTAAGCCAAAAGGACCATAATCTAGACAATGCACTTGAAATTTGATATAAGCTATGATCTCTATTTATTGTTTAAATTATTGTTTACACTTAAAATATTTTTTTTTATCAGTGTTACAAATATTTATATTATTCATCCTTCAAATATTTTCCCAAATCGATCAAACGCAACATTTTAAAAATTAGTTAAAAATTAATAAATTTAATATTTATTCTACGCTATATTCATGGAGTGAAATTTATCCTATGTATATAATGTGTCAAATTTTCAACCATTGGATTTCGAAGTAACTAGCACGTGGGTCTCTCAGAAAAATATGTGAATGATACAATCCAATAATTTAAAGATGATATGTTGTGTAATTTGAAAAGAGTAACATAGCTTTTGCCTGTTTACATAGTAATTGAAGAGAAGAATATTTTTTAGGAAAAGAAATAAAAAAAACTGGGGTACTATTACTTGATTACTTGAGATAGATCAGAGAAATAGATCCCCTATTGAAAACCAAGCATTGTGCAAACCGCAAATATCTCACATCACGAAATCAATACATAATTTATTAAAATTAAACAAATCTCTCGCAATTTCAACGACATTATTTATGATTTTTTGAGCCCCAACATGATGAGAACAATTCCAAGATAATTAAACCTGTAGGCAGATTTAAAAATCCACATCTTTTGTTCATTCCATGGAGGATATCTGAACCAAAAATCCACAAGATAACCTCGATTGGCTACCGTTTTCTCGTGCGTGAACATGTCGAACGAGAATTTCCCGTGGTATCTACCGAAGCCACATTCGCCAACTCCTCCAAACGGAGCAGTTTCGGCTATGTACTGTACTCGCAAAAAAAAAAAAAAAATTAATTTCTAGAATATTTAAACAAAATACAAGAATAATTTTTTTACTGAATATTACTACCTGAATAATTGCATCATTGAAAACAATGCTCCCTGAAGATGTCTCGGACGACAACCTTTTCATCAGATTTTTATCGTTCGTGAATCCATATATTGCGAGGGCTCTCGGATTCGAGTTTATGAAATCAATACTATCTTCAATTTTTTCCAACTGAGAACAATAAAAGGATTTTGGTTTGGGTTAAGGTTTAGGGAAGTCTATATATCTCATTTAATTTGTGCTTATTTTGGTTAAAAAAAAATTAAAAAAATTTCAATTAAACTATATGAAAAACTTATGAGTGTGTATGTAGCTCACAGTAATTATTGGAAGCAATGGACCAAAGATTTCTTCAGTCATGATTCCAGCTTTAAGTGGTGGATCAACCAGCAAAGTTGGTTCAATTAGCCTACAGTACAAAATAGTAGCACAGGGGCTTAATCAAGTTTCAATATCAGATGGACAAACTCTCAAATATAATATTTTTATTATTTCTAAAAAAAATTATACAAAAAGTTTATAAAATTAATTATATATTAATTCGGAAAATTTCTGCACTTACAAAGCACTTCACCTGATGAACAAAACAAAGAGTGATCAAACTTACAGATTATCTTCGTCTAGTTTACCCCCGTAAACAATAGAAGCTTCGACATTAGGTTCGTGCAAGAGATTTCGCAACCGCGAAAAATGGCACTTGTTGACTATTTTAGTCATGAAGTTTGTTTCTTTTATATTTTCTCCGATCGAACTCAAGATTTCATCCTTAAGCAGTTCTACCTGAATAATTAGGTAGTGGAAATTTGAATCAAAATTTAAAATATATAATAGCCAACGAACGATACGATACCAAAGCGGGCGCAAACTTCTGTTCCACAAGGATATAATCGATGGCTACACAAGCTTGGGCAGCACAAGTCCCAAATTTTGCTGAAACTATTCGTTTCACTGCCATCTAATATTGCATGATATATCATAGAAAAACAAAAGGAAACCCATTAAATATTAGTTTTTATACGAATGCAAGATATAAAATTTAATTTAAATTTAAATCAAACAAATACGTAAATTAATATAAAAATAGTGAAATTACCTTTTTATCCCAAGAACTTGAAAGAGAATCAACAATTGCAGGGCATTTTCCACCCAATTCCAAAGCGACAGGGGTAAGATTATTGGCAGCAGCGCTCATAACAATTCGACCAACTCGTTTACTACCTTTTAATTTGGAGTTTAAAAATGTAATCATAGATTTGAAATTAAAAGATATGAAATCTTATTTTTTTATAAAAAATATTTTTTTGTCCTACTCAGCCAGCTCATTATATATACTAGCATAATCGCACACATGCATTACGTGTGCATAAAATAATATAATATATTTAATATTGTATGTTTTATATAGATATTATATTTAAATTTATTTTTTTCTCATTTATGAAATAATATAAAAATAAATTTTAAATTTATTTATCAATTTATCTTATTTATAATGTTTAGTTGAGAAAAATATGAAAATTTGAAATATCGAAATTTGAAAAAAAAAAACAAATAAACATAAAATTGTAATATTTATATCACATGATGACAGTTTCGACAAATGACAAGATGATGTCTAAGGAGGAGATTCTTTATATAGGGGGAGAGATTATATATTGTTATATTTAAATTAACTCATATTAAATAGACTGATAAATGGAAAGACAAATATATGTTACCTGTAAAAAATATTTTGTCCCATTTGAGTTGCAAAAGCTTCTCACCAACAGAAGGACCACCTTGAATGACTTTAATGGCCTTAGAATCCAAATAAGTTTGCATGAGATGAGCCAAAACAGAAGAAGAAGATGCAGCAAGTTCGGATGGCTTTAGGACTGCTGCATTCCCCGCAGCAATTGCTCCTACAAGAGCTTCCAATGATATTCCTAAATTTTTCATTTTTTTAAAAAAGATTTTCTTAATTAGATAAATAATAATCATATTAAATATTTTTAGGTTGACCTTCAAATATATTGAGAAAACAAAGACCAAACATGTTAAGATGTCCCACATCAATTAGATAAAGTTCTTGGAAGTTGCATATATGAACTTGAGCCTAACTCAACCCCAAATTTAGCTCAAGAAGGAGGATCGCCCAAGTACGTATATGTAACTTCCAAAAATCTCTATCCATACAAAACAAATGCTAAAAATTCAGAAAGTCAGATTTCAAATCATGGTAAAATAAATATCGCGTTTGTTAAATATTTTCTTTTAAAGGATAAAATAGTAATGTAAAAAATAAATCCAGCTAGTGGATTAAACTGTTTATTTTGTTGGTTGGGTTAATTAAAGAAGAAATAAGACTTGGACAACTTGGTCACAAGTCACAACCATAATTGGCCTCATTGACCACCCACCAAATAGGGCAAATACATGCAACGGACAAGCGACTGTTAGGGTGGCTATTTATTCTTGACACACACACATATAAAAGACGGGTCGAATCGTCGTATATACAATGAAAAATAATTTTTTTTCGTTTCTCGAGTTTAATAGGATAGTTATCTCACAAAATTGAGCAGTGATACCGTTTCATGTAAGTTTGTGTATTATTAATTACTATTTACTATTTCGATAAAACCGTCTCACAACTCAATTTTACGAAAAGATCTCCTATCTATCCCAAATATATAGGTCCGTGAGATCGTTTTACAGCAGACTTATTGCTAAAAATTTATGGTGATAAGGATATGAAGACCGACAAATGGAGAGGACTTAAAATACCAAAAGTCATCAACAAAATCGGAAGATGGGACACCATTTTAATGAGCTGACCGAGTAAAATCAAGCAAGTTGTTATCTTTCGTACGAATCAATTTTCATTTCAAATACTTGTGAAAAACACTAAGGTAGTATTTGCAAATTAATACTTAAAACAAGGTGATAATGTTAATAATAATAATAAAAAAAGGTGATAATGGACAATCACTTTTTACTAAACATTTGCAAACACTACCTAAGAGATCATCGTCTTTCACAATTACGTTCTCTTGAGTACGTACGTGGTACTTGATCATAATCGAAAATTGCGAAAATTAGAGAGAAAATTGAACTTGTACCAAAAGGAACATTCCAACATGATATGATGAGCACGACTCCGAGGGGCTCTGGAACTAATACCGCCTTGGCAGGGAAAGCCACAACCGGCAACTGGATCTGTGAATTCAGTACAAGTAATTTGCAAATTACATGAGATTTAATTAAATATGTGATAAATGCTATTTAGGCTCCAATTAATAAATAAAATAAATCCCAAATAATTAATATCATTAGTAAAGAAATCAGACCTTTTTGCTTGACATCCATTTCTTCAAATTTTGCAAAGCATGATTCACGGTTTTGATCAAGGGTCCTATCTGCACAAGACATGACGATCACAATATTATTTATACGTAATTATACGTGTATACTGTAGTCGTGGTATATATTATATATCATGAATATGTATATGTTACCTCATCTCTATAGGCCTCTACTGGATGTTTTCCCAGGTCTTGCATAAGAGCATTCAAAATGGCATCCTCTTTCTCTTCAAGAAAAGATAACAAAGCTTTGAGCTGTGATTTCCTCCATGATCCTTCTTTTGTTCTCCCCGATTTAAAAGTGTCCCTCAACTCCTTCAACTCCAATTCCATGGGATCTAATTCCATTCCTAATATTAATTGGATAGATAGCACTTCTGAAATTGCAATTTAATTTGAGCACACTCATCAAGCCATTGGTATTTATACTACTATATTCCAACAAAAGCTGTCATTAGGGGCTTGACTTTTAATTAATATATATATATATATATATTCAAGTGTCCACCTATCATGCTCACTAGCATGCTCACCAATGATGTGGGACTATTCTATTGGACCTACAATTTATCACATTTTTATCACATCCAATTGAATAGTGTCACATCATTGGTGGGCATGATAGGTGGGCACTTGAAAGAAACTCTATATATATATATATATATATATTGTATATATTTAATTTTCATGAAAATAGATGTTATGTCTTAGGATTTGGGAAGGACTATCATGAATATTGTCCTTACTCCTTATGCAGGATTCAATCCGATTCATGCTGCGTTTACTTTGAGAGATGAGATTGTGTAAGGATAGATTAAAATGTGATTATTAATATAATTTGATAGGATATGAAGTGGTTATGAAAAAATAATAATATGTTTAGTTTGATGGATTAAATTTGGGATTGATTTTTTTTTTCTTTTAACCATGTACAGATTTACAATCCCTTCTAAAATTTAGGATTAAGAATCATTTTTAAATTCCATTATTAACGGGCTTAAGGATTTATAATGATTTTTAATTTTGCAACTAAACATAGAATTAGTCGATATTAATAATATTATCCCCCATTTATCAAGACAAATAAACGCAAAAGTCCACATATTCAGACATATGGACCTCACGATCCCATATTGATTGGGTCGTTGAATTATATGCATGCTGCTATGTATGATCGAATTTTCCATTAGGAAGACATTTTTTTTAAAAAAAATATAGATATCATATCAGTACATAGCATTGCGGTATAAAGTGTTTGGATTACAATTTTATATAAAATGATGTTTTGGCAAATGGTAAAAAGTTGAATATTATGAATAATGATCACGTTCTCTGAAAAAGAGAATAACAATGATCATGCTAGGAAATATGACAAGATGAAAAAAAATGTTTCAAAAGGTGCGAAATAGAATATGCAAATTGGTATATATATATATATATATATATATATATATATATATATATATATATATGAGTTTCTTTCAAATGCCCACCTACTATGCGCACCACCATGCCCATCAATGATGTGACATTATTTTATTGGATGTGATAAAGATGTGATAAACTGTAGGTCCAATAGAATAGTGCCACATCATTGGTGGGCATGGTGGTGGGCATAGTAAGTGGGCACTTGAAAGAAACTCATATATATATATATATATTATATATATATATATATACCAATTTGCATATTCTATTTCAATATAATAGTGCCACATCATTGGTGGGCATGGTGGGCATGGTAGGTGGGCACTTGAAAGAAACTATATTTATATATATATATATATATATATATATATATATATATGCATATTCTATTTCAATAGAATAGTGCCACATCATTGGTGGGCATGGTAGGTAGGCACTTGAAAGAAACTATATATATATATATATATATATATATATATATATATTTATATATATATATATATTTCACAATAGATAAAATTTACCTGTTTTAGAAGAGCAAAAAAAGCAAAGTGAATTTAAAATATTGTGCATGTTATTAAAATTCTAGAGCTCTGACTGAATTTGAAATATTTCATCTACGTTAAAAAAAAATAAAAATAAAAATTACACACACACACACACATACACACACACACACACACACACACATATATATATATATATATATATATATATATATATATATATAATTTTTTTATGGTGCCCAACACTATATGCCCATTTCATGCCCACCATGTATAAATCAACTCATCTATTGTACCGTTCAACTCATCTATTGTACATGGTGGGTGGTGGGCATGAAGTGAGCATATATTGTTGGGCATCATAAAAGAACTATATATATATATATATATATATATATTAATATTATATTGATACTCACTGAAATTAGAGGATCAAATCCAAGATACGAATCCAACCTAAGCCCAATACATCAAGTTCGAGGTGAACCTGTAACAAAGAAAAGAGTGCTAGAGAGACCGGGAGAGTACCCCGATGTAGCTCAAGTCAGAGACATGAATAAATAAGAAAAAATGAGCTTAGGCGCCCCTCGAAATGAAAGTGAATGAGTTTCAAATGAAATGAACAAACACGATATTTATGGGGAGAGATGTAGGGGACCACGTGCTTGTAGCTCAAGCGCTTCTTCAACTGATTCGCCCTCCTCGGGTGATCCAAGGCATGGCCTCGCCATTGGGGCGAGGTTGAAACTAACGGGCCTCGCCCTTGAGACGAATCTTAGGCTAAGGGCTCGCCCATCTCAGATAAGATCTACCGTATCTACTCTCCTCCACTATCGTTTTTCTCAACTCCTTGGCTCATCGTCACCAGGGCCGTCTCCAAAAAAATAGAGGCCCTAGGCTAATTTAAGGTATATATAATTTTTTTATATTAAATAGAAAAATATTACAAACAAACTGGTAAGAAAATAAACATAATAATCACTGATATATAATTTAATAAATCTATTGCCTTTTTCTCTCTATAAACTTATAAATTCAAATTTTCTTTTACCAATCATATATAATTCACAATGCAAATCTACCAAAACAAATACAAAAATAATTTAAATAATAACAAAGATTGATTGTTAATATGAGATTTAATATAAACACAACATAAAAAGTATTTTAGATCGTAATAAAAGATTAAAAACTCTTTTTATTTATTGTCAAATTTCCCAACAAGAAAGAACCAATACAATAATTTTTTATACTAATAAAAAATTTAAAATTCTTGCAACTAAAATAATGAAATTAACAATTGTATCGAAAGATAAAAAAAAAGCTAAAACTAAAAAATGTATAATACAAACATAGTAAGAATCATCGTACTAAGGAAACATAAACAATTTATTTTTGTTACAAAAAATCTAACAAAACAAATATGAATTATAATTTTAATACTAAAATATATATGCAAGGAATTAAAATCCCAAAGACCAAAGACCACAAAATCAAATAATTAAAAAGCAAACAAAATTACCAACATACAAGATAATTCACATTCAATAAAAGACGACACGATAAATGACCTATTTTGAACAATCTTACTCACTTGAATAGAAAAAATTAACGAAAAAAGAATTTTGTATCATATGAAGAGAGTTTTTTTTCCCCCTCTTATACACAAAAAAAATAAATAAAGGATCAAAAACACAAAAATTAGCTTTTTAAATTTTCTACAAAATATTTAGATTTCCATTTCTCATCTAAATTTTGAATGAAAAAAAATATAAAATATATAAAGAACTCTCTATATATATATAATGTAAATTTTTTAAAAAAATTTGAGGCCCCACCTTAGGGGATGCCCTACGCAGCCCACCTCTTTAGCACCTCCTCACCTTCTCACCTCCTCTGCTACCCAACTCCTAGGGCTCATCCTTAGCTCCTTAGCACATCTTCTTAGCTCATCGTTACCATTGTCACCTTTCTTGGCTACTATTGTTGCAACGTCAACTCCAAATCCAACTCATACATGTCTTGTCGGCACCATCTACTCTGAGAGGTTCTTACCCCTAGAGCTAGACTCAAGCCTTGGTTTTCGGTCATGAACTCAAATTTGGTCTAAGCATGTGATGAGCTCACTCAGGGCATCTCCAACGGAGCACCAAAAAATGCACCATTTTGGTGCAAAATCAATCTCCAACATGCATAAAATAGCGCCAAGGAAAAAATTTGGCGCAGCCCTTCTTATTTTTTTTTTATATTTTTAAATTATTTTATTATTTTTAAATTATTATATTTATTTGTTTTTTAAATAATAATGAATTTTATTTGTTTTTAAAATTATAAATAATACTTTAATATTTAAATTATTGTTTTAATAACTAAATAATAATAAAAAATTATTATAATAATTCATTTAATTTAATCAATGTTAATTTAATATTTATTTATTTAAAAATATTGAATAATATATGTGAAATAAAAGAAATATTCCGAGAATATTCCTTTTAGTGCAAGATTTGGTGTAAATGAGTTGGAGATGAATGCTGAGTGCAAAACTTGTACCAAAATGATTTTTGTGGTTGGAGATGGCTTCTAACTTAAGACTTCGTCTCAAATTTGAGATTTTTATGTAAAATGAGCTACATGTGATCAACAATAATTAAAATTGATTTAAAACCATGAATTCAAATTATTCTATATCCTGGACTTAAAAAAAAAATTATTCTATCCTAGTGGGATTTTAATTCTGCTACACAATAATATATGAACATAATCGATTAAGAAGAATATCGAGACGACTATGTGAATACTGGCTATATGGGCCAAGCCGAAGAGGCAATTTAATGTATTAACTGCCAAACTAGTAATTTTGAATGGCTTTCTCATTGTTTATTGTTTTCACAATTAATGCTTACACATGGATAACTGCCTCTACTTGGTGGTCATTAACATAGTTATTATGAATAGTTGTTGAGCTTATCAATTATCATTAGGCCTAGCCACGAGTAAACCGATGGTTCTCATCCGATACGTACGAAAGATGAAACTGGAACTGAACTAGGGGTGCAAACGAACCGAATCGAGCCGAATAATGATAAAATTTTAAGGTTCGAATTCGGCTCGATAAGAGTATATTCGAGTTCGAGCTCGATTCGATGTTCGATAATTTCAAATATTTTGGCTCGAGTTCAGCTCGAAATGAAGTTCGAGTTCGAGTTCGGTTCGAAATATTCTAACCTATTCGTGAACTATTCGGATATTATGGTTCGAAAGCTCGAAATGTATATATATTATTATATAATTATATTATATTAATTAAATATTAAGGCTCGCGAACTATTCGCGAACTATCGAACGGAGTAATTTTGGCTCGAGCTCGGCTCGAAAAAATGTTCGAACATGTTCGAATTCGGCTCGAGTTCGATAAGCTCGAATACGAATCAAATATTTATCGAGCGGGCTTGTAAAGCTCACGAATAGGTTCGATTCGTTTGCACCCCTAAACTAAACTGCTTCGATATGGTCCTTGTTCCGGTTTCTAACGGTTTCGGTTTCGATTTCTACAGTTCGATCATGGTTCAAACCAATTTGGGGAAAAGCCTTTCAATCCCAGATGTTAATTTGGAATCTTTTCCGGTTTAGTCCTAAATGTTTAGACATTCCCAATTTTAATTCAAAATGTTTAAAAATTTCGATCGAATTCGTCATTTCGTCAAATTAATGGTTAAAACTAACTATAGACATGATATGTGACGAGTAAAAAACCCGATTTAGTTCTAGATGTTTGACCCCTTTCCTAGTTTGTTAAAAAATATTTCAGCGTTCCCAATTTACTAATAAACATTTATAAATTTTCAACGACTTAGACCTTTTGTCAAATTTAATGAGTAAAACTAACTGTAAACATGACACGTGATACTCACGCTCCTTGAAAACCCAAATCCATATGCTAATTCCAATCCAATTCGAGTAGAGACAATTGTTTTCTTTCTCATTTCTACCACACGTAGAAGTTAGTTTGGTTCAACCTTGAGAATGAAAAATCGACGCTACTACACATAACTAATCTCTACCACGTAATTCCAGATTCCACTCACGCACAATAACAAATTTTCTTCTTCTTTTCGGATTCTGACATTTCTGTAGAATTTTAGATTTAGGGTTTTTTTTCTAAATTAAAAAAGGTCAATTTTTTCTATATATGTGTTATTATTTTGTTGGATTTGGTATTCTTGCTCATTGATTATGTTTTTTAAATTGTCATTGTGATTTTTTTTAGAATAAGATTTCAATTTTTTTAATTAGGTATTTTTTTATAATTAATTTAAAATTTTATGAAAAATTTGGGCAGCAAATTAAATAAAGCTTCGTGACAGCTGATGTTGATTCAAGTTATCCATTTTTTTGGGAATGCGATAGCAAGTGGAGTTGTTTAGGGACCAACTCATTAAAAATTTGTAAATATTTAGGATTAAATCGTGAACTGCGAAACATTTGGGACCAAATCAAGAAAGAAGTCAATCATCTAAGACTGAATCGAGTTTTAACCATTAAATTGGTGAAATGATTATAAATTTTTGAAACTTTTAGGACTAAATAAATTAAAAGAATTATTTTAGAAAAAATAATAATATTACAATTTTTTTAAAAATAAATTACCTAATATTTTTTAAAAATAATTTTTTTTAAAATGGTTATTCGATTCACAATCATTTTTATTTAAAATCACAAAAACTCCAATGACACTGTCTCACATATCATTTTGTTAGACGATCTCTGATCCGACCCAATCCATGAAAAAATATTAATTTTATGTTAAAAATATTAATTTTCACGATAGATATGAACCAAGTTGATCTGTCTCATGAATAAAGATCATGAACTATTTTCACAATATATCTATTATTTGAAAAATTAGTTGTCTTCCGAATTAGTAACTCATATATGTGATCTCAAATCTCATTTTATTAAAAAAAAGGGAACATGGTTGTAAATTGAAAAAAAACAAAAAAAATTATTAAAAAAATTGAAAAAAGGGATGCTGCAGCTTGCAGTGAGTAGTGTTGTGTGTGGTGTTGTCTATACCAACGAAAATATGCAGCGGAATTAAAAAAACACGAATACATAAATAAAACAAATAAAACACAAATATAATTTTGCAGAAGTATAAATACTTGTGCGATGCCTTAGACCCAAATAATCACTAAAACAAGTAATCAGATTACAAAATCAACTCTAGTGATTTTTAAAAAAACGTATTATCTCAACAAGTTGAGAAAACAAATTGCATTTTAGAAACTCAGAATAACAAAACCAAAAGATACAAATCCTGTGTGCCGAGATTTGGAGCAAAAAGCAAATCGTCAAAGAACACTTTGCATGGTGTTGTCTTCAATGTCTTCAACATACCACGACAACACAACTAATGTAGCAGCAATCAGATACAAGAAATTCTTCGAAAAATATTCGATCAAGATCTCAATATATTATGCACTTTGTTTTCTCCATTGATCGTTTCTGTCTTTGTATGAAGCAATCCTTTGATATATATAGAGGAGTCTTCTAGCCTTGATATGATTCCTTAATTAGTTCCCTACAAAATAAGAAAACAAAGTTCATTAGAAAATAAATACTTTTAAATAAAACGAATAAGAAATTTTTAATTACTAGTTAATTACAAGTGTAGAAAGGCAAAACTCATAAATTCAATCTTAGCAAAAATAAATCATAATAAAAGTAATTTGTCTTGAAATGCATGTCATATTTTCTTTCAATGTCCATCTTTTTGGCTTTCTGGACAAAATAAGCACAAACGAGTGAAAGTAAAATCTCTCTGAGTTAAAAACAATTATCCCCCTGAATTATAGATAATTATTCCCCTGAATGTGTTGTCACCCGTGTTGGCAACACGAGGAAAACATGAAACTATTAAACATATATATATTAGAGGAAGTAAGAGAGTTAAAGAAAAATAGAGGAATTAGAGCACATAAGAACATAAGTAGATCAGAGAATTTATAACTTGGAGATCATACCACATAAGAGATATTTATTAAAAGCTCAAGAAAAAAACAAAAACACAAAAAATCAAGGACTAAAGAAGCAAATCTAAAATAGATTAGTCCCAGATGAACCAGCTTCAGTTTGTGCATCCTCCTCCTCATCATCTCCCCATTTTTGTCCAAAAACTTCCAAATCGAGCATCAATTGGTACTCATCCAACAAGTTTTCATTATACTCAATATCCTCCTTGGCCTAGATGATCATCTTCTCAGCATGAACCATTTGAGCTTAGATGGTAGTTGGAGAAAGCCGTAGAGATGTAGTCGGGGGCACGATGTTGGAAGGAGCTTTGTGTTGTCAACATCTGGTGCAACATTGGACTCAGACCAAAGTAGGTATATTTTCCTATTGCCCTTCAGCAAAGATGGAGCAATTTTGAGCAGCTCACTGACATCTGATAAATCCTCATCAATGTATTTGACAAAACCTTGAGACTCCAGGATTCCATATATTATTGAGAGAAATGGGAGATTCGTTGACTTCAACCCACCATTAGCAAATTGGAGAACAATTTTGAACACAAGTTTGCCAAATTTGAAGGGACTTCGTGTTCCTTTTGCAAACAAAACCAAGGCCTGGGGCCTGGCAAACAACGTATTGGTTGAAAGGCTAGACTTAGTTTCCCTCTTGGATGTTTCAACAGCTTGGTAGCTTGGTGTTGGGATACTTCACCTGCCACTTATTCTATAGGGACATTCACTTTCCCCTTAGTCCTAAGGGTGACTATGTTGTGAGCAGTAAACCTTTTTGACTTGCTCAACTGAACGACATCAGTCAAGGGCACACCAACATCATTAAACAATCTGTTGATGCAAAGATAAAAGACAAATGATTGTTTTCCAAGGAGCATCTTTGCTTTGAATATGTTGAATAGAATGTGTACCCAGTTAACCTTGATTCCTTTGATGATAGAAGTCATCGCCTCGAACTTCTCTACAGTTAGTGCAACAAATGAACCAGGTTTGGCCAAAAGCCTTTTGTCCACCACATCGACCAACACTTAGTAGTTCGGTTTTAAATATTTCTTGACTTTAGACAGCTTGACTGTCTTTCGATTCCCAAAAAACAAAGTCCTCATATCTTTTATGTCTGTAGATGGAACTTCAGAGAGGCTAGCAATCCCTTCAGTTGGTAGTGAGAAGAAGTCAATAAAGAGATTTTGAACGATGACCATTTGGTGTCCTCCCACCTTGAGCACAATCTGACCATATTCATTCTGAGTTCATTTGTGATAGACCTTTTGAAGTTCTTTCTCATAGTAGTTCATTGAGTCGATAGAAAGAAAGTGCTTGAGTCCTGATGACTCCAGTTTCTTGAAAATTCCAGTGATAGATGCATCATCCATGGAATAGATGGACTCGAATTCCACTGAGATAGCATTCATGAGATATGATGGTTGAGACGATTCCATCTGAGATATTTTTGAAAACCCAAAAAGATGAGAGATTTGCTAGGGTTTGATAATACAAAGAATGCGAGAAATTTCTTAGAAAAATGTCAAGGCAGTGAAGAAGATGAAATAGGAGGGAATAAAATAGATATGTACTGTGAAGTTTTTATTTCCCTGACATGACACATGGCAGTCAGTCAGTGGTTCTTTGAAAGTTTCAAAATAAAGCAAGTCAACTGATTTCTAAAAGTAGAACTGAACGATTTAAATCATGACTGATAAACATAGGTTTTGAAAATTGTTGGTTCTTCAGTCACAGTTTAATTAATTTGGAACTCAACTGAGTCAAAATTTTGGTCAAATATATGATAAGATCAGTTGAGTCAAGAGTTCGGTCGATTGAGTCAGTCAGGCTCAAGGACAACTGACTAATGTCTTATCAGTTGTCTGTGTGAAAACTCAAAACTCCACCTAAATTAATTCTCTAAGACAAATCAATGAGTCATAAAACGTTTCTAAAGTAAGAAAACTTAGTCTCGAGGAGTGGGTATGTGAACATATCGGCTTCTTGTTGCTCAATTGAGATGTACTCTAGTCGTATGTCTTTATTTAGAGAGTGTTCTCTAATGAAATGATGTCTGACATCTATCTACTTTGTCTTGGAGTTAAAATAGGATTGTATGTGATGACAATGGTGCTTGTATTGTCGCAAAATATTGGAGATTCTTTGGCCTCAATCCCATAGTCTCTCAACTGTTTTTGGATCCAAAGTAGTTGAGCACAGCAACTTCCAGTAGCAAAAAAACTCTGATTCGGTCTTGGAAGTAGTAATGAATGTCTACTTCTTGCTAAACCATGATATCATTCGATGAGTCATAAAAAATTTCTAAAGTAAGAAAACATAGTCTCGGAGAGTGGGTATGTGAACATATCGACTTCTTGTTGCTCAGTTGAGATGTACTCCAGTCGTATGTCTTTCTTTAGAGAGAGGTATCTAATGAAATGATGTCTGACATCTATCTACTTTGTCCTGGAGTTAAAATACGATTGTATGTGATGACAATGGTGCTTGTATATTCGCAAAAGATTGGAGATTCTTTGGCCTCAATCTCAAATTCTCTCAACTGTTGTTGGATCCAAAGCAGTTGAACACAGCAGCTTCCAACATCAAAACACTCTGATTCGGTGTGGAAGTAGCAATGAATGTATGCTTCTTGTTAAACCATGAGATCAGTCGATCTCCTAAGAATTGGTAGGATCCACTTGCACTCTTTCCGTCTAATTTTCAACCTAAATAATCTGCATCTGACTATCCAACTAGGTTGAAAGAATTTTCCTTAGCGTACCACAACCCAACATTTGGGGTTCCCTGAAGATATTTCAAGATGCGTTTGGAAGCTAGGTAGTGAGATTGCTTGGGATTAGCCTAAAATCTTGCACACAAACAAACTACAAACACAATATCATGTCTGATAGCAGTTAGATAAAGTAGTGAGCCTATAAAACCTTGATACAGAGTTACCTAAATTGGAATTCCCTCTTCATCTTTGTCAAGTTTAATCGATGAGCCCATTGGGATGGTAGCAGCTGAGATAATTTCCATACTAAACTTCTTAAGTAGTTCTTTGGTGTGTTTGGTTTGGCTTATAAAAATCCCATTATCTAGTTGCTTTAATTGCAGTCCAAGAAAGAATTTCAGCTCTCCCAGCATGCTCATTTCGAATTTGTCTTGAATCAACTTAGCAAACTTCTTCCAAAATTTGGGGTTAGTTGACCCAAAAATTATATCATCAACATATATTTGAACAAAAAATATGTGATCATCCTTATTGAACTTGAATATATTCTTGTACACGGTGCCTATTTGAAAGTCGTGTTCAATGAGAAACTTATAAAGAGTTTCATACCAAGCTCTTAGAGCCTGTTTCAGTTCATATAGAGCTTTGTTAAGATGATATACATGATCACAAAATTGATTGTTTACAAACCCTGGATACTGTTCCATGAAGAGTTCTTCTTGTAGTTGTACATTTAGGAAGTCACTCTTAACATTCATTTGATATACTTTGAAGTTCTTGTAAGATGCATAGGCAAGAAAAATACGGATGGCTTCCAGTCTTGCTACTGGAGCATAAGTTTTGTAGTGACCTGCTCCGAAATCACTTACTATTCATACTTAGGTATGCAATTAAATCTTAAACATCAAACATAATCAGAGATACCGCGAAAACTTAAAAAATACTAACAACCCAGCAGAATACAATAGGAAAAATTATTAGGAACCAAATAATAACAATATACAACCTTATTGAATGAATAAATATCGAATAAAGTCTTAATCTAGAAACCTTTGTTGACCCTTGCTACCAAGCCCTAGTCATGGATCAACCACTGATCTCGCTCCTGATCGACTTACAAACCTGTCCCATCAAATGAGGTGTTTGAGATAAAAGTAGGGACGTGAGCGCTAATACCCATAACAAAAATTATGAGTACACAAATCTATATGATACTGTTGCGTATTTTTGTGCCCGAAAGTGCACGGTTTCAAGTTTTAATATTTAGAGAGTAGAGTATCGTTCCCACGAAGAGTAATGTGAAAATTATTCAGTACTTGTAATTAAAATAGTCTAAACTTTATCTAGAAAATCAATATTTGAAAGGTTTGCAGAAAAATAAAATAAGCAATGAATTTTTATATCGCACACACAATTTTCAGAGATTATCAATCAGAGGAAAAATGTTATAGAGGTTTATATTTCACCTGATTTCGATAACAATCTCTCCTAATTAATTTATTTTCATGAATTCATTTAAACTAATAGCCAAGAGCACTTAGGTTATTCTATTTCCCTCTTTCGAGTGTCAAATAGAGTGTATCAGCTACAATTCAATTTCAATATCCCTATTAAGAATCTAATTGCAGTGATATGTGTAAAATAATGTTCTTTTTAAAGCTTTATTAAAGTTATATACTCTCCCGATTTATATAAACAATTAATAGTGTTATTTTTATCGGTCCTATTCAAAATCCCCTCTCCCGAGTGCCGGATTCCAAATAAATATAACAAATCAATTATTGATCAAGTAATTGAAACGAAAATCAATACTAGAAAAACAATTAATCTAAGGGAATTCAATTCAATAAAATTAAAAACTCGTAGAAGAGTCTACACCAGGTTCCATCATCCTCTAGACTCTAAAAATTTAGTTCATAATCAAATTCTGATAACAATAATTCATGTTCAGAAATCTAGACATCAATTTAATAAATAAAAATCTCAAAAGAAAAAAAACAAATTCGAATATTCGATGCCGTGTCCGGTCGATTGATCTTCGTCTTTTGTTGCTTCAATTTCTTCAATTGATTCCAGATTTCTCAAGCTTTCTTCAATCTCTCGATCAAGCTCTCTTAGTTTTCCTCTGAATTGTTGCGGCTGCCCTCTCTCGTGTGCAAAAAAATCCCTTTTATATGTGTATATGAAAGCCCAAGATCAAGCCCAAAGAACACGTCTCCAAAATTTCCGAAAATTTGATGTTTTTCCCTAATTATGAATTAGCGCATATGCGCTTGATGAAATGCGCAGATGCGCATCTGGGATTTCTTTGTTTATTCATTGGCGCAGACTTGCTTCGATCATGGCGCACCTGCTCTTCAATGATTCTCCACTAGCGCAGCTGCTTATGTTCCTAAGCGCAGGTGCGCTTCTCCCTCTCAGTTTCTCTGGATTTTTGTGCAGACTTTCTTCTCATAAGCACATAATTTTTTCACTTGGCGCAGATGTGCTGTTTTCTATGGAGCCGATGCCCCTCCCCATCTAAAAAATCTACCTTTTTTTCGCAGCTGCCCTCCACCTCAAGCGCAGGTGAGCTACAGCTCTTGTCCCAACTGAGCGATAATTTTCAAAAATTCATATCTCACAATCTAACCTATGGATTGAGCTGAAATTTTGACAGCAGCTTTAAAACATCTTAAAATTCATTATGAGTAATTTTCTGAAGTGTGGCTGTCCTTAATTTCTCTTTTTGCTTCTTCTTGCTACTTTTCTCCCAATCCTTGCATCTCACAAAAACAACAACACATATGCATAATATCCACTCGATACATCACAAAAGTCAAGTTAATTCATATATAAATTAAGTGCATAAATTGCACTTATCAGATACATGCAACATGAAATAATGAATGCTCTGGTACACTGGGATCAAGATCTGGAATAACATGCTCAGAACGTAGGTGCCATCAGTATGCGCATGCTGCTCTGAAGATACATTGGGTGCCACATATATTGAACTTAGACCTTGGACCATCACCGTCTTAGGTAGAACCACACACGCTGCTTCGTTGATACAATGTGTGTCACATTGTACCCGATTGTACAAATAAACCCTAGGTCTGAGCGGTCCTAGAAACAATTGTCTATCTCAAAAGAATACACATGCTCAATATGGTATGCCAATGCCGCATAAAAAGTAATGAACAATAATATCATGGATCTCATGCCAGGTAATGATGCAACACATAAATATTCATACTCAGCTAGCTATCTCATTCAGTACTTACGTACCTCAACTAATAGTCTAGGTAAAAACTGTGTACAGTTCAAGCCTTCAAGGCAAGATAATACCATATCACCAATACTTATCTAAAAGCCTTATCTAGACTAATAGCTACTCCCAATATTTACTAAGATTCTAGACTTACACCTGCGTCCGTCGTCAGCTCGCTGATGTCAAAGGCCCTGACCCAAGCACAGCTCCGCAACAAGCCCCGTAGCATCTCGCTATCACCCGACCCTCGATAATATGACTAAAACACCAAGAAGTATACAATAAACAGAGCCATTCCTCCAAACACGCACTAACTATGAGGAATTCGGCCCCTATTTACATATCATGATCGGAACTTCCGATTGCCAGTTCGGACATTTCGAACGCATTTTTGAGCTTCCGATCGCTCAATAGGAGCTTCCAATATCAATCACCGAACACGTGTCCCATGATTGAACAAATCACTGCTGCAGACGGAGTTCAGAGCTTCCAATCTCTAGGTTCAAGCTTCCGATCTGTCACCCGTAGAATCACCAATCAAAACTCATACCCTCTGCATCTGAACTCAGTGCTTCTTTCGATCACTTCGGAGCTTCCAAAATTCCTAGCTCTCAAGTTTGGACCTTCCAAACCACTCAAACCCTTGTAACCCTCAGGATCATTTTTAGAAGTCTTTAATCCGATTTTCTACTTATTAAACCCAAATTAAGGTTCTTTAATCATGTTTTAACCATTATAAACATGCTTAGATATTAATTACTTAAAACAGGATCGGGTTACTACATTCTCTACACCTTAAGAGATTTCATCCTCGAAATCATGTCTTGGTCAACCCTGAAAAAGTAACCACAAAATGCTTCCCAAAATTTCATGATCCATCACTGATCTAAACCCATGAGAACCAACCGTTTTGAAGTCAGATGATGAAACACTAAATTCCTTTTGGCACGAGTCTTAGTAACAACCAAACATTAATCAACTAGAACCAGCACTGGAATTAAACCACGAAAATCCAAATACGATGCATTTTTTATTACAATCCCAAAACAAGAAAAACAGAAACAAACCAAAAAAAATCTCAAAACACCGAGACAGACTCAACCATCAAATTCATTCGAAGCATCGCCATCCATCCTAGAATGCATATGCTCTCTCTGGAATGCATACACCTGGCCCGACACTTGAGACTTCTGACTGAATCTGCTATGCCTACTCTAGGCCCTCTCCTGCACTGAAGCCTCTGATGGTCTACCAGCTTGAGATCCCATCATCGATCCCTATCCACCCTATCCACCACCCTTAGGACAATCTCTCTTGTAGTGATCCACACTTCAACAGATAAAGCAAGCTCCAGAGGATATCCGAAACTTCTCAGTGAGGTGATCTCTCCCGATGTGGTCACACTGCAAATTCATCTTACCAGATTGACGAATCTCACAAGATCCTTCAGATGAAGAAGATCCGAGCTTCTTGAACGACTATCCCCTAGGCGCTAACACACTTTGAATCATACCTGACTGTGGAGACTTCCGCCTCAAGGAATTGTTCTCAACTTGTCTACACCGATTCAACAAGCTCTCATAAGTAGTGGGATTATCGAAGATAGCCAAATGTTCATAGATCTTCTGATTCAGACCTAGCATGAATTGATCATGCTTCGCAGCTAAACTCTCACTGACGTGTTGAAAAAAGGTAACAAGTCGATGAAATTCTGTTGATACTCATATATTTTCATCTCCCCTTTCTTCAAACTCAAAAATTCCTTCGATTTTGCCTGACGGAGTGTTGGAGGAAAATTCAAGTCTGCGAACGCCTTACAAAGTCTACCCAAGTGACATGCCTTCGCTCGGCCAACACAGATGTAGACGCAGAAATTCTCCACTTTCGAGCCCTGCCCTCTAGAAGAAACTCAGTGGCCTCCATCTTCTTCTCCTTTGAGCAATGGAAAGACCTGAAACAATGCTTTATGTGATCTAACCCATCCTCCGCAAGCTCCGGTGTCTCATTGCCCACCAATGGTTTAGGCCCCAACCGGATAAACTTATGCAAGTCAAATCTGCGACAATCCTCCTCCAGTCGATAAAAAAGAGCTCGAGGATATCTCTGAACATCCTCATCACCCTAATGTCTGTCACTTTCATGGCTACTCTCATCATCGTATCTAGCTATCTCTACAAAGACACAACATAAATCAACCCCAAAAGAAAGTTCTATTTCAAAAAAATCTAATACATGCTCTAATAATATAAATGTAGTGACATGCTCCTGAATCACCTACTAATCATACTTAGACATGCAATTAAAACTTAAAAAAACAAACATAATCATAGATAACGCAAAAACATAAAAACTACTAACAACCCGACATAATACAACCGGAAAAATTATTAGGAACCCAATAATAACAATATACAACCCAATTGAACGGATAAATAACATATAAAGTCTTAATCTAGAAACTTATGGTGACCCTTGATACCAATCTCTGGTCACAGATCAACCACTGATCTCTATTTTGGTCCACCTACAAACATGTCCCATCGAATGGGGTGTTCGAGATAAAAGTAGGGACGTGAGTGCTAATTACCAGAAAAAAATTACGAGTACAAAAGTCTATATGATACATGCAACATGAAATAATGAAAGCTCTGGTACAATGGGATCAAGATCTGGAATAACATGCTCAGAATATAGGCGCCACTAGTATGCACATGCTGCTATGAAGATATAGTGAGTGCCACACATACTGAACCTCGACCTTGAACCATCACCGTGTTGGGTAGAACCGCACACACTGCTCCATTGATACAGTGGGTGTCACACAGTAACCGATCGTACAAATAAACCTTAGGGCTGAGCGGCCCTAGAAAAAATAGGCCGTCTCAAAAGAATACACAGGCTCAAAATGGTATGCCAATGCCGCATACAAAATCATGAAGACTAATATTGTAGTAACCCGTACCCTAGTAAGGTGATTAAATGAATAATTAACAAAAGTAAGAAATTGGGCCAGAGAAAATCAGACGCTCCAAAGGGGAGATCGGAGGCTTCGATCTGGATCGGATGCTCCGTCGACAGCATCGGACGGTCCGATTAGGACCAGGGCTTACGTCATTATCTACATCAGCAAGGTGATGTCATGGCTTACGTGCGGATGGTAAATCGGACGCTCCAATCGTGCTCGGATGCTCCGATCGGGGATCGGACGATCCGATATCCGTCTATAAATAGAGGTGCCAAGGTTTATTTCTAGGCGCACCAAATTCCTTTTCTCTCTCATTTCTCTAGCCTTCTAGCTTAGATCTAGGGAAATCTAGGTGTCCTTTTGGGATTCCGGAATTAGCGGAGCGATCCAGGTGTCGTAGCGGAGCTATGGCCTAGTTTTGAGGCAAGCGACAACAAAGGGCTGACAACGGACGCATGTATAGCTTTGAATTCCTAAAAATATTTAGGAGTATGAAATAGCTTAGTTAAGGTTTTTAGAGCTTAAATATTGATGCATGAGTATTTGCATTGTAGTCGTAGTAGAGAAGACTTGTAGACGTGGGATCTAGACCAGTGTGCTAGGTTTGACCCACAGTATTAGAGGTACGTAAGTAGTGACCGAGATAGTCGGCATGAATATATGCTTATATGTTGCATTAGTATGTGCTAGATGTTTTCCATGATTTACTGCTTTAACACATGCATGTTTTTATATTGGACTGCATCTTGTGAGATGTGAGTCGTTGAAAGTTTCCATAGGGAGCTTGTAACTCATCATGGACTCGAGTCAGGTATTGTCAGTATCCATGTGTGCCTTGTGTCCTGTTTTGAATTCGGGTCAGGTTTTGGGGAGGCTCAGCCCCTGGTTTTGCTATCACTAGGAGCGACCACGATGGTGGGGTTGACACTATAGTGGTAGGGTGAATATATGAGTATCCCTATGGAGTCGCTCTCTAGCAAGGTGCTGTATATTCGGTGGTTCCCTGAGAAAACTCTTTTGCCCAGGATTTTAAAGTCATTTATGTGCTGCATATTTGTTTATATATCATTGCTTTCGTATTGAGCCTTGTCACTCATGCCCTTGTATTTGGTGTTCTTGGGATACCTTGTGGTGGGGCAGGTTGGAGGCTAGATGGTCCCGGAGGTTCGGACCAGGAGTGAGGCCGGTGCCCGTAGCAGCAGGGATTTAGCGGTAGGGTTTTGATCCTAAGAACTTTCGATTTGTTTGTATAAGTATTATACGATTTTGATTATCGTCGGTTGTATTCTACCGATTGGATTTGTTGTATTTTAATTATCCACTCTTTACGCTTTAAGTATTTATTGCATGCACTAATTAACTCTGATTAGGTAGTGGATCCAGGTAGGGTTGCTACAAATATCATGCATATCATTCTAGGTAATGATGCAATACATAATAATGCAACACATAAACATGCATACTCAGCTGGCTATCTCATTCAGTACTTACGTACCTCAACTACTGGTCTAGGTGAACATTGTTTACAGTTCAAGCCTACAAGGCAAGATAATAGCATATCACCAATACTTATCTAAAATCCTTAACTAGACAAATATCTACTCCCAATATTAGCTAAGAGTCTAGACTTATACCTGCGTCCGTCGTCGGCTTGCTGAAGTCGAAGGCCTTGACCCAAGCACAACTTTGCTACAATACGTGTATCACCTCGCTATTGCCCAGCCCTCGATAAGACGACTAAAATACCAAGAATTATACAATAAACACTCAGTCACCTATAAAAATGCAATAACTGTGAGGAATTTGACCCCTATTTATAGACCACGATCGGACCTTTTGATCGCTAGTTTGGATGTTTTGAATGCACTACGGAGCTTTCGATCGCTCAATCGGAGCTTCTGATCTCAATCCACCGAAAACATGTCCCATTATTGGAAAAATCACTGCTGCCACCGAAGTTCGGACCTTCCGATCTGTCACCCGTCGAATCACAAAAAAAAACCCATGCCTTGTCTGACTGAGGGAGTTTGAAACTTCCGATCTTGAGTTCGGAGCTTCTGAACTCACCCTCTGCATCTGAACCTAGCGGTTCTTCTGATCACTTAGGGTTTCCGAACTTCATAGCTCTAAACTTCGGACCTTCCAAATCACTCGAACCCTTGGAACACTCCGGACCATTTGCGGACGTCCTGTATCCGATTTTCTACTTATTCTACCCAAATGAAGGTTCCTTAATCTTTTTTAACCATTCTAAACATACTTAACAATTATAATTACTTAAAACGGGACCGGGTTACTACAAGTTTCATTGTATTCTATTCCTTTTTCTTGCATGTACCCTTGGGAAACTAGTCGTTCTTTTTTCCTTATTACAGTTCCGTCTCCATTTAAATTGTTCTTGTACACCCATTGAGTACCTATAAAGATTGATGATGTGGTCTTGGAACTATGTCCCAGACATGGTTACAGGTGAATTGATTCAGCTCCTCTTGAATCTCTTCAACAAAAATAACATCAATTAGAGCTTCATCAATTTTCTTTGGTTCAACTTATGATATAAATTCTGAATGAAGGAAAATATGGAGTAGTTGTCCTCTGGTTTTTATCGGATCAGAGGGGTTACCTATCATCAATGTAGGTGGATGTTTCATGTTCCGTCGATATTCTGATTCGTCAATGTTAGTTTTAGGAACTCGATCAGTTTGTATAGCCTTAGTTGTTTTGTGCTTGTATGGATTTGCATCAGTTGGGATCTCCTCAGTACTTTGTGCATCAACAGGTTGGTCAACTGGATCTAATACATCTGGTTCTTGAGAATGAAGTGTCATTTTACTCAACTGGACATCATCATCACTTTCATCTACTAGAGTTATATCCTGTAAGTGACTGTTCAGTTGAGTAGGACCAGTTGGCATTTCATCAAAGACAACACGAACAGATTCTTCAACATTTAGAGTTCTTTTATTAAAAACAGCATAAGATTTGATAACGAAATAATAACCAAGGAAGATAACCTTATCTGAATTTGCATAAAATGAATTCAGATGACTTTTACCATTATTGTGGACATAGAACTTGAAACCAAACACTTTGAAATAGAATACCATAGGCTATGTTAACTGACTCAGCCCAAAATCTTTGAGACATCTCAGAATCAGTCAACATGGTTGTCGTAGCTTCCTTAAGATTTCAATTTATTCTTTCTGCAACACCACTTTTCCGTGGTGTTCTAGCTTCCAAGAATTCATGTCTAATCCCATGTTGATCTAAAAATGAAGACAAATTTTGATTGACAAATTCAGTTCTCCAATCACTCCTGATTTTTTCAACCCCATTCGATTTTTCATGTAAAAATCGTTTAACAAATTGATCAATTGGGTAGAAGTTTGGTCTTTTAATTTTAGAAATATGACCCAGGTGAATCGAGAGTAGTCATCAAGAACAACTAGAGTGTACTTCATTCATCTTAAACTCATCACTGGATAGGACCAAAAAATTCTATGTGTAGCACTTCCAAGCTTCGAGTTGATTAATTACACCATTTGTTCTTAAAATATGACATCATCTGATTCCCAAACTGACATGCACAACAAAATTTTTCCTTAGTAAAATCAAGTTTAGTCAAACCAGTGACCAAATCATTCTTTCTCAGATTAGCAATAGCCTTAAAGTTCAAGTGGTTCAGTCGCTTGTGCCATAATCAATTCTTATTAGAGTTGGAAGCTAAGAAGCAAACTGGTTGGCTCGGTTGTACATTCCAATTGACTTTATAAGTATTTCCACACATGTCACATGTCATTATAATATCATTAGAAAGATCTTTGACAGTGTATAAGTACTATTTATCCACAATTGCACAACTGACTGATGCTAATCAAGTTATACTTAAGATTCTCAACTAACAACACATCCTCAATGATTATGTTACTGTGGATAATATTACCCTTATCCACAGATCTTCCCTGTGAATTGTCACCAAAGGTGATCTTGGGTCCACTGCATTGGATCAATTGATCAATCAGTTGAGCATTTTCAGCCATGTGTTTTGAGAAACCGCTATAAAAATACTAGACTGATTTCCTCACTTCTTCAGTTCCATCTACCTTCAACCACAAATTTGAATAACTTTGGTTTCCATACCTACTTGGGTCCAGATGAGATTTAATCTTTTTGGAACCTATTGATCAGTCTCATTGACCGACCATTCAATGTGTTCCTGAAGGGATGTGCATATGAAGGTGTTCGTGGGTGATGTGCATGATATGCATTGTAAACCATGTGTTGTTTGACCTTCCCCATGTCCTTGAGTTGCCTATATCTTTTCTGGACAGGCCTGGAGTTGTAATATTGTCTACGATGGCCATTCATTGAGTTATTCTTAGCTCTACTGGACTGTGGATGCTTCCAATCGTGCTTTGCACTAGAAATCTCAAGTACATAACTTATAAGACAAAGATACAGAGTTACCTAAACTAGAATTCCCCCTTCATCGGGTCTACTAGTAGTTAGATAAAGTAGTGAGCCTATAAGACCTCGATACAAAGTTACCTAAACTGGAATTCCCCTTTCATCTTTGTGAAAATTTCTACAAGCTTCTCTATTCTAGTGGCAGGGTCACCGTGTTCATTTCCCATACTGGATTTAACAAAATGAATGTATTTCCCTCTGCACATGTCTAGTTTTGGGTGAGTACTCGACTCCCCGCTGCAGTGATTGTTGCTATAGCCGAGACCACTCTTGTTACTACTAGGATTTTGCAACTCAGTTAACAAAATTGATTAGTTTTTCTAAGTTTCGATTAGCTCAAATAGCCTCAGATTCTATGATTTTAACCTTTGACTCTCAACTTGTATCCTGTCATGCTTAGTCATGAGCTTAGCAATCTCCACCGTTAGATTGATTTTCTCAACTGACTGTTCCCAACTAGATTAAGTTGATGTGTCTGACAGATCCTGTTGCTTTGCTTTGACTTTCTCATACGAGAAGGACAGTCTATGGTACTCTTTCACCATCTCATGTAATTCGTTCACTAAGTCATCTTGTGTAAAATCATTAGAGTTAAAATCAAATACCTGCTCACTCGTGGATGGTTGATCATCAATGGCCATTAGACACCTGATCTCCTCATCATCACTAGAGCTGCTATATGTCTCTGACTCGGATGAGTCACTGTCAGAGTCAAATTCTGCCCATTTAGCTTAGCTTTCCTCAGTAATTAGCACCTCATGTATCTTCTTGTGATGCTTCTTTTCTTCTTCGGGCTTTCTTATCTTCTCATAGGTCTTCTTGCCCTTACCGACTGATTTCTTGTAAGGTCCAGTATCCCACTAGTTCACTCAAGAGATTTTTTAAATGATTTTAATGGTTTTATGAATTTTATTTATGAGATTTAAAATTCATGATATGAATGTGCCTGATGTTTTAGTGTAATATTTTCAGGTTTGGGATTAATTCGGGACTGAGGAAAATAAGACTAGCCTACGAATGAGGTTAAACAAATATTTTCATGTTTATTTTAAGTTTAAGGTTGGTGTAGTTTTATTTTAATAGTTGAGAGGACAAAATTCAGTATTTGCGACTAATTGGCCAACTTCCAAGCTTACAAACTGAGTAGGCCTCAAGTTCCTTCATCATTTTTCTCTATTGGCCGCCGCCTATTGCCTTCTCTCTCCATTTCTCTTTAAAAAATATGCATCAAGGAGGAATAAAGTATCTTGATCTCGTTCGTGCAAGGCTAAATCACTACCGAGGTACTAGTTAATCGCAACCTATGACATTCAGCAAGTTCTAAACGCTTTTGAAACCACCATTCAAGAATATGTGTAATTTGATATGAAAAACCTGCATGTTTGATATGTACATTGCATTTATTTTGAGAGATTTGGATGGGCATGATGTAGTAATATGAAACGTGAATTGTTATTCATGTTTTGGTGAAGAGTTTTGAGAAACATGTTTGAATATAAGTATTTTTGGTGTGTATATTTGAATTCAAAGTTTTGATTCAAATTTTTTGAAGTTTTATTGTTCTTTTGGGCGTATCATTTTCGAATTTTTGAAGTTTTTCATGGGTGTGAACAATAAGAGTGCGCTTGGTACGTGTGATGGAATTATTAATGGATATTGACTTTGTGTGATTGTTTGATTTGTATGTAGTGATAGTTAGTAATGATGATAAAATTTGATTTTGTTTGGTGTGATTTTTGTTTTAAGGATAAAAGTGTGTACAAATTTTTTATGACGTAAATACCCCTCATCAATATTACCAAATAATTTTTATGGTATAAACAACTATATATTTTTGTTTAAAAAAATTATATTAAATAAAACCTAAATAAGTGTCGTCTTCATCCATTTCCTTCCCCAACATCTTACTTCAAACTTCAAGCTTCTGACTTCATACTAACTAAACATCCATTCGAAACCCCAGCTTCGTAAATGAACTCTAACATTTAGTCAAAAAAATTATTGTCGCACAACATTTGAGAATTGATTTTGTGAGATTGTTTATTCGAAATTGGTTCTCAAATTTGCTGTCAAAGTTAATCTCAAAATTCATACCAAAAAGCCTTCTGTGTACAACCACTTTCCACTTACCTCAAATAAGTTAAAGATTTTTGAAAGATTTGTTAAAGAAGCGCCAGGAATTTCTGCACATTGTCGTAACAGAAACCTAGATCTCCACTCCGTTCTTGTCGGTGGAAAAAAGTGGAACAAGACTCTGTGAGGTGAGAGGGTGAAATGGTCAATGTAACACCTAATCCCAAGTACTGTGCATTTCGGGTTTCTCAATACTTTGCCCCACAAAGGATTTGTTTTTCCACCATTTCCAGCTTAGAAGGTAATTAATCAAGGGCCAAAGGATTTCCATGAAATACTAACAAACCAGTCAAACAACATATTAAATCATAATCCTACCTTAATTCACCGTACCAAACGTGCCCTAAGGATAAAAAAGTACTGAAAAAATACAAATAAAGCGAGTTTTCGACACATTACGTTCGAAGACAGCAGCCCAGACACAGCAGTGCCGCGTAGGGGTGCCCTTTTTTGGGCACCCCAGTGCTCGGGGTTCTGCCTGGGGCTTTTATTTTTATGATTTTGAGTTTATAAATTTACTTTTATGGTCCTTTAATGTATTTTGGACATTTTTAAGATTTTATTGAAAACTTTTCAAGTTTCGACATCTAAAACGGAAAGAACGACTCATGTAACTTGGTATAGTTATGTGTTGCATTATATGATATAATTTATTCGTGAAAGATATATTTCTTATAAAATTTTGAAATGTTATGAATGTTTTATAGGCGTGCCTCTCTCTTTTATTTTTCACGCACGATTTAAAATCACAAAAGGTTTAAGAACATGAAATGTTTGTGTATTGATGAGGAAGTTTTATGTAGTATGATGATGTTATGTGAATGCATGAAATAAAATATTTTGATGTGTATGTGTGTTCTTGTGGTAGCAGTACGGGATTGGTACTCCAGATTGAGCCCCGAAGAGGCCCTTTCAAAAGAATAAAATTTTAACATGCATATTGACGATGGTAGATATGAGATGATATGCATATTGGCTTCAGTTAATATGGGCTGTACCAAATGTTATATGCTTGTTGTACAATGACTGTGATCACGGGAACCCAAAAGTGATCATAAATGATGGTTACCACAATTGCATGTATTTCATCACACAAAATGAAGGATTTTTATGCCCATGATTTTATATACATGTGATAAGTGCAATTTATGAACTTAATTTATATATGATTTGACTTGGATTTTGTGATGTATTGAGTGGGTATTATGAATATTTGTTGTTGTTTTTGTGAGTTGCAAGGATTGGTGCAAAAGTAGCAAGAAGAAGCGGAAGAATGCATTATGGAGTATCAACTTCAGAAAATTATTGGAAATTATTGATTCCACAAAATCCGATCTCTACCGTTCAAAATATAGCTTGAGATGTTTTAAAACTACTGTCAAACTTTTAGCTCAATCCGACGGTTAGATTGTGGGATATGAGTTTTTGAAACTTGTTGCGCGATGTAGAATTTCAAACCCGAGAGCCATGCGCGGGCGCGCGTGAATAGGCGCGGGCACGCCGTCGCGAAGTCAGATTTTGTGATTTTTTTTGGAAGGAAACTTTGGGTTTTCTTTGGGCTTTTTTTGGACGATTTTAGGGGCATATAAAAGGATATATTTAGGCACAATTAGGGATGAGGAACCGCACAAGAGCCGCCGCACAACAACACGCACAAATTTGAGAGACTTGAGAGGAGAAGAAGCGGCACCCAAACAAGAAAACCACACAACTACGCATTAAAGTAGGCTTGGGACACGGATTTGAGACGTGGGAGCGAACGACAAGGGATAATCGAATCACCATACAGAGAAAATTCATGTGGGGACGGAGAATCAACTCTACTCTGTGATTTTTATTATCTGCCTTGATTTATGATGAGATTTTTGGATATGTCTATGTGTTTGATTATTTTATTATAAACTTATTAGTTGTTTCTAGAGATTGATAGATCTTGATTGGAGTTTCATATTTTGACTATTATTTTGCCTACTATTATTTGTTCTTAACAATTTATTTGTGTATTCCTGTTTTGATTGTCTTTCAATTACTTGATCACTAATTGAATTGTTATATTTATTTGAAATCTGGCACTCGGAAAAGGAGATTTTGAATAGGATCATAGGAAAACACAACCTAGGATTTTTGTAGAGGTCGGGAGACTTACAAGTTCCTTTGAGGTCACTGAAAGAAAACCATATAACTTGATTAAATTGTTTTGTTGTTTGATTTCTGATAGGGATATCGAAATTAGCATTAGAATAATAACATTTACTCGGCACTCGGAAGAGACAGTAAATAACAATTAAGGGTTCTTGGCCTATAAATTGGAATAGATGATATAATCAATTGATATAATTTTCATGAATGAAAATCGAATGATATCTTGTATATAGAACCCATCTCAGATCGTGTACCCAAAGCCATCCTTCAAATTCTAGATTCTTTATTTTATTTTAGTTTATTTAAATTTAAAACTTTGATTTTCTAAACAAAGTTGAGATTATTCTAATTATAGGACTTGGTGTGAATATAAATTTTTAATCCTCGTGGGAACGATACTCTACTCACTCTATATTAAAACTTGACACTCGTACGCTTGCGAGTATTTTACGCAACAAGTTTTTGGCGCCGTTGCCGGGGATTGATTCAATTTATTGTGCACTAATACTGTTACCAAGTGATCTTGATTTTGATTTAGAATTTTTATTTTTATTGTCTATTTATTATTATCATTTTTTTGGATTAAATTATTTTATTTTGTCTATGTCTGCAGTTTATTCACAGATCTTAAAGTTTTGAAAGTGCAGACGCAGTCGGGCTGAGGACTATAAACTAAGCGCTGCTTGGGAGGCAAACCAAGAGTTTTTTTTATTATTTATTTATTATGTTTATTTGATTTTTATGTATTTACTTATTAAATTTTTGTCCCTTGTCATTTTTTTAGGTTGTGTAGAGATGAAGTTTGGTGGTGTTACCCCTACTATACCCCAATTCGCTGCAAATGACGATGAAAAAGATTACGACTACTGATGGTATTTGTCACAGGTACGTGTATTCCTCTGCAATTTAATTTGTTTATTTTACATTGAGGACAATGCACATTTTAAGTTTGGGGGGTGTTTAAACATTTTGAAAATTTTGAAAATTTTTTATGAGTTAGTTTGAGTTGAATACATGATGGGTACTTGTTTTGGCCTATGATGAAAATAATTTTTGGTGTTAAAAATATCAATGTTAGCTATATTTAATCTTGAGTTCTCACTCATATGCACTATGCCTTGATTGTCTAGAACCTAGTGATTAGAGAAACTTTGTGATATTGCGAGTGAATTGGATGATTTGATTCTTAACTTTGGTGATTTATACTTGAAACCGAGGTAGACTTCTACAAGTTTAGAAATGATTTAGGCAAAATTTTTATTGAATGATGAAAAGTTGCCGAAGCAACATAGAAAATTTTTGTTAAAACAAACTCCATCCGGGCCTGGAAAGGGATTGAAATTCTAATCACCAATCCATGGCTAAGTTTGCGGACAAAATGGGGTTGATGCTCCATCCGGGCTATAGACGAGGGGATTGAAATCCGAATCCTATCTTTAGTTATAGCTAAGTATGCGGGTAATTTATGGGGCTAAAATAAAATTGGGTGCAAAATCCAGCGATGTTATGAAAAATCTTTGATATAACTTAAAAAGTCCTTTTGATCTTAGTGAGTAAAAGTTGAACATGGTGGAGACTATTTTGAAACTAGAGAGCGGAGTTGATGATTCTATGAAACAAACTTGTTGCACTAGTGTATCGAAAGCAAGAAGGATAGACAAGATTGGTGAATCACACACACACGAGAACTCTTGAGAAAATTAGCTGACATGTGTATTGAATCTTGAAATGTAAAAATTTGGTGGCCGATTATATTACTCATTATTGTTTTGCTCGGGACTAGCAAAAGTCTAAGTTTGGGGGAATTTGATAAGCGCAATTTATGAACTTAATTTATATATGATTTGACTTGGCTTTTGTGATGTATTGAGTGGGTATTATGAATATTTGTTGTTATTTTTTTGAGTTGCAAGGATTGGTGCAAAAGTAGCAAGAAGAAGCGGAAGGATGCATTATGGAGTATCAAATTCAGAAAATTACTGGAAATTATTGAATTCACAAAATCCGATCTCCACCGTTCAGAATAAATTTTGAGATGTTTTGAAACTACTGTCAATATTTCAGCTCAATCCGACGTTTATATTGTGAGATATGAGTTTTTGAAACTTGTCGCGCGATGTAGAATTTCAGACCCGAGAGCCATGCGTGGGCGAGCCGTCGCGAAGTCAGATTTTTTGATTTTTTTGGAAGGAAACTTTGGGTTTTCTTTGGGCTTTTTTTGGACGATTTTAGGGGCATATAAAAGGATATATTTAGGCACAATTAGGGAGGAGGAGCCGCACAAGAGCCGCCGCACAACAACACGCACAAATTTGAGAGACTTGAGAGGAGAAGAAGCGGCATCCAAACAAGAGAACCACACAACTACGCATTCAAGTAGGCTTGGGACACGGATTTAAGACGTGAGAGCAAACGATAAGGGATAATCGAATCGCCATACAGAGAAAATTCATCTGGGGATGGAGAATCAACTTTACTTTGTGATTTTTATTATCTGCCTTGATTTATGATGAGATTTTTTTATATGTCTATGTGTTTGATTATTTCATTATAAACTTATTAGTTGTTTCTAGAGATTGATGGATCTTGATTGGAGTTTCATGTTTTGACTATTATTTTGCCTACTATTATTTGTTCTTAAAAATTTATTTGTGTATTCCTGTTTTGATTGTCTTTCAATTACTTGATCACTAATTGAATTGTTATATTTATTTGAAATCTGGCACTCGGGAGAGGAGATTTTGAATAGGATCATTGGAAAACACAACCTAGGATTTTTGTAAAGGTCGGGAGACTTACAAGTTCCTTTGAGGTCACTGAAAGAGAACCATAGAACTTGATTAAATTGTTTTGTTGTTTGATTTCTGATAGGGATATCGAAATTAGCATTTGAATAATAACATTTACTCGGCACTCGGGAGAGGCAGTAAATAACAATTAAGGGTTCTTGGCCTATAAATTGGAATAGATGATATAATCAATTGATATGATTTGCATGAATGAAAATCGAGTGATATCTTGTATCTAGAACCCGTCTCAGATCGTGTACCCAAATCCATCCTTCAAATTCTAGATTATTTATTTTAATTTAGTTTATTGAAATGTAAAACTTTGATTTTCTAAACAAAGTTGAGATTATTCTAATTACAGGACTTTGTGTGAATATAAAATTTTAATCCTCGTGGGAACGATACTCTACTCACTCTATATTAAAACTTGACACTCGTACGCTTGCGAGTATTTTTCACAACAACATGATGTTGTTTTAGTCACACCTATGCATTTCTTTTTTAGTATGTACTAGTTACGTTATGAAAGATTTCTTGCTGAGTCTTTAGACTTACTATACTTGAATGATGCAGGTGATGATGATGTAAATGATGTTATTGATGATTATGTTGAGGGACACGCATAGAGCGGAGTATCCGGTTCGACGAGAGAATTTGAACAAGCTTGCTGATAGAGGAACTTTCTTTTATGGTGCATCATTAAAGTTTGTTTGAGGAGAAAACAATTTTAATTTTTACACATGTTGGAAAAACTTTGATGAAATATTTTGTTACAGTTGATCGTGCACAACTCTTTTGTAATGAAAGTTTTTATTTTCTGCACATTTCTTTATGTTTAAAAGAATGTATGTTTAGTAGCATCTTAGGGTTTTGGAGACGTTACAGCTTGGTATCAAAGAGGTTATTTTTATAATACAACACATGCATTCTTTCTCGCGAATGACTCAGATGCTTCTTCTTCATGTCTGTGAGTTTTAAGGTTTTCAATGATAAAATTGTAAGATATTATGTTAGAATTAAGATTTATGTATGTTAAAGGTTATGTTTTTACTATTTAAAAGTCGTGAATGAGTGATGTGGATGATTTTGGACATTTAGGACTATGGCTGCATGTAGGGGAGAAAACAACAATGATGCCAATGACTAGAACATCTAATTCCTGAATGGACTGGCTGCACTATTGCAAGATCAGAGTCCTGATCGAGGAGAGAAAATCCAGAAGTTTATCCAGGCATAGGCGAGCCATGGAACACATGTCCTCCCAGCTGGTGTCACTAACCCAATCTTCAAGCATTTTAAGGATTTTGGGCCGAGCAAATTCCAGTGTTCAACCAATCCCATTGAGGCTAAGGAGTGGTTTCGGTCCCTAGAGACCATTTTCAAGTTCATGCAGCTGACACATACTGACATGGTGCTGTTGGAAAAAACTGGCGATCAGATCAATCACGATTGATACCCGGTGCAGCGGAAGTTTAAAAATTTTATCATGGAACAATTCCATGGTGTGGGTATCAACCATTCAACGATTAAATTATAAGTGTGTGTAAAATTTAAATAACAATTAATTAAATTTTACCTTCAATCTCGAATCGAGATTAATGGACACCACACAGATTTCTCTGCGCTTCTTGTATCTCCCAGGAACTGATGAACTCCTTCAATCAGGTCCACGAATGGGGTTTAAATCCCTCTGATAGATTGCACTAGAAAATCTATCAGAAGTTTTTCTGCGAAGAGATTAAACGAATCTGATTCGTTATTCCTGACTGCGATTCAAAATCACAGACCGGAATTTCTCGGGCAGAGTATGGGAGGGGTCGGCCGATTATTACTTTGAGAGGCTAGGGTTTTCGATTTTTGCTTCTCAAAAATAATGAGCTGTTATGTCTAATTTCTGTACTGCAATAACTTATTTATAATGCAGGCCACTAACACCTTAGGGCCCATTAATCATAAGTTAGGGCCCGACTAGCAAAGCCCGCACGTTCAGAAATTAATATAAAATTCATCGTGACTCCGATTGATGAACCAATTTCACCAATGTGCACAGAAACCATTTCTGCACATTTTAAAGTCAAAATAAATTTTCCTGAATCCGAATTCAGTGGTTTCCAAAATTGTCCATCCCTATGTCATTTTAGGAAATCCTACTCCCTTACTCTTATTTAAGAAGTCCAACTTCTTTGTTCATTAAATTTAACTCTTTAAATTTAACTATCTCAACGGGGATTAAAACTCCATTACACTGTGTGACCCTCAATGGTTCAGGGATACAGCTAGCCGTGGGCTCACAACTCCTTGTGACTCGGAACAACACTTTCCGACTTGCCCAACGAATCATGGTAAAGCGCCTAGCAACATCGCCCCATGATTCCCTAGGTATCACTGATAGTGCCTACAAGAACCAGTAGATTTTGGTTAGCGTACAGTACGGTCCCTTCATCCATATATCCCGATCGAATCAACAACCATTGGTATATCGAGAGTCGCTCAAGATTCGATAACTATGCAATACATCTTGAAGATCAAATTAGTGACATCGCATGTGCTACTAAGAAACCATTTCTTAAATCACATCAAGTACTCTGGCCAGAGATTTGTCATACTAATATCTCCTCAGATCGCATAGGATATCCACACTCGCAAGTATGTGGTGAATCCTTGACAACAATGCATTGACTCCTATATGTGTCGTAACTGTACCCAATCTCGACACCTGATGACCCCCATAGAGTCGGTAAACGAGTCAAAGCACAGCACTAGCATATAGAGTCTCCATGATGTTTCAAGTCGTAAGGACTAATGGTGTACAACCAAAACCGCGGACTTTATCCACTCGATAAGTGATAACCACTTGGAAAGTCCGGATAGGGTAGTTCGATTATTCATCCTATGAATATCCATTTGCATGCTTCGAACATCTCCATGTTCCCTACCAATGAAACGTGGTACTCCGCATCGCAAATGCTAGTCTCAAACTCGAGCGATCCTTATCCTTATTATCGGACGGCTCAATCGACTAGGAACGGTTTTTAGAATATACAGTGACTATAAGATGTATTTCATGATAGACATCTCCATGTTCTACCACATCTTACATACACTATAGTATATTCAAGGTCTTTATCAAAACAACAATAGTATATCACAATAAAACAATATGAAGTAATATAAAGTCATTGCCATAAAAGTGTAAATAATATTAAACAAAAGATTGTTTATACAAAGAGTCATCAAAGCCCATAGCCACACAGTTGGCTCACTGGGCACCCACTCTTACAATCTCCCACTTGCCCTATAGCCAACTAGTCATACTACGTAGACCCATTGCTTCGCGATGTTTGTCAAACAATGGTCCTGACAAGGGCTTAGTAAGCGGATCAGCGATATTGTCTGCAGAGGCCACTCGTTCGACAATGATGTCTCCTCTTTCCACAATCTCCCGGATTATGTGGTATTTCCTCAGTACGTGTTTGGATCTTTGATGAGACCTTGGTTCCTTTGCTTGAGCAACGGCACCCATGTTGTCACAGTACACCGGGACTGGACCAACAAATTCAGGAATAACGCCCAACTCTTGGACGAACTTCCTCATCCAAACGGCCTCTTTAGCAGCAGCTGATGCTGCAATGTATTCAGCCTCAGTGGTGGAATCCGCTGTGGTGTCCTGCTTGGAACTCTTCCAAGAGACAGCACCGCCATTGAGCATGAACACAAATCCAGAGGTTGACTTCGAGTCATCCACATCACTTTGGAAGCTAGAGTCGGTATAGCCTTCCAATTTGAGATCTCGTCCTCCATACACCATGAACATATTCTTAGTCCTTCGCAAGTACTTAAGAATGTCCTTCACGGCTTTCCAATGCATTTGACCAGGATTAGACTGATATCTGCTCGTGACACTCAGAGCAAATGCTACATCCGGTCTGGTAGATATCATCCCATACATGATACTACCTATAGCTGACGCATATGGTACATGTGTCATATTCTCTATCTCTGCATCAGTCTTGGGACACATTGACTTGGATAGAGAAACTCCATGACACATGGGTAGATGTCCTCTTTTGGACCCATCCATTGAAAACCGTTTCAATATGGTATCGATGTAGGTTGATTGAGTGAGTCCTATCATTCTCTTAGACCTATCTCTATAGATCTGTATCCCAAGAATGTAGGATGCCTCTCCCAAATCCTTCATCGAAAATCTACCTGATAACCATATCTTTGTTGACTGCAACATCCCTACATCATTCCCAATGAGTAGGATGTCATCAACATAAAGTACTAAGAATGTCACCGCATCCTTAACTACTTTCTTGTACACGCAAGGTTCCTCCGGGTTCTTGATGAAACCAAAATCTTTTATTGTTTCATCAAATTTCTGGTTCCAACTTCTTGATGCTTGTTTTAGACCATAAATTGATCTCTGAAGCTTGCATACCTTATGCTCGCTTCCCATGGATGTGTACCCCTCAGGCTGCTTCATATAGATTTCTTCCTTAATGTCTCCATTAAGAAAAGCAGTCTTCACATCCATTTGCCATATCTCATAGTCATACCATGCAGCTATGGCAATCAGGATTCTTATGGACTTGAACATTGCAACTGGTGAAAAGGTTTCATCATAGTCAACTCCTTGCCTTTGAGTATAACCTTTCGCCACCAATCGCGCCTTGTAGGTCAATACCTTACCATCAGGCCCAAGCTTTCTCTTGTAGATCCATTTACACCCTATTGGAACAATTCCATCGGGTGGATCTACTAAAGACCAAACTTGGTTTGTATGCATCGAATCCAATTCTGACTGCATAGCTTCAAGCCATAAATTCGAATCCGCATCAAAAATTGCTTCCTTGAAGTTTCTTGGATCACATCCAATGTCGGGTTCATCTTGATCCCCTTCAAGAAGAAGACCATATCGAACTGGAGGTCTAGAAGTCCTTTCGGATCTTCTAGGTGCAGGCGTGTCCAGCAATGGTTCCTGAGGTGTAGGATCGTTATTTTGTATTTCGGGTTCTTCTCGAACTTCTTCGAGTTCCATCATCTCGCCTTTCTTATCCAATAAGAACTCCTTCTCCAAGAAGGTGGCATTCCTAGAAACAAACACCTTTGTTTCAGCAGGATAATAGAAATAATATCCGATTGAATTCTTCGGATACCCTACAAAATAACATAAGCTGGATCGACTATCCAACTTATCTCCCACTGTCCGCTTCACGTAAGCAGGACATCCCCAAATCCTCAAGTACGAATACTTAGGAGCTTTGCCATTCCATAACTCGTATGGTGTTTTGTCCACTGCTTTAGTGTGGACGTGGTTCAACAACAATACCGCCGTTTCAAGCGCATAGCCCCAAAACGAAGGTGGAAGCTCAGTGAAGCTCATCATAGATCAAACCATGTCCAACAAAGTTCGATTACGACGCTCCGATACACCATTAAGCTGTGGTGTCATAGGAGGAGTCCACTGAGAGAGAATCCCATTCTCTTTCAGATAGTCCAAAAACTCGGTACTCAAGTATTCTCCACCTCGATCCGATCGAAGTGCTTTAATACTTTTACCTAGCTTGTTTTCTACTTCAGCCCTGAATTCTTTGAACTTTTCAAATGCTTCAGACTTATATTTCATTAAATATAAATACCCATACCTTGAATAATCATCAGTAAAGGTAATGAAGTAGGTGTGGCCATGTTGAGTCCCTACTCTAAATGGACCACAAACATCTGTATGGATCAAATCCAACAGATTCTGACTACGCTCGGGTTTCCCCTTAAAAGGAGATTTAGTCATTTTTCCTTTTAGGCAGGATTCACAAGTAGGTAGAGAATTAATATCAGACATATCAAACATGCCCTCTCCCACTAGCTTGTTCATCCTCCTTGAGGAAATATGACCTAGCCTAGCATGTCAAAGGTTTGCCGGGTTTTGACTATCGATTTTCCTTTTGTTTGTTGTCGCCGGTTTATCAACATAATTCACTGGAACGTCTTTTAGTTTTAAGTTGTATAGATCGTTTTCAAGTTGTCCATTTCCAATTAAACATTCATTCTTGTAAATATTGCAAATCCCATTCACAAAATTGCAAGAATAACCATCTCTATCAAGCATAGAAATAGAAATAATGTTTTTAATTAAATCTGGCACAAATAAAACATCTCTTAACAATAATTTAAAACCGTTCTGCAAAGTCAAACAAACATCTCCAATGGCCGTAGCTTCAACTCTGGAACCATTCCCGAGCCTCAGCTGGGTCTCACCCATTCTAAGCCTGCGACTTCTTGTCATCACCTGCAAATCATTGCAAATGTGAGATCCACATCCGGTATCCAATACCCAAGAAGTTGTATTAAGTGACATGTTTATTTCAATATAGAACATACCTTTTGCAGTTCCCAACTGCTCAAGATATTCCTTGCAGTTGCGCTTCCAATGACCCGGCTTCTTGCAGTAATGGCAAACATCCTTGGATTTTCCATTGTTTGAAGCCTTTGTCTTTTGCTTCTTCTCGGGCTCGACTTTCTTGGGTGGGGTAGAACGTTTCTTGCCCTTCATACTTGGCCCCTTCTTAGCAGAAGATGAGGAGCCCACCAAGAAAGCTGACTTATCCTTCTTAAGTGTGGATTCATATGTAACGAGCATATTGACCATCTCTTCTAGGGTGGCCTCTATCTTGTTCATATTAAAATTTATCACAAATCCATCAAATGAAGAAGGAAGAGACAGAAGCAATAAATCCACATTGAGTTCATGCTCCAACACCAAATCTAGGGTCGCCAACTTCTGTATGAGCCAAATCACTCGTACCCCATGATCACGGACCGAAGTCCCTTCACGCATGCGGCACGTCATCAACTCCTTAACAGTAGCGAACCTTTCAGCCCTCGACTGAGCCCCAAAAAGTTCCTTGAGTTGCGCGTGAATGTCAGCAGCATTCACCGTGTCCTCAAATCGCCTCTGGAGTTCATCAGACATCGAGGCTTGCATATAGCATTTGGTCTTGATGTCATGGTCACACCATGCATCAAGTTTGGCCAATTCCTCCGGACTTATGTCAGCTGGTGCTTCCTTCGGAGGTGCTTTCTCTAACACGTAGAGCATTTTCTCCGAAGTTAAGACAATCTTCAACTTCCGGAACCATTCCGTATAGTTTGCGCCAGTCAACTTGTTTTGTTCGAGGATCGAGAATAATGGATTACGCGAATTCATTGTATGAAATACTGAAAAGAAAAACAGACATATATCAATGATTGTTTAAGAAATTTACTAAGACATAAAATAGGCGAATTTAATTTTATGAATCTCACTCCCACTATTTTAACGATTTCACTACCCTCTAGTGAAAACGGAAAACTTTTTCCTTAGTGAGAACATGGAGTCCAATTGACAAACTTATGGTCCCGAATAATATCAGCCAACCATAATTCTCAAAAGGTAGAGCCCAATTGCTTCCTAAGCAACCCCCATGTGTTTACCTCATGTCCAATAAGGGCCCAATAATATGACGCCGTTTAAAGTGACATGTCAAGATGACCCATCAATATTAAGTTGTGATGGACGGTCGCCATGTGGATCCCCCAATAATATGAGCCGATCCCATGGGAGTTCCACCCAACTTACAACATTTGTCGATCCAATGTACAGCTTTCCGACGGACGGGCCCCCCCAATAATATGAGCCGGACCGTATCCGCGGGTAGCATCACATACATTGACCGTTGATGGAAGGTAGGAACATTTAAACAAATTTAAATTTCCTTTATTTATCTTGATATAAATTTTAAATCATATTTAAAATGAGGGATTTTTAATTATAAAAATATTTGTCTCATCATATTTAATTTATTGCATGCTTGCCGGATTCACGCAATTATGTCTAAACATGCATACAATCATAATATCAAATATTATATAGGATGATCGATTCCATTTTTAATTGACCCGTGGTTGCCAATCACGTGTCTTAGTCCAATCCTAGGTAATATGCAGTATGCAATGCAATCCTATTACATGTGCTTCCAATTTATATTTCTTCAGTCTTTATTGTCTGCTGGGCCCACCATCTTCAAATCTTGATCTCCCACTAAATCTAATGCATTTACAATAAATAACAATGACAAGTAGGGGATACATTTTTAGGGGTGGGAACGGGCTATAAACCAAGCCCACTTTTATTACATATGACATTCATATCGGGCCATAAACCAGGCCCATTAATAAAACCAACAACAATAAAAACAAAATGTAAATTCCTAACATACACCTACAAAATTGGTCATGGCAATCGATCATCCTTATCCAATAACATTTAATTCAAAATTAATTTATTGGATAACATGCAGTGGCAATTCAAATTTAAACAAGATAAAATCATATTTTATATATAAAATCTCATTTCACATATAAAATCATATTTTATCTCTATATCAAATAAAATCATATTTTATCTATAAAATCCAATTTTACAAATAAAATCATATTTTACTCAATATATCATAAGATCATATCTTATCATCAATTGTACCAAAATAATTGATTTCAAAATTCAATTTACGGATAAAACATTAAAATTTTCCAAAAATTCAAATTTATCCAAAAAATCAATTTTAAAATTTACGGACTCGAACAATTCGATCCGAAATCTCGTGAACCAATCAAAAACAATTTTTGACCGGACCAAAAATAAAAATTTATCACATTAAAATTAATTTTAAATAAAAATTTAATTTTTCCCGCGGGCCGCCCGGGACACTCCCGGGCCGGCCCGCACCCGGGGCGCGGGCCGGGGGCAGCTCGGCTGCCCCCTTAGGGCAGCAACAATTGCTGCCCTGGCGGCGCCGTGCGTCGCCCTGGGCGGCGCCGAGCGCCGCCCCTGGGCGGCGCTGCGCTGCGCTGGGCAGCGCCGATCGCTGCCCGGGTTTTGCCCCGAAAAAAAAAAAAAATTTTTATTTAAAAATATTTATTTTGTTTCAAAAACCGAGACTCAAAAATTTTGTACAATTGATTAATTCAATCGTTTGATCTGAGCAACCTGGCTCTGATACCACTGTTGGAAAAAACTGGCGATCAGATCAATCACGATTGATACCCGGTGCAGCGGAAGTTTAAAAATTTTATCATGGAACAATTCCATGGTGTGGGTATCAACCATTCAACGATTAAATTATAAGTGTGTGTAAAATTTAAATAACAATTAATTAAATTTTACCTTCAATCTCGAATCGAGATTAATGGACACCACACAGATTTCTCTGCGCTTCTTGTATCTCCCAGGAACTGATGAACTCCTTCAATCAGGTCCACGAATGGGGTTTCGATCCCTCTGATAGATTGCACTAGAAAATCTATCAGAAGTTTTTCTGCGAAGAGATTAAACGAATCTGATTCGTTATTCCTGACTGCGATTCAAAATCACAGACCGGAATTTCTCGGGCAGAGTATGGGAGGGGTCGGCCGATTATTACTTTGAGAGGCTAGGGTTTTCGATTTTTGCTTCTCAAAAATAATGAGCTGTTATGTCTAATTTCTGTACTGCAATAACTTATTTATAATGCAGGCCACTAACACCTTAGGGCCCATTAATCATAAGTTAGGGCCCGACTAGCAAAGCCCGCACGTTCAGAAATTAATATAAAATTCATCGTGACTCCGATTGATGAACCAATTTCACCAATGTGCACAGAAACCATTTCTGCACATTTTAAAGTCAAAATAAATTTTCCTGAATCCGAATTCAGTGGTTTCCAAAATTGTCCATCCCTATGTCATTTTAGGAAATCCTACTCCCTTACTCTTATTTAAGAAGTCCAACTTCTTTGTTCATTAAATTTAACTCTTTAAATTTAACTATCTCAACGGGGATTAAAACTCCATTACACTGTGTGACCCTCAATGGTTCAGGGATACAGCTAGCCGTGGGCTCACAACTCCTTGTGACTCGGAACAACACTTTCCGACTTGCCCAACGAATCATGGTAAAGCGCCTAGCAACATCGCCCCATGATTCCCTAGGTATCACTGATAGTGCCTACAAGAACCAGTAGATTTTGGTTAGCGTACAGTACGGTCCCTTCATCCATATATCCCGATCGAATCAACAACCATTGGTATATCGAGAGTCGCTCAAGATTCGATAACTATGCAATACATCTTGAAGATCAAATTAGTGACATCGCATGTGCTACTAAGAAACCATTTCTTAAATCACATCAAGTACTCTGGCCAGAGATTTGTCACACTAATATCTCCTCAGATCGCATAGGATATCCACACTCGCAAGTATGTGGTGAATCCTTGACAACAATGCATTGACTCCTATATGTGTCGTAACTGTACCCAATCTCGACACCTGATGACCCCCATAGAGTCGGTAAACGAGTCAAAGCACAGCACTAGCATATAGAGTCTCCATGATGTTTCAAGTCGTAAGGACTAATGGTGTACAACCAAAACCGCGGACTTTATCCACTCAATAAGTGATAACCACTTGGAAAGTCCGGATAGGGTAGTTCGATTATTCATCCTATGAATATCCATTTGCATGCTTCGAACATCTCCATGTTCCCTACCAATGAAACGTGGTACTCCGCATCGCAAATGCTAGTCTCAAACTCGAGCGATCCTTATCCTTATTATCGGACGGCTCAATCGACTAGGAACGGTTTTTAGAATATACAGTGACTATAAGATGTATTTCATGATAGACATCTCCATGTTCTACCACATCTTACATACACTATAGTATATTCAAGGTCTTTATCAAAACAACAATAGTATATCACAATAAAACAATATGAAGTAATATAAAGTCATTGCCATAAAAGTGTAAATAATATTAAACAAAAGATTGTTTATACAAAGAGTCATCAAAGCCCATAGCCACACAGTTGGCTCACTGGGCACCCACTCTTACAGGTGTGGTATGCCACGTTCATGTTCCAAGACAATACCCACATTTGGTGGCAGAGGGCACGTTCAATATTGAACCTGACCACACTGACTTGGAATGAATTCAAGGACTTGTTTTATGGGAATTAATTCACCGTGAGCACCAAGAACGGGTCAGCAAGGGAGTTTTTGAAGCTGCGTCAGGGCAACATGAGTGTAGCAGAGTATATCAAGAAGTTTGAACGGGGGCGGTACTTTGTTCCCTTAATTTTTGATAGGCCGGAAGAGGAGTTGAAACAATTTATGGAGGGGCTGCATGATACCATCCACCATAATGTCCTGTTGATGGGGAATTCCACGTATAGAGATGCCGTGGATCAGGCCATGCTGTCTGAGAAAGACAGGAATGACAACATAAAGGAGTCACAGAATGAGAGGGCTAACTACCAGAGCCGAGACCAGCATGGGCCTAGCAAAAAGAGGTCGTATCAGGCTCTATTATAGGGGAAGATACAACAGCAGCAGTTAGCAACTCAGTCTAGGCCTCAAGGGCAGCGACCAATAGTTGGCAATGCCCCTAAAATTGAAAATAGAGTAGCATGTCCCAAGTTTGGGAAGATCCACTCCGGCCAGTGCATGTTAGGGTACAATGTGTGTTTCCTGTTCAAGAAGCCATGACATTTTGTGAAAGATTGTACCAGTTCAGGAGCCAGTCAAGGGACACGTTTTCACAATGAATCGGGAGCAAGCGGATCTAGAATCTACCATTGTCACATGTATGATTAGTATTCCTGGTTTTCCTGCTCATGTTTTGATTGATTCGGGTTCTGTGCATTCTTTTGCGTCAACAATTTTTGTCGATAAGTTGGTTTTAGTGCCGGAAAGTCTGTTTTTGGGTTATTGAGTGTCTTGCCTTCAGGGAAGAACTGAAAAATGACAAAATCTTGAGGGATTTTAAGATTTAGATACAGGATCACGAGATGTGTGTGGATATTATTGTTTTGATTATGGAATATTTTGATGTAATTTTTTTGGATGGAATGATTGTCTCAAGATGGGGCTACCATAGACTGCATGAAACGAAAACCGACTTTGAGAATGCAAGAAGGTGAAGTTTGCCTTATGTGATTTCAGCATGTAAGTCTTGGCAGTTGTTGAGCAAGGGGAGCTTCTTATCAAGTATCTTGGAGAGCAGGAGTTGCCTCGACTGAAGTTGGAAGAAGTAGAAGTGGTGAGGGATTTTCCAGAGGTGTTCCATGATGATGTGGTGGGATTACCTCTAGCTAGAGAATTGGAGTTTGGGATTGATTTGGTACTGGTACCAAGCCAGTTTATAAGGTGCCGTAAAGGTTAGCACCGACTGAGATAAAGGAAATGAAGGATCAGCTGAAAGAACTTCTAGACAAGGGGTTCAACGGAACGAGTGTGTCACCCTGGGGGTGCACCGGTCTTGTTCGTCTGTAATAAAGATGGGTCGATGCGGTTGTGCATTGACTATAGAGAGTTAAACTGAGTTATAGTATAGAACAAGTATCCACTGCCAAGGATATATGATTTATTCGATCAGTTACAAGGAGCAGTTGTGTTCTCCAAGATTGACTTGAGGTCGAGATACCATCAGTTAAAGGTGAAAGATGGAGATGTCCAGAAAGCGGATTTCAGAACTCTATATGGCCACTATGAGTTTCTGGTTATGCCGTTTGGACTGACGAATGCACCAAAAACATTCATGGATTTGATGAACTGGGTGTTATAACCTTTTTTGGACCAATTTTCATAGTCTTCATAGATGACGTATTTGTCTAATCTCGTAGTTGGGATGATCATTATCAACATCTGACTATAGTGTTGCAAAATTTGAAGAAGAATCAGTTGTATGAAAAGTTCAGCAAGTTCGATTTATGGTTGGATACAATCACGTTTTTGGGTCACATATTATCGAAAAAGAAGATCGAAGTCGATCGAGCGAAAGTAGAAGCGATTCGGAGTTGGGTTGCTCCGAAGAATGCTACAGAAATTCGGAGTTTCTTGGATCTTTCAGGTTACTATCAGAGGTTCATTAGGGATTTCTCCAAGATAGCTCTACCGCTGACGTCATTTACCAGGAAGGGTGTGAAGTTTTAGTTGTCAGACGAGTGCGAGGAGAGTTTTTGTAATGGACTGGGTGCGTCCCTCTGCCTCTGGCCAACCTGGCCTCAGCTCTGGGGGTCCGCGACCATACTCATGGTCTTCTCCCCAACTGGAAAGAGGAGTTTTTGCCCTTCCCAGGAATCTAACTTGGACCACTAGACATATATCCATGTTCAACTCAATCTTGGTACCACTTGAGCTATGCCCTTTTATGTAATGGACTGTGTGCGTCCCTCTGCTTCTGGCCCATCAAGTGGTACCAGGAATCAGAAGAATTTTTACTTAAGCTTGGTGGTACAAGTTTGATTCCTGGGGAGGGCAAAAACTCTCCCCTAGGTGGGGATAAGACCATGAGTATGGTCGCGGGCCCCCATAGCAGAAGGCCAGATGGGCCAGAAGTAGAGGGACGCACCAGTCCATTATAGTTTTGTTAATCTGAAAGAGAGATTGATGAAAGCACTAGTGCTAGAGATTATAGAAGGAATAAGTCGATTCGTGGTCTATATAAATGCTTCCAAGAGTGGTTTGAGGGTTGTTTGATGCAATATGACAAGGTGATAGATTAGGCTTCTCGAAAGCTAAAAGTTCATTAGAGAAACTACCTGACTCATGATCTAGAGTTGGTAGCAGTGGTGTTCGCTTTGAAATTGTAGAGACATTATCTCTATGGCAAAAAGTGTTAGATCTTCGCCAACTACAAGAACATTAAGTATTTATTCAACCAAAAGGAGTTGGATATAAGGAAGAAGAGATGGTAGGAGTTGGTAAAGGACTACGATTGTGACATTAGCTACCATCCAGGTAAGTCTAATGTGTTGATAGATTCTTTGAGAAGCAATTATACGACTTTGAACTGGTTAACAACTCAGCAAGAGTTTATTGCATAATTATAGAGGTTGAGGTTGGAAGTAGTTGAGCCGAAGGAAGTGCACAATTTATCAGCCTTGTCAGTAGTTCCAAGTTTTCCCGATAGTATTCGAACATGTCAAGCTTTGGATCAAAATTGGTTGAGTGGAAGGGTAGAGATAAGGCTAAGGGTAGTACATTATTCATAGTGTAGAATGGGATCATGAAGTATGTAACACCCCGTTTATATATTAAATGAGTTTATTTGAGTTACTCGGAGATTACAGAGTTCAAGAGCCGACTTGATTTTGATCAGGGTTCTTTTAGCAAAATTTGGATTTTTCAGGGACTAAAATGCAAATATTGAGTTTTATATATTATCTACACTTAGAATTAAGTTGACAAGTCTCCTCCATCTTCCCCAAGCACGCCTCCTCCATTGAAGCCGATTCTTTGAACCTCCAAGCTTTCTGAATTCAGTCCGAGCTCGATCCGGCCGTTGGAATTTATTTCTGAAGGCAGATTAGTGATCACTGCAACGAGAGCTCCGTTTTATCGTAAGTCTTTCTACGATTGGATTCATTATAGTTTTTGGATGTTGTTAGAATCGCTTGAGATTCCAGTATGTTGTTATTGACGGAGTTCTGATCGTTTATCATCTGTCGGTTTTGAATTTGAGCATCGTTCGAAATTGTTTTGATTTTCGGAAGCTTTGTTCGAAAATTGGGTTTTGAGATTTGTTGGAATTGCCTTGATATTGTTGTTTTAGCATTTATTGGTATTGATATCAGTATTGAACTGCTGTCTGCGTTTTCGGTTTGTTCAGTTTATAGCTGTTATGCCGTCGGTTTGAGTTTTGAGATTCCGAACCATTTGAGTTGTTGTACTTTGGGCTCTGAGTTTGTTCGATGATGTTGATCATCTTTTGTCTCCGTACACTTTCGTTGGAGTTGTCAAGCCCGGAGTTAACAGCTGTCGAGCGTCAAGAGTTGGACGAAGATCGGTAAAGAGATTACCTTGTACCGTTGTTGTTGTTGTTGTTGTTGTTGGGATTGTTTAGTTTTTGATTTAAGACTTTTGTTGTAGCGTTTCCAGAGTTGGAGCTATGACATTGAAAGGTAAAAGCAGTCATCGTTAGCGGGATAGCATACTCGGGACAGTTGGTTCTCGAGTTTCCCTTTCAAATCACATATTGCATCAATACTTGTTCTAGCATGTTGAACTCATATTTTGTTGATTAGTTGAGTTTTGTTATGAGGCTTATGTTATGTTTTTGGTTATGCAATCATCTTTAGCCAACTTTGATTTCAACGGGCAGAACCGCCCTTTTTGTTTAGACGTTTGGGAACTATGATTGAGTGGCCTAGGTCGTAGTCGTTTCGCCTGGTGCTAGCATACTCATTATAGTTGCTCAAAGTCTAGGGGAGTGGGATACATGGCACCAAATCGATTGGGAGAGTCGGTGAGTCGTTACGTGATCTCATCCTCGGGATCCCATAAGCACATCAGCAATCCCTCGTTTATCAGATTTGATATCCCGATTTAAAGACATGCATTTCATTACGTCGATATCGATTACGTGTTGTCTAGAAAGCATGTTTACTGATTTCATTACTTGTTATGTTGCTTTTTCTGGGAGTATCTTTCTCACCGGTTTATCCGACTGTTGCTTTGTTTTGTATGTGTACTTGGCCACAGGTGGGGCATGATCAAGTCAGCGAAGACCTGGTTAGAAACAAGAGGGAGAGCTAGTAGTGGGACTCGGTCTAGGAGTCGTGTCAACATGTCTACCTAGTTTATGTTAGAACATGTTTAGATATCGAACTTCGTTGTTATGTTGTATTGATTATGCGAGCTTTTGTTTAAAGGTTGTCATTGCATATTCTATACTTTTGAGCGGTTGAACAACCCTAGAACTTTATGTATTAATTGGAGAAAGTTTGATTGCAATGCATGGTTATGAATTGAATGTTTAGGGTTGAGTTTCAGCTAGAATTCTGCTGTTTTTCTACTCTGTTCTGTCACCGCTCGATCGGCAAGATGTTACCGATCGAGCGATGGCAATTTTTGCCTTTCTCTGTTTTTGCATTTTGTTGGCCGCTCGATCGGTAAGATCTTACCGATCGAGCGGAGCTGGTTTTACCCGGACAGAATGTGAGGAATTTTTGGCTCGCTCGATCGGTAAGATCTTACCGATCGAGCGGAGCACTATTCATTTCAAAAAATTATTATTTTTTATTTGCTTATAATCTTGGATCTTGAATGCATAATTGTTGTTTAATACCGAGATTAGTTGATTAGAACCGAGGTCTCACATTAAGTGGTATCAGAGAGTTAAGATTATTGGTTGAACTAGAGTGAGCGGGGTAGATCGAGTCTGCGTGTATTGGCTCCTCGCATGTGTTTGGATTATTTAACTGTGTACTTAATTCCATGCGAGTATGCTTTATTGTTTGAGAATTATTTGAATTATGTGGTTATGTGATTTAAATAATAAAACATGATCTACTTGAGTATATCTGTTTCTATTATCGACTGGTATCCGGTATTCCAAGCGGTTGTAAGGGCACTAATTGTAGCAATTGAGATATATCGTGTCCTAATCTTTGATTATCAGATGGGTCCTCGTCGAGTGATAAACAGAAACCCACCGCCAGTTATTCCTGCGACTGAGCAAGCTAGTACTGAAGTTGATCAGTTGGATGCTACAGCAACTCCTATGGAAACCTTGCTGAAGAGGTTTCAGTTTTTTAATCCGCCTTTGTTAATGGGTACTGAGAATCCAGTTGACTGCGAGATTTGGTTGGATGACATTGATCAGCTGTTCGATTCCCTGGATTATACAGATGACCGTCGAACCAGGTTAGTCATTCATCAGCTGCGTGGTGTTGCCAAGGACTGGTAGATCATGACAAAGAGATCCATGGAGAACAGAGGTACAGTTGTTGATTGGTCTCTTTTCAAAACTGAGTTTTATAAGTGGTTTTTCCCTGTTTCGTACCGAAAGGACAAGGGAGCCGAGTTTGCCAATCTGAGGCAAGGGAATATGAACATTGAGGAGTACGTAGCCAAGTTTGATAGCTTGTTGCATTTTGCCCCGCACATTGACGACAGTGAAGAAGCCAAAGCTGATCAGTTTATCAACGGCTTGAATCCCGATATCTTCACGTTGGTGAACACCGCTAGGCCAGATAACTTTGAGGATGCCATGAATCATGCAAAGGGAGCGGAAGCAGGCTTGCGGAGGCAGAGAGGTAATCAGATGGTGTCTCAGCAGCAGAGACAGTTTCAGAACCAACCATCTCAGCATCATAATCAGCCACCTCAGTTTCAGAACCAACAGCAGAGGTACAAAGGTGGAACCAGTGGGGGAAATAGAAAGGATCAGTATAAAGCAAGAGGGAAACAGTTCAAAAGGTAGGGGAACAGTTCATCTAGTTCCAGTGGTTCCCGACAGTTTGGTTCAGGACAGAGTTCTGGATCTTCATCCATGTACTGCAGCAAGTGTAGGGGAAGACACTCACCGGATCAGTGTGTGGGAGTCTTCGGGAACTGCAACACCTGTCAGCAACTGGGACACTTCTCTAAGGTGTGCCCTCAGCGTAACAGAGATCGAGCTCAGAGTGGAATTTCATCTCAACCTATAGCTCAGCCGGAGAGGCAGTCTTCTGCAGTGCACTCTTTCCAGCCCCAGCAGTAGAACAGATAGGGAGGTAACTCTAGTGCAAACCAGCCTCCGAGATAGCAGACGCGTGTCTTTGCACTGACAGAGGATCAGGCTCAGGCAGCACCAGACGACGTTATAGCAGGTTACTGTTCGATTTTTGGTTATTCTGCTCATGTCTTGATAGATACAGGTGCTTCCCATTCCTTTATCTCTGAGAAATTTGTGTTATTACATGCCTTGCCTACTGAGTTGTTGCCTACTGTAGTAGCTGTTACTTCACTTTTGGGTGGAGGAATTGTTTTTGTTAGAATAGTCAAGAACTGTGAACTCTGTTTTGAGAGAAATTTGTTAGAGTTTGATTGTATTGTACTTGGATTGTCAGATTTTGATTGTATTGTCGGTATAGATGCTTTAACCAAGTACAGGGCAATAGTCGATTGTTTTTAGAAAGTTGTCAGGTTCAGACCTGAAATGGCAGACGAGTGGAAATTCTTTGGTAAGGGTTCTCGATTTAGAATTCCTTTGATTTCAGTGTTATCTATGACTCATTTGTTACAAAGGGGTGCAGAAGGATTTTTGGTCTATGCAGTTGATGTACTGAAATCTAGCCCTGAATTGGTTGATATACCAGTGGTTAGAGATTTTGCGGATGTGTTTCCGGAAGATGTTCCTGGATTGCCGCCTATTCGAGAGATCGAATTCAGTATTGACTTAGTGCCAGGTACTCAACCTATCTCCAAAGCTCCTTATCGTATGGCACCTATTGAGTTGAGAGAGTTGAAGGAACAACTTGAGGATTTGATTCCCAAGGAATACATCGACCTAGTGTATCGCCTTGAGGTGCTCCTGTTCTGTTTGTTCGGAAAAAGGATGGTTCTATGCGGCTCTGTATAAACTACCGCCAATTGAATCAGGCTACAGTCAAGAACATGAATCCTTTACCCCGAATAGATGACCTTTTTGATCAGCTGCAGGGTTCTTCTGTTTATTCTAAGATTGATCTGAGATCAGGCTATCATCAGCTGAGAGTGCGAGAGGAAGATGTTCCTAAGACCGCATTCAGAACGAGGTATGGTCATTTCGAGTTTATAGTCATGACGTTCGGATTAACTAATGATCCAGCGGTTTTTATGGGTTTGATGAACCGTATTTTCCAGCGCTATTTAGATGAGTTTGTCATTATCTTCATCGAAGATATTCTTATCTACTCTAAGAACCGTACTGACCATGCAGAGCATCTGAGGACTGTTTTGCAGATTTTGCGAGTTGAGCAATTGTTTGCCAAGCTATCTAAATGTGAATTCTGGTTAGATCGGGTTGTCTTCCTTGGTCATATCATTTCAGGTGATGGGATTTCTGTCTATCCCAGTAAGATTGAAGCGGTTATGAATTGGCCTAGACTGACATCAGTACCTGAGATCAGTAGCTTCATGGGTTTAGCTGGTTATTACCACCGATTCATCAAGGGTTTCTCGTCTATCTCCAAGCCGATTACCCAGCTGACACAGAAGAATGCGCCTTTTGTCTGGACTGCAGATTGTGAGGCTAGCTTTGTTGATCTGAAGAGGTGACTGACCAGTGCTCCAATTCTTTCTATTCCGAAAGGTACTGGGGGTTTCACAGTCTATTGTGATGCTTCTAACTGAGGCTTGGGTTGTGTTCTTATGCAGCATAAGCATGTGATAGCATATGCATCGAGGCAGCTGAAGCCGCATGAGACTCGTTATCCGGTTCATGATCTTGAACTAGCTGCGATCGTATTTGCTTTGAAGATCTGGCGTCACTATCTTTATGGTGAATCTTTCGAGATCTTTTCTGACCATAAGAGCCTTAAGTATTTATTTTCACAGATAGAGTTGAATATGAGACAGAGAATATGGTTTGATCTGAAGGATTTCGATTGTGAGATCAAGTATTACCCCGAAAATTCGAATGCAGTTGCCGATGCCTTGAGCCGAAAGCTTTGTTCTCTATCTCTTTTGACTATCGGTGTTTCTCAGTTGATCGATGATTGTTGAACTTCTGGTTTAGAGTTTGAAATAGATCAGAAGACTATCAGAGTGTTTGCTATTCAAGCCGAGCCGGAGTTGTTTGTTGCGATCAGAGAAGCACAGAAGTCTGATCCGAGCATTCTGGTTTCAGTAGAGAAAGTCAGATCTGGGCATCAGTCTGAATTCCAGGTTAGAGATGATGTTTTGTTTGTGAATAACCGTATTGTTGTGCCTGATATTTTGGAGTTGAGACAGCGTATTCTCTGAGAGGCTCATTGCAGTCGGTTCAGTGTTCATCCTGGAGGTCGTAAGATGTATAACGATCTGAAGAATCAGTTCTGGTGGAAGAAAATAAAGAGCGATGTTGCGAGGTTTGAACTGTCAGCAAGTGAAAGCAGAGCGGAAGCGACCAAGAGGTCTGTTGCACAGTTTATCTGTTCCTGAATGGAAATGAGATCACATTTCTATGGATTTTGTCACGAAGCTACCGTGATCTGTTCGAGGATGCGATGCTATTTGGGTAGTGATCGACCGATTGACGAAGTCTGCTTGTTTTATTCCGTACAGGATGACGTATCGTCATGATCAGATGGCTGAGGTATATGTTAGCAATGTTGTGAGATTGCATGGGGTGCCAAAGTCGATCGTTTCAGACCGAGACCCTAGATTCACTTCGCACTTCTGGCACAGTCTACAAGAGGCACTTGGTACTCGATTGCACCTGAGTACAGCTTATCATCCTCAGACCGATGGACAGTCAGAGCGGACTATCCAGACATTAGAGGATATGCTGCGAGCAGTGGTGCTAGACTTTGGCAATAGTTGTCAAGATTATTTGCCTCTTGTTGAGTTTTCTTACAACAACAGCTTCCAAGAGAGTATCGGTATGGCGCCTTTTGAGGCATTGTATGGTAAGAAATGCCGATCTCCGTTGTTTTGGGATGATTTGTGCGAGACACCTGATTTGGGACCGGTTATGCTTAGAGACATGGCAGAACAAGTTAAGATCATCCAATCTAGAATGAAGTCAGCTCAGGATAGACAGGCGAAGTATGCAAATGTCAGACGTAGACCTCTGAGTTTTGAGCAGGGAGACTGTGTATTCCTTAAGATTTCTCCTTTCAGAGGTACTGTCAGATTTGGGAAGAGAGAGAAGTTATTTTCGAGATTCATCGGGCCGTACGAGATTCTCGAGAAGATAGGCGATTTTGCCTACAGACTTGCACTTCCTCCTTCTTTATCTGGTATTCATGACGTTTTTCACGTCTCTATGCTGCAAAAGTATCATCCAGATCCTGCTCATATCCTTCATCCTAATGAAGCCGAGTTAGACGAGACTCTGAGTTAATTTGAACGACCGATTCAGATCCTTGATCGGAAAGAGAAACAGCTCAGAAACAAGTTGATTCCGTTGGTGAAAGTGTAGTGGAGCCATCACGGGGTCGAGGAAGCAACTTGGGAGACAGAATCCGACATGAGACAGCGTTTTCCTGAGTTATTTGGATGACGTGAGTTCTTCTTACTATTTTTAGTTCTTTATTCTATCTTATGAGTTGCGATTATTATTGATTTCGAGGACGAAATCTCGTCTTAGTGGGGGAGAATTGTAACGCCCCATTTTTATCTTAAATGAGTTTATTTGAGTTAATCGGAGATTACAGAGTTCAAGTGCCGACTTGATTTTGATCAGGGTCTTTTTTGCAAAATTTGGATTTTTCAGGGACTAAAATGCAAATATTGAGTTTTATATATTATCTACACTTATAATTAAGTTGACAAGTCTCCTCCATCTTCCCCAAGCACGCCTGCTCCATTGAAGCCTATTATTTGAGCCTCCAAGCTTTCTGAATTCAGTCCGAGCTCGATTCGACAGTTGAAATTTATTTCTGAAGGTAGATTAATGATCACTGCAACGAGAGCTCCATTTAATCGTAATTCTTTCTACGATCGGATTCATTCTAGTTTTTGGATGTTGTTAGAATCGCTTGAGATTCAAGTATGTTGTTATTGACGGAGTTCTGATTGTTTATCATCTGTCGGTTTTGAATTTGAGCGTCGTTCGGAATTATTTTGATTTTCGGAAGCTTTGTTTGAAAATTGGGTTGTTAGATTTGTTGGAATTGCCTTGATATTGTTGTTTTAGCATTAATTCGTATTGATATCGGTATTGAACTGCTGTCTGCATTTCCGGTTTGTTCAGTTTATAGCTGTTATGCCGTCAGTTTGAGTTTTGAGATTCCGAACCATTTGAGAGGTTGTACATTGGGCTCTGAGTTTGTTCGATGATGTTGATCATCTTTTGTCTCCGTATAGTTTCGTTGGAGTTGTCAAGCCCGGAGTTAACAGTTGTCGAGCGTCAAGAGTTGGACGAAGATCGGTAAAGAGATTACCTTGTACCGTTGTTGTTGTTGTTGTTGGGATTGTTTAGTTTTTGATTTAAGACTTTTGTTGTAGTGTTTCCAGAGTTGGAGCTACGACATTGAAAGGTAAAATCAGTCATCGTTAGCGGGATAGAATACTCGGGACAGTTGGTTCTCGAGTTTCCCTTTCAAATCACATATTGCATCAATACTTGTTCTAGCATGTTGAACTCGTATTTTGTTGATTAGTTGAGTTTTGTTATGAGGCTTATGTTATGATTTTTGTTATGCATTCATCTTGAGCCAACTTTGATTTCAGCGGGAAGAACCGCCCTTTTTGTTTAGACGTTTGGGAACTATTATTGAGTGGCCTAGGTCGTAGTCGTTTCGCCTGGTGCTAGCATATCATTATAGTTGCTCAAAGTCTATGGGAGTGGGATACGTGGCACCACCTCGATTGGAAGAGTCGATGAGTCGTTACGTGATCTCATCTTCGGGATCCCATAATCATAGCAGCAATTCCTCGTTTATCAGATTTGATATCCCGATTTAATGACATGCATTTCATTACGTTGATATCGATTACGTGTTGTGTGGAAATCATGTTTACTGATTTCATTACTTGTTATGTTGCTTTTTCTGGGAGTATCTTTCTCACCGGTTTATCCAGCTGTTGCTTTGTTTTGCATGTGTACTTGGCAACAGGTGGGGTAGGATCAAGTCAGCGAAGATCTGGTTAGCAACAAGAGGGAGAGCTAGTAGTGGGACTCGGTCTAGGAGTCGTTTCAACATGTCTACCTAGTTTATGTTAGAATATGTTTAGATATCGAACTTCGTTGTTATGTTGTATTGATTATGCGAGCTTTTGTTTAAAGGTTGTCATTGCATATTCTATACTTTTGAGCGGTTGAACAACCCTAGAACTTTATGTATTAATTGGAGAAAGTTTGATTGCAATGCATGGATATGAATTGAATGTTTAGGGTTGAGTTTCAGCTAGAATTCTGCTGTTTTTCTACTCTGTTCTGTCACCGCTCGATCGGCAAGATGTTACCGATCGAGCGATGGCAATTTTTGCCTTTCTCTGTTTTTGCATTTTGTTGGCCGCTCGATCGGTAAGATCTTACCGATCGAGCGGAGCTGGTTTTACCCGGACAAAATGTGAGGAATTTTTGGCTCGCTCAATCGGTAAGATCTTACCGATTGAGCGGAGCACTATTCATTTCAAATTTTTTTTTATTTGCTTATAATCTTGGATCTTGAATGCATAATTGTTGTTTAATACTGAGATTAGTTGATTAGAACCGAGGTCTCACATTAAGTGGTATCAGAGAGTTAAGATTCTTGGTTGAACTAGAGTGAGCGGGGTAGATCGAGTCTGCGTGTGTTGGCTCCTCGCATGTGTTTGAAATATTTAACTGTGTACTTAATTCCATGCGAGCATGCTTTATTGTTTGAGAATTATTTGAATTACGTGGTTATGTGATTTAAATAATAAAGCATGATCTACTTGAGAATTATTAAAGCCGAGCATTATAGGCCAGCAGGGATTCTTAAACCGCTTCCAATTACCATGTGGAAGTGGGAGGATGTCACCATGAATTTCATGGTAGGATTACCGGTTACACAACGGGGGATGAATTCCATTTGGGTGATAGTTGGCAGATTGAAAAAGTAAGCTATTTTTCTATCAGTTAGGACTACTTTCTCGATAAATCAGTGTGCTGATTTTTATATCAGGGAGATAATCAGATTACATGAGATTCCATCCAAGATAGTGTTGGATAGAGATCCTAGGTTTACCTCGGGGTTTTGGGGTAGTTTGAACCATGGGTTAGGTATGAAGTTGGAATTCAGTACAACATTCTACCCTCAGAAGGATGGGAAGTCACAGCAAGTTATCCAAATTCTTGAGGATATGCTCAGAACTTGTGTAATCGATTTTAGAGGCAGTTGGGAGTCGAAGTTGCCTCTAGTGGAGTTCACCTACAATAATAGTTACCAAACGATGATTGGTATGGCTCCATAAGAATACTTGTGTGAAAATAGGTGTAGAACTCCTTTGGATGAGGTAGGAGAAGAGAAGTTTTGGGGCCAGAGATAGTTGCTCAAATAGTGAGACTAGTGGCCATAATTAGAGATAGAATGCAGAAAACCAAGAGCCGACAAAAAATCTATGCCGACCAGTGGCGTAGGGAGTTGGAGTTTGAGGTTGGAGATCACGTCTTTTTAAAGGGGTCACCTTTGAATGGAGTAATGAGTTTTCGAAAGAAAGAGAAGCTGATTCCGAGATACATAGGGCCTTTCGAGAGCCAATAGAAAGTTGGAGCATGAGCTTATGGGAATTTTTTGAGACATACTTTCTCAACGCGGAGATGTGAAATACGTTGTGTACGCCTGATAGGTTCGAAGGTAAAACAACTCGATTTCCCATGAACAATTTCAGTGGACTCCATACTTGTCTTACGAGGAGATGCAAGTTTAAATCTTGAAAGACAAGTCAGGAAGTTGAGAAACCGAGAGATCGGAATGGTTAATATTTTTTGGCGTAACCAGCGGGTAGGGGAGGCTACATGGGAGAATGGGGATGATATGCATAGTCACTACCCAGAACTGTTTGGTAATTCAAATTTCGAGGACGAAAGGCTTTTAAGGAGGGTAGGTTGTAAGGTCCAGTAGTCCACAAGTTCACTCACAATTTTTTAATGATTTTAATGGTTTTATGAATTTTATTTATGAGATTTAAAAATTATGATATGAATTTTCCTAATGTTTGATGTTGCAATTTAGTTTAATATTTTTAGGTTTGGGATTAATTCGAGACTGAGAGAAACGAGACTAGCCTACGAACAAGGTTAAGCAAATAATTTTATGTTTATTTTAAGTTTAATTTTGATGAAATTTTATTTTAATAATTGAGAGGAGAAAATTTAAGTAAGTGTTTGAGACTAATGGACCGACTTCCAATCCCATTAGTTACAAACTGAGCAGGCATCAAGTTCTTTTCATCACTTTTCTCTCTTGGCCACTGTCTACTCCCTTCCCTCTCCCTTGATCTTTCATAAATCTACACCAAGGAGGAAGAACATCTCGACCTCATTCGTTCAAGGATAAATCTCTAACAAGGTACCAATCAATCGCAACCTACGACGATCAGATAAGTTTTAAACGCTTTTGAAACCACCATTCAAGAATATATGTAATTTGATATGTATGTAATGTATATTTCATTGATTTTGACAGATTTTGATGGCCATGATGTAGTACTATGAAACATGAATCGTTCTTGACGTTTTGGTATAAATATTTTTGAGAAAGATGTTTGAATCTGATTATTTTGTTGTTTGTATTTGAATGCAAAGTTTTGATTCATATACTTTAAAGTTTGATTTTTTTTTTTGGGTGTATCCTTTTCGAGTATTTGAAGTTTTTCATGGGTGTGATCAATATTTTCAATATGTGAGTGATTACGTTAAAAAAGTGATCAAAAAATATCGACAAAAGACGAAAAAGCGGTTTTTTGGCACCCCGAGCCACTGCCTGTGTTCGCAGGCAGCAACCCATGGATAGGGGCGCCCATTTTGTACTCCCCCGTGCCCGGGGGTTGCGCATGGGCGCCTTTTTTTCTGGCACCCTAATGCTCTGGGTACCCGAGCATTGGGTTCTCCCCAGGAATTTCTTTTTATGATTTTAGTTTTTAAATTTAATTTTTTGGTCTTTTAATTTATTTTGAACATTTTTATGATGTATTGAAAGAGTTTCGACTTTCGACGTCTAACGGAAAGAAGGACTCACGTGACTCGGTACAGTTATGTATTGCATCATATGTTATAATTTATTCATGAAAGCTATATTTCCTATAAAATCATGAAATGTTAAGAATGTTTTATGGGCGTGCCTCACTATTTTATTTATCATGCACGATTTAAAAGCACATAAGGTTTAAGAACATGAAATGTGTGTATTGATGAGGAAGTTTTATGAAGTATGATGATGTTATGTGAATGCATGAAAGAAAATATTTGATGCATATGTGTTCTTGTGGTAGTAGTATGGGATTGATACTCTGAATTGAGCTCCGTAGGGGCCCTTCCAAAATAATGAAAGTTTAATGTGCATATCGACGACGATCGATATGGAACAGTATGCATATTGGCTTCGACAAGTATGAGCTGTACCAAATGTTATATGATTGTTGTATAATGACCGTGATCATGGGAACCCAATGTGATAAAAAATGATGGTTACCACAATTTCATGTATTTCATCGTGCAAAATGATGGATTTTTATGCCAATAATTTTATATGCATGATGTTGTTTTAGCCACAACTATGTATTTCGTTTTTACTATGTACTAGTACGTAATAAAAGATTTTTGCCTGAGTCTTTAGACTTATTATACTTGAATGATCTAGGTGATGATGATGCAAATGATGTTATTGATGAGTATGTTAAGGGACACAGAGATGAGTATCCGGTCCGACGAGGGAAGATGAAAAATCATGTTGTTAGAAGAACTTTCGTTTATGGTGCATCGTTAAAGTTTGTTTGAGGAGAAAACAATTTTAATTTTTGCGCATGTTGGCAAAACTTTGATGAAAGATTTTATTATAATTGATTGGTGCACATCTCTTTTGAAATAAAAGATTTTATTTTAAATACTTTTCTTTAAGTTTTAAAGAATGTATGTTTAGTAGCATCCCCGGGTTTTGGGGATGTTGCATTTCTTCTTGTCTTTTTTTGGCTTGGTGCAGTTAGAAATGAAGTGGCCAGTCTTGCCACAGTTATAACATGCATTTGAATTTTCAGTCGAGTCATTATTTTGGTAGTTTCTTCTGTAAGATCATATTTGATTATTCTGAAGAAATTTCCAAACTTCTTACAAATAATGACATGGCTTAATTACTCATTTTCTCGGCAGTCTTCTCAACTTGACATGATGATTCCAACTTTACTACTGCAAGTGCTTTAGTGACTATGGTGGTCAACTGATCACCCTCTCTGATTTTTAATTCGAACTCATACACTTTTAAGTTTGTTGAGATCTTTAGATTCTTTCATTTCCATGGTCTTAAATTCCTATTTTTGGGAAAACCTCTCATCACTTTCAAGGTAAATTTGTTTGGATAGATTTTCACGAGTGCATTCAATTAAATGATTATGCTGCTAACTCCCTCATAAAATTCATTCATTGTTTCTCCTTGATTCATCTTTATGTATTGTCAAATTTCTGAGTGGCTATAGATAGCTTGTTCTCCTTAGTTTACTCATTTCCTTCACATAGCTGTATCAGTTTCTCCCAAATATCCTTGGCAAACTTACACATTTTGATCTTACTGAACATGTTATTATCCAAGGTTTTGTAAAGAATATCTTTTGCAATGTTTTACGAATTGGATATCTTATTATATGGTTCATTCACTCATATATTTCTCAATCATTTGGGGAGCTCTACTGCTTAATGTCAACTTTTGTGTTTTCATTTGAGATAGTGATTGGTCTACCTATGATGACATACCACATGTCGTCATCCTATGCAGCAAGGTGAGCTTGAATCCGGATCTTCCAATCCTCAAAGTCCTCTTTTGAAACATGTGAATCTTGATAAACGATGTCATATTTAGAGTATAAGTTCAGAAGCGAGAAAGAACCTTCGCTCTGATACAACTTGTCGGATCGGTTTAATGTGTAGGGGGGATGAACACAAACACTGTAAAATTTTCTCCTTCAAATTTGAACTCAGTTGGGTTGGAAACTGAACTTTATATTTCTCGAGTGTTGATATCAATTGAACAAGAAGAATATGTGAGGAATAAGGACAACTGATAGATTAGAACACGTTACATGGTTGGTTAAACATATGTGTGTATGAAATCTGCAAATAAGTACGCAAGGGTTGTTTCTGGAGGTTTGAAGACTCAACTTCTCCTACGTCACTCCTTCTTCCAAGATCGGAAGGATTTCACTAGAATACTTTGAGTGTTATTGAAATACCCCAGTTTAGTCTTGGACTTAACACTTCCAAAACTGAAACTCCTAGTATCTCAACTAGTTACAAAAAAAGAGTCCTCGACTGATCTAACAATACAAAGATTTGCAAGTAAATTCTAAGCACAAAGTGATCCTACAATGATCAGACACAATACTTTGAATGTGTGCTTTGAAACTTGAATGTAGATAATTCAATTGAGTATTGAAAGCTTTATAATATTCTTGAACTTCAGAAATTGCGAGAGAGCTCTCAATTGAATCTTCACGGCTATTTATAGGAATAAAAAAAGTAACGATCACATTTTTTAAGGTTGATATGTTGCAGAAAATAGTAGCCGTTTAAGTTACTTTTTTTTTCCACGTCACTTGTACTATTCCTCGTACACTGGTAGTGGTTGTAGGCTTTAAATATTACCGTTAGAATGTACGAAAAGTTCTATAAAAAAATATATTAAATCACAACTGATTATTCTCTAAAAATCTTGACTAACATTCCTGAATATTCTTTGAAGTGTGTCAGTTGTCCTTTAATTCAATTGTAGTCTATTCAGTTGAGCATTGTAGTGAACCAGTCAGGATCACCTAATAACTAGCAGTCTTAATCATGAAATTAGCTTAATGTAAAAAAAATTGTTGGGGATCAGGTTGGGGTGAGTACGTGACTTCCTAAACTGAATGTACTGTAGCAGTTGACTCCTGAATCTTATAGACTGAGTTCAGTTGAGGTTGGTGATTTGAACTGATTCCTTCTCGTATGTAGATATTAATTGACAAAAAAATATTATATGTGGAATGATGCCAACTAACAGATTAGAAATATAATCAAATGACCAAACTGAATTTGTTAGTGAGTGTGCTTGACTAAAATATGAGTAAAACTGGAAGGAAAGAATGCAAGTGTTTGTTTATGGATGTTCGGAGCTAAATTCTCCTACGTCACCCTTCTTCCACTTTGGAAGGATATACTCTAGAAGACTTTGAACATTACAATACTTTGCAACAACCCGATCCAATACTAGAGCTTACCCAACTTTCTATCTCACAAATCGTAGACTCAATCTCAAAAACTCAGCCCTTGATTGATTCTTGTTACAAAAGTAGTGTTTGACCGTTCACTAAACTGATATATTACAATTTTTACAACTCGATAATCTTTGCACAAAGTGATCTTACACTTGATCAAATATAACGATATGCGTGTTCTTGATTAGTTAACTTCAGTTGAGACTTCTTGAATGCAGATGTTAATTTGCTGTGTAATTTTTGCGACTGCTTTGTTTTCTCTTCTATGTGTCTCACTTGTATCACGCGTATGTATCAGTCTCTTTGTCACTGATATACATCTCCTTTATATAAAAATGGGATGTAACGGCTCTTTAATTCAAATTTTATCCGTACTGCTACATAGTACTATACCGTTATGAAGGTAAACCATCCCTATGAAAATTTTCCGCATCAGCTTGTGTATGGGAAACTCTATCCTTAAGAGGTAGACTGATATCAAGAATTCAGTCTTGGTTATGCTGTTTTGATTAGTTCAGTCTTGCAAATTTTCAGTCATGACAAATCATTTTTGCTCGCTAGAACAGTTTGGCTTGAGGAAGACTAATTCAGCTTAGTTCCCTAAACTGTATGCACTTTACTAGATAAGCTTAGTATGGTTGTCTTGAACGATTGATGACTTTAGTTTGGCTCTGGTCAAAGTCAACTCAGTTTAGGCAGCACTTCAATTTGGCTCTGATTAAATTAAACTCAGTTTAGGTAGCACTTCAGTTTGGCTTTGAATCTTGTTCAGTTTACGTCTTCAGTTCGGCTTTTGTACAAAAATAGTTTACTTCGATATTTTGCCCATATTGTTTTGTCAACACCGAAACTATGCATATTCCAACAATTTCTCCCTTTTTGATGCTGATAAAAGCTTAGCATATAACTTCATATTCGAGATCCCTCATCTTGAAATCTTTTAAAAAAAAACTTGAATCATTTGATACTAGACTGATCTTCAGTTGATGTATAGATTTTGCTTCTTAGCTGCTAACGGCTTCCTTTATTCAATAATTTATTTTTTTGAAAGTGTAATGTTCCCCCTGAATGGGTGATATCTTTACTGATCCAGATGAGGGAATTTCTAGGCCTCGACTGATCTTCCTTTTCGGAGTTGTGTCTGATCATAATTTCTACTCCATTTTGGGTTCCAAAACTGACTTTAACATCTTCGTCCCCCCTTAATTGATGCATGATTTAAGAAAGCTGTTGTTTCCCTTGTTTTGAGGCTTTACTTGTTGCGAGTCTAAATCAGTTCTTGAATGATGTCTCTTGTTGGAGTGTGGCCATCATTTCTATTTGAAACAAATTGTGTTGTCTCTTCATATTCTTAAAAGTACCTGAAGTGTTATTGGAAACAGTGAGTATGTGTAAGACTCTTCGTATGCCATAAATCTATCTATAAAAGAGATACAAATAGCCTAGATTTGAGCATATTATCAATAATGGAGAATACATGATCTATTCAAAATCAAAACTTGGTGAAGTCTTTGGATGTGACCAGATTAGAAGCATGAAAGAGAGAGTATGAGAACATTTTCTTTTTGAAGAAAAAATCCATCAAGACTAAGATGAAGAAGTTGTAGTCACTCATGGATGCTTCTCTTCCGCAAGTTGAAGATATAAGACTAGATAAGTACAAATTGTGGCTTGGTACGACTTAGTCTGAAGATCTCTTCACATCCGAAGGAGTTTTCCTTCTGATGCTCATGAAAGAGCAACGAACCCTAGATAAATTCTCCTCTTATCCTGAATTTCAGGAGACATACGCAGGTGAGCTGAGCACCTGGATGAGCTACTGGATGATGGAAGTAGATTGGGAGATCGATATTGCAAAATATCAATTATGAATGGAATCTATCTTGATTAAATTTTACTGTTCATTTTACTATATTCAAAGCATAACTTACAGATGATTGAAACTGAGAAAACTGAATATACGTATCAACAGATGTGAAGCAAACTAAAATAATAAAACCAATTAATGCTATAAAGAAGATATAGGGATAAGACACTTAGTCATGGAACAAGATATGTTATTCAGTTTCTGTCCTCGAGATTTGATGAAACATTCGGCGTGATCAACATTCCTTTGTACTAATTTGTGAAACTGATGTTCCCCCTCACTTCAGTTTCCCTTTAAACTGATTTCCCATTAGTTTCCTCTCAAGATGTTGTCCATATGCATTGAGAAATTTGTGAGGATTGAGTTGGTAAACTAATGAATTATAATAATCATTTTAGAATAATTGACTTCAGTTCAGGGTGAGGCATTAGTGGCTCTATAGTTGATCAGTTCACATATGCCAAATTGACTTCTTGAATTTATCAGTTCCAGCCACCTGCAAGAACAAAATCAAACTAGACTATTGTATACAAGTCTTCGTGGGTCCTCGTAGGATTAGTCTCTTAGGAATCCATACTTGGATCAATCTAACTGGTCGACCACTATCAGTTTTCTAATTTGGTTGAGCATAAATAGTTGTGTGTGAATGATGCCTCTCTTTGTGTGGGTGATAATATGTATTCGACTGTGGGTGATGTGTATTATATCTAACATGTTGTTTCACCCTTTCCACATCATAAGTTTGCCTATATCTTCTTTGAACAAGACTTTCTTAGGGTATGTGGTTGTGTTTTCCAATCACTAAGATGTGCGTGGCTTGACTGGATTTCTAGTATTGCCTTGCACAAAAACTCTGTGGCACATATCCAATTCCAAACTGCCGACAATTGTTCAAAGATTGAATGGGTTTGTCATTCTGTGGGGGCAAGATTACTCTATTCATGCACCCAATTGGATTTAACAAAGTGAATATACTTTCCTTTGCACATATCCAGTTTTGGATTAGTACTTGACTCAACAATGCATTCATTATTAACAAAGCCGAGACTAGTCTTGTTTAAAATAGGCTTTTGTGACTCCTGTATCTCAGTTAGCAAAACTGATGACTTATTCCATGTTCGGATCAGTTTATTTAGCCTCATATTTTCTGATTTTAACTACTGACCTTCAACTTTTAGCTTGTTATTTTCAGTATTGAGCTTAGAAATATCTGCCTCTAGACTGATTTTCTCAATTGATTGTTCCCAACTGGGCTTCGTTGAGGTGTGTGGCAGATCATTTTTCTTTGATTTGAGTTCCTCAAATGCTAAGCACACTATTTGGTATTCTTCGGCCATTTCATGTAGTGCATTGACTAACTCTTCTTGTGTAAATTCATTTGAGTTAAAGTCAAACACCTTTCCACTAGTAGAAGGCTGGTTGGATGTTTGTTCATTGATGAATGGTTGATCATCATGGGCCATGAAGAAACTAAATTTGTATTCATTAGTGAAGCTTGGAGATCTACCTGAGAAACATGGTTCTTCAATGGTTTCTTAAATAAGTTCAATCTATGAACACCTGCACTCTTCAATCTTTATCACTTCATCGCTTAGCTTGATAAACTGCTGCCAGAGATTCTTAGCCGTAGAACATGTCTCAACAGTCTTGGTAGTAAAGTTGTTAATAGTGGTGTACCAGAATCTCTTGGCAATCTCACTCATAGTAGCCATATGAAATAAGCTTAGATACGAAAAGGGACCTCTATCTGATACCACTTGTTGGGGATCGGGTTGGGGTGAGTACGTGAGTTCCTAAACTGAATTTATATAGAAGTTGAATCCTTAATCTGCTAGACTGAGTTCAGTTGAAGTTGATCAACTTAACTGCTTCCTTCTTGTATGTCGATATTAATTGGCAAACAAATATTATGTGCGAAATAATGCCAACTAATAGATTAGAACTATAATCAAATGACCAAAATGAATTTGTGAGTGAGTGTGTTCGACTGAAATATGAGTAAAACTAGAAAGAAAGAATGCAAGTGTTTTTTTTATTGATGTTCGGAGCTAAATTCTCCTAAGTTACCCCTTCTTCCACCTCGTGAGGATTCACTCTAGAAGACTTTGACTATTACAAAAATTTGCAACATACCGATCCAAGACTAGGGCTTACCCAACTACCTATCTCAGAACTCCTAGACTCAATCAAAAGAACGCAGTCCTCGACTGATTCTTGTTACAACAGTAGTGTTTGAAAGTTCACTAAACTGATCTATTACAAAGTTCTCGATAAGCTTTGCAAAAAGTGATCCTAAACTTGATCAAATATAATGATATCAGTTGAGACTTCTTGAATGCAGATGTAAATTTGCTGTGTAATTTTTGTGACTGTTTTGTTTTCTCTTCTGTGTATCTCACTCGATCACGTATATGTATCAGTATCTTTGATAAGTTCATTTTATGCACTTAATTTATATATGATTTTACTTGGATTTTGTGATGTATCGAGTGGATATTATGCATATTTGTTGTTGTTTTTGTGAGTTGCAAGGATTTGAAGAAAAGTAGCAAGAAGAAACAGAAAGATGAATATTAGAAAGCAAAGTTTACAAAATAACTGGAGCTTCTATAGATATCCAAATCCGATCTCCACCGTTCAAATTGAATTTTGGATGTTTTAAAGTTGCTGTCAAAATTTCAGCTCGATCCGACGGCTAGAACTCGAGTTATGATTTTTACAAAAATTCTGCGCAGATGGTGAAATGGAAGAACAAGTATCACCTCAGCGCCATATTGCTGGCGCTCCAGTGCCCGTAATTTCATGTCTTAAGCGCCCCAGCGCCTTCTTTTGAGCACTCTAGCGCTAGACGTCCTTCATTGAAAAATAAAATACGAAACTTGAGCGCCCCAGCGCCTAAGGGCAGCGCTCCAGCGCTGCGCAGTCTCCAAAAATATGGAAAGTATTTAATCGAGTTTTAAAAGGGTTTTGATAGCTTATTTTTGAGAGATACGAGGGTTTAGAGGGTATTCAGAGTTTTTGAAGGCTAGAGACGGCTAGAGACTAAGGAAAAAGGAGAAGAAGCATTCTTGGCGCGAAGACGGACGAAGCGACTACCGAAGACGGAGAAGCATCATCTACCTTCATTTTTATTTCATTCTTTCTCCTAATTTTTGAATGATGTTCAAGAACATGCTTTGTTTGATTTTTATTTTCATTATGAACTAATTCCTTTGCTTAGAGGAACGACATAGCTTGACTTGAAACCATGTTTTTGATATTTTGATTGATATATTACAATTCTTCATTCGATTTATTTGTGTTTTTCTAAATTGATTGCGTTCAATTAACTAATCATTAGTTGAATTGTTATATTTATTTGAAATCTAGCACTCGAGAGTGGCAATTTTGAATAGGACCGTAGGAAAATACATCATTGGTGTTTATAGAGTTCGAGAGGCTTATAACTCCATTGAATCCTTTGTAAGAATTATTGTGCTATTTACCGGATTTAATAGTTGAACTTAGATAGAGATATTGAGTTTGCTATTGAATACGAATTTCTGCTTGACACTCGAGAGAGGCAGTAGAAAATAATAGGGATTCTTGGCTAATAAACTAGAAAAATTTATGATATAGATTTCTTTATGAATTAAACTAGTGTATGATTAAGTGATGTCGAACCTCTAGAATTTGTCTCTCATTGAACTTTCGTCTTGCGAACTCGTAGTTAATTAATTTTATTTATTGCAAATTTTAGTTTGATATAACTCAAATGATTCTCCTAGCTCTACATAGGATTAATATTTTATTAGTTACAAATATTTGATATAATCTCATTTATTCATTCTCCGTGGGATCGACTTGGACTTAATTCCGATATTATAACTTGACATCGTGCGCTTGCGAGCGAAAAACACGCAACAAGTTTTTGGCGCCGTTTCCGGGGATTGAATTTTATTTGATTTATATTTAATTGTGCTAATTAGTCTTAATTTTGATTTAGAGCATTTTATTTTTTTTTGTTGGTTCTAATTTAAAAATTTTTCCTGTCTATGCAGTTTATGCGAAAAAGCCAAAGTTACGACTCACTGCTCTTTGATCCGAAAATCGAGAAAACTGCTAAAGCTTTGCGAAAAGCTATAAGAGAAGAGTTGCAACAAATGGCTGAAGAAAGAGAAAGAGAACGAGTTGTCAATAATGCTCCGGTGCCAATCAGAGATCACTTTCGACCAGTGATCAATACTCATGGGATAGCTCGGCGAAACATCACGACAAATAATTTTGAGTTGAAGCTAGCTCTGATTAATATGGTGCAGCAGAATCAGTTCAGGGGTGCAGCTACCGAAGATCCAAATCTGCATCTGCGTACTTTTTTGGAGATTGCTGATACAGTGAAGATTCATGGTGATACTGAGGACACAATCAGACTACGATTGTTCCCGTACTCTCTTAGGGACAATGCTCGTAGTTGGTTGCAGTCACTACCTCTTGGGAGTATCACTACATGGGAAGACATGGCATCCAAATTTCTGGCTAAGTACTTTCCTCCTGCCAAGTCTGCCCAGCTGAAAATTGAGATCACTACTTTCAAACAGCAAGATTATGAGTTACTGTATGAAGCTTGGGAGCGGTACAAGGAATTTCTTAGGAAATGCCCGAACCATAATTTTCCGGACTGGGAACAGATCGAATTATTCTACAATGGTTTGAATGGACCAACTCGTATTTCTATGGATGCTGCAGCTGGAGGTTCAATATTTTCTAAATTTCCTAAACAGGCTTATGATATGCTTGAGCAAATGACTGATAACAGTTATCAGTGGCCGAGTGAGAGATCTGCGATAAGGAAGCCTGCTGGAATTCATGAGGTTGATGCGTTCACTGCTTTGACTGTTCAGATGGCTACTATTTCTACACAGTTGGCTGCACTGACCAAAGTCAATCAAGTTTCTATTAAGGCAGCATCGCTGGCGACTGCCGTAAATTCTGCTGATGGATTTGAGAGTGTGGAGCAAGCTCAATATGTGAACAACAGAAATTACAACAACTATCGAGGTAATCCTGTACCCAATCAATATCATCCTAGTTTGCGTAATCATGAGAATTTTTTATATGCAAATAATAATAATGTGTTGAATCCTCCTCTGGGATACAATACAAATAAGGGTGAGGGTAAGCCTCCTTTGGAGGATGCTGTTAATGCTTTTGTGCAGGAATCGAGCAAGAGGATGGCGAGGACTGAGACTCGCCTTGACAGCTTAGAGACGCATGTGACCAACATGGGTGCTGTATTGAAATCCATGGAGACTAGCATTGGGCAGTTGGCGAACGCACTGAAAGATAATAACAGAGGCCAATTCCCAAGTAATACTAAGGTGAATCCCAAGGAGCAGTGTAATGCTATCACGTTGAGGAGTGAGAAGCAGGTGGATAATGGACAGGGCAAATCTGAGAGCAAGACGTCTGAAAAAGTTGCAGTTGACGAGAAGAAGGTCGAGGAGAAAGAGTCTGAACCTGAGCAGAAACCGATGTACAAACCTCCTCTTTCATACCCCCAAAGGTTCAAGAAGAAGGTAGTGGACGAGCAGTTCTCAAAATTCTTGGAGATTTTCAAGAAAATACATATCAACATCCCTTTTGCTGATGCTTTGGCACAAATGCCGAATTATGCGAAGTTTATTAAAGAGGTGATGTCCAAGAAAAAGAGGCTGCAAGAGAATGAGGTGGTGAGCTTAACTGAAGAATGTAGTGCTGTGCTCAAAAAAAAGATGCCACAAAAGCTGAAGGATCCAGGGAGTTTTACTATTCCTTGCACTATTGGTTCTTCTTATTTTAATAGTGCACTTTGTGATCTAGGAGCTAGCATTAACCTGATGCCTTTGTCTGTTTTCAGGAGCTTAGGACTTGGCGAGGTGAAGTCCACAATGGTCGCATTGCAGCTAGCTGATAGATCTATCACATATCCGCTTGGAATCATTGAAGATGTTTTGGTAAAAATAGATAAATTTATTTTTTCGGCGGATTTTGTTGTGCTAGATATGGAGGAGGATGCAAATATGCCATTGATATTGGGGAGACCTTTCTTGGCCACTGCTGATGCCAAGATTGAGGTGAAGAATGGTGAGTTGTCGATGGGTGTGGACGGCGAAAGAGTTATTTTTAACATATTCAAGAAATCAAGTAATCCACCCATCAAGGAATTATGCATGATTGAGCGAGTTGTGAAGCTGGAGGGCCATCCCAAACTTGTTCATGAGGTAGATTCAAAGAAGAATGATCCGAAGGTGCTGAAGAAGAAGAAGAAAACAAAGAAGAAATCAAAGTTTAAAAAGGTTGTTGAATATATTTGGAGGGTGAAAGCGAAAGGGAAAACCCTCAACAAAGCGGAACCGGGCTAGAATTGGAATACAGTCGGGCTATGGACTATAAACTAAGTGCTTCTTGGGAGGCAACCCAAGCTAGTTTTTTTGCGTTTTTTATTTTCTTTTAGTTGCTTTTGTTTTTATTTTTATCATGAGGAAACTAGAAATCAATAATGATTTTGAATTGTGTAGGTGAAAAAGTATGGAGCTGAAAGAGTTTAGGAGCCACCCCTGATGAAGAGTTTTGAGTGATTAAGATGGTGCCGAGTACTGAAGCTTGGTGCCTAAGGTATGTGTCTCTTGTTTTTAATGAATACTGTACATTGATGACAATTCACAATTTAAGTTTGGGGGGGGGGGGGGGGTGTTTAAAAATTGTGAAAATTTGAATTTTTTTTTAATGAGTTAGTTTGAGTTAAATGCATGATGTTGTAATTGTGTTGACCTATGATGAAAATAAATTGTGTGCTGAAAAAGTTTATGTTAGCTATATTTAATCTTGAGTTCTCACATTTATGCACGAATGCCATGATTTTTGATACTCCTAGCAATTAGAAAAAAATTATGTGAATTTGTGATGTGAATTAGAGGATTTGATTCTTAACTCTTGTGATTTTTACTTGAAACTAAGATAGATTTTTAAGATCACAGAAGTGATTTAGACATTTTTTAATTCGTTGAGCCTTTTTAGCCATTATTCATTTTTTAGTTATATAAATCATGAAAAATCCAAAACAAATTGAGTAGCTAAAAAGTTCAAAGAAAAGTAATGGCAGAGAAAGCAAGGTGAGGGGAGGCCTTGAAAAGAAAAAAAAAATGGATTGAAATTCTAGTCCAAATACAAGGCATAAAGATGGAGATGTATGGAGTAGAAGAAATCCAAGACTAATGTCTGGCAATGCAAATAAAAAAATTTTAGCTACTCATCATCCTGCACAAATTGAAAATATTCAATTCCCTTTGCTTTGAATCATGAGTCCTTGTTTACATTGATATACATATGGATGCTTATCTCCTGCTGATTATACTTGAGCCTAATGTTAACCGAAAAAGTCCTGTTGATCTGTGTGAGTAAAAGTTTAACTTGGTTGAGAGTATTTTGAAACTTGAGGGGGGAGTTAATGATTTTATGAAGCTTACGGATTGCATGATTTTACCAAAAGTTAGGTGGGTAGATGAGATTGGCAAATCACACACACACGAGAACTCTTGAGAAAATTAGTGGGCATGTGTATTGAATCTTGAAATGTAAAAATTCAGAGGTCGAAAATAATGCTCATTAATGTTTTGCTCGGGACTAGAAAAAGTCTAAGTTTGGGGAGATTTGATAAGTGCATTTTATGCACTTCATTTATATATGATTTGACTTGGATTTTGTGATGTATCGAGTGGATATTATGCGTATTTGTTGTTGTTTTTGTGAGTTGCAAGGATTTGAAGAAAAGTAGCAAGAAGAAGCGGAAAGACGAATATTAGATAGAAAAGTTTACAAAATAACTGGAGCTTCTACAGACATCCAAATCCAATCTACACTGTTCAAATTGAAGTTTTAGTTGTTTTAAAGTTGCTGTCAAAATTTCAGCTCGATCCGACGGCTATAACTCGAATTATAATTTTTACAAATATTCTGCGCAGATGGTGAAATGGAAGAACAAGTAGCGCTCCAGCGCCATATACCTGGCGCTCCAGCGCCCGTAATTTCATGTCTTAAGCGCCCTAGCGCCTTTTTTTGAGCACTTCAGCGCTAGACGTCCTTCATTGAAAAATAAAATACAAAACTTGAGCGCCCCAGCGCCTAAGGGAAGCGCTCCAGCGCTGCGCAGTCTCCAAAAATATGGAAAATCTTTAATCGAGTTTTAAAAGAGTTTTGATAGCTTATTTTTTAGAGATACGAGGGTTTAGAGGGTATTCAGAGTTTTTGAAGGCTAGAGACTAAGGAAAAAGGAGAAGAAGCATTCTTGGCGCGAAGACGGAAGAAGCGACTACTGGAGACGGAGAATATCACGCCCCGAGATCGAGACGTGCCACCGGCATTGTTTCAAATTCCCACAAATTATAAAACAACCAGCCTCGTAGGATAGTATAAATCAAACCAGTCTATTATCATAAATAAATTCCAAAACATTGTCTTTACAACTCGATAAATCCAAAAATAACAAAACAAATGCGGAAGCGTCTAAAACTTAATAACAAAATATTAATGCAAAAATCCCAATAATAAAAATAATGAAATTTAGTCTTAATATTCCTCTATCACCATCCCCAAAACATATCTTGTTCACGATCTTCTAAACCATCATCTTCATCATCTAGAAGGGGAAAAGTAAGGGATGAGTGTTTTGGAAAACGCTCAGCAAGTGGGGGCCGATCGATCATACCAAAATTTTTACATATATATATATATATTTCAAAAACTCATAGCATAATTCAAAGCGTAAACATTTCATATCATGTCTTAACATAGCATAACATGAACATCATCATAACATAATTGACATGACATAACATAACATAACATAACTTTGGCCAGACACTGAAATTCCTCTCATTATTTGTGGCTAACTGATCAGTCCCCTATATGTAATCCCTCTAAGGGGTGAGGTCATAGAACAATTATTATACCCACCGTATCAGGGCCATAACATAACATGGTTCGGAAATTCTCTTTCCACTCCTAATTCGATTCATAACAGTGTCAAAACATATTTTCAGCAAAACATCATCATGAATAATATTAAATAACAAAATTCCAACGATTAGCATGAGCGATCGAATTTTTAAATCATACATAATAATTTTAAAACATAAGCCCACTTACCGTATCGATGCGTACTAAAATCAAGAACTTGGCAAAAAAAGCTTGGATCGAAAACTCCAGAAGAATGTCTCGAAAATTTAGAGTGGATTCCTTGAAAAAATTTGGCAATTACTTGACCAAATTCTTGAGCAATATTTCTTTCAAATTCCTAAACAATTCTCCCATAGGTGATGGAGAGAAACTAGTCAGATTTTTTTTTTTTTTTTTACCTCAAATTGAAGAATCTTGATTCACAAAAATAAGGAGAAAGTGGACCAATTTTTGTACTTACCCACTAGCCTAACTCCACGTGAACAAGAAGGAAAAAGTGGGCAATTTCTTGAGACTTTTCTTTTCAATTTCCTAGGCCAAAGTACACGTGCACAAGAAGAGAGGCGAGTTGGTAAGGCCTGAGGTGACGTGGGAAGAAATTCCCTAGCGTTGGGGGTTCGATCCTCGTGTGGAGCATATTCCCTGCTGAAATATTGTGGGGGGTATGCTCTGGGGATTGGGCCATGTGCTCCCTCCTTCAGGTCCCTGCCGCTCGTGCACATCCCTCGATTTACCCTCCGCATGAGCCAATGGGCCTCTGGCTCATGTGAAATGGGGTCCCCTACGGGGTCAACCCTTTTTTGAAGAAGAGAAATTGGACGGATTTTGTACTCCAATTGGCAGCTTTATTCACGTGAATATGGCATAAAGTTGGCAGAATTTTTGCTTCAAATTTTCTTGCTTGTCTCGGTAAAATGGAGAGAAAAAGTAAGTATGAAAGAGATGGCTTCTTGTGTTTAAATAGGAGACTAAAATTAGCCGACTAAAAGGAACGAAATCTGCCTTGATTTCGTGTAGCAAGGAAATAAAATTTTGCAGCTTATTATTCCTCGATTTGTTTGCCAAATAAAAGGTGATATGGTGCTATGGTTTCGGCCAATATCTCGCACCCCGGGAAGGAAGGATTTTGGCTTCCATGTAGAGAGTTTATTCCCTATTGAATATACTTGGGGCAAAAGTCTCGGGTTTTACAGAGAAGCATCATCTACCTTCATTTTTATTTCATTCTTTCTCCTAATTTTTGAATGATGTTCAAGAACATGCTTTGTTTGATTTTTATTTTCATTATTAACTAATTCCTTTGTCTAGAGGGACGACATAGCTTGACTTGAAACCATGTTTTTGATACTTTGATTTATACATTAGAATTCTTCATTCGGTTTATTTGTATTTTTCTGAATTGATTGCGTTCAATTAACTAATCATTAGTTGAATTGTTATATTTATTTGAAATCTAGCACTCGAGAGAGGCGATTTTGAATAGGACCGTAGGAAAATACATCATTGGTTTTTATAGAGTTCGAGAGGATTATAACTCCATTGAATCATTTGTAAGAATTATTGTGCTATTTATCGGATTTAATAGTTGAACTTAGATAGAGATATTGAGTTTGCTATTGAATACTAATTTCTGCTTGACACTCGAGAGAGATAGTAGAAAATAATAGGGATTTTTGGCTAATGAATAGAAGAATTTATGATATAGATTTCTTTATGAATTAAACTGGTGGATGGTTAAGTGATGTCGAACCTCTAGAATTTGTCTCTCATTGAACTTTCGTCTTGCGAACTCGTAGTTAATTAATTTTATTTATTGCAAAATTTAGTTTGATATAACTCAAATCATTCTCGTAGCTCTACATAGGATTAAGATTTTATTAGTTGCAAATATTTGATATAATATCATTTATTCATTCTTCCTAGGATCGACTTGGACTTAATTCCTATATTATAACTTGATATCGTGCGCTTGCGAGCGAAAAATACGCAACAATCTTGTCACTAATCTACATCTCCTTTATATAGCAATGGATTGTAATGGCTCTTTAATTCAAATTGTATCTGTACTGCCACATAGTACTATACCGTTATGAAGGTACACAGTCTATCTGCAACTTTGCGGCATCAGCTTGTATACGGGAAACTCTATCCACAAGAGGTAGACTGATATCACGAATTCAGTTCTTGTTATGTAGTTTTGGATAGTTCAGTCTAACAACTGTTCAGTCTTGGTAAATTAGTTTGGCTCTCTGGAACAATTTGTCTTGAGGAACACTGATTCAGTTTAGTTTGCTAAACTTAATGAAGTTTACTAGATAAGCCCAGTCTGGTTGTCTTGACCGATTGATGACTTTAGTTTGGATCTGGTCAAAGTCAACTCAATATAGGTAGCACTTCATTTTGGCTCAGATCAAAGTCAAATAAGTTTAGATAGCACTTCAGTTTGTCTTTGAATCTTGTCTAGTTTACGTCTTCAGTTCCGATTTTGAACAAAAACAGTTTACCTCGATATTTTGCCCATATTGTTTTGTCAACACCAAAACTATGAATATTCCAAAACTTATTAAAATTACAAAGTTTATTGCATAAACATAAAACTCTAGTACAAAAGAAACCGATGGAATAAATCCGTAACTAAAACCCAAATGTATTTTTCCATGCATATTTACAACATGAAACTGACAGCAGGAAAATATACTTACAGCTGCTCCTGATTCTGCTTCTAACCATGCTTCAATACACTCGCTCTGTCCAACCTGAGACCTGCCCCATGGAATGAGGTGTCCAAGGTAACGCCAAGGACGTGAACGACAATCTCCCAGTACGAGATTATGAGTATACAAAAATAATATGATGCATGCAACATGAGATGACTGGGTGACTTGTCAACTACTAGGTCCTTCTCATATTTGGCACCAATGAGTATGTAGCACCATTTGGGAATCCGACCTCGGGGTGGATCACACACTCATCTAGATCACCATAGTATCAGTCTCCTCGCATTGTTGTAACTCCCTGTGTTAGACAATATTACAAGTGTCAAGTGTGGGACTAAACGACCCTAAGAGAAAGGCTATCTCGGAGGAGATACGGTTCAACGTGTATCTGCACATGCAATATGTATGCAAGGCATCAAAACATGTATCATGACACATAAATGCAACATATAATCATGCGTACTCAACTGAAAATCTCATTCAATACTTCTGTACCTTTAGTTGATTGATCAAGTATAATTAGAGTCTTGGTTCCAAGCCTACAGTCAAGTAATTATCATATTACTAAACATGCTTCTAAAGTATTAACTAAGCTAACAGATACTCCTATTTTCTAATAGGATTCTCGTACCATACTATCGTACAACGTTAGTCGTTGATGGAGATAGCCTAGTTTCTACTCACAACCTTCATGCTATTCCAGAATTACTTCACTATTATCATTGGGCCCTCTATATAGACTGAATCAAGAAAGGAATCACTGCATTGTGATTGAAAATGAGGTTTTGGAAGGCTCGGACATTCCGAACTTTGCATGCCCGACACGTATCTGGGTGTTTGGGTTTGGACGGTTTGAACCCCTGTTTGGACCTTCCGAACCCTGCATGCCATTGATGAGTCACCGATGCATGGACAACTCATTGACAATTAGCTTTGGAAGCTCCGATCGGACTTTAAACATTCTGATCGTCCATGTGGCCTACATTCGAACTTGAATCACATGATTATTTGTTTTCTAGGGATCAAAAATTCCGATCTGCATTTTCGAACTTATGAACTGTCCCTTGCTTCCGAGCCAACCGTGTATACTTCGTTGCTTCCAAAGTAGGGGAGTTCGGACCATCCAAACTTGCCCTGCATTAGAACATGCCAAAGCCTTGGTTCGGTGATTTCGAACCAGACTTTGGATTTTCCAAACTCTCCGGTGGTTCCGAAGCTTTCAATTCATATTTAATTCTAATTATTCCCTTGATTTGTTTAGTTAGTAACTCTTAATCATGTTTAATATTTTATTAACTTAAAACAGGGTACGGGTTACTACAAGAATCCTTGACTAATTGAGAAAATACTTCTAGTTAAGTTTTAGTAAAGGTACTTCGTTCAGTTGTGGTTTGTAGTCATAAAATATTCAACAGCTTCCAATCATGGTCCTTTGAATATTTCAGTCATCTAGTCCAGTTATGTAGAGTCAGTTACGCTTGTGGACAATTGACTTTAAGCGTAGTTTCCAGTTTTTCATTCATATAAATTTTGTCTTATGAACGACTTAACACAAAAATTAAGTGTTCCAACACCCGTTAAGATCTGGTGTCCCTATTTTGTAGCCCACCTAGGCAACTAGATCAAACAGTGCAACTTTAACAGCTTGACGTACTGAGCTTCCCAGAAGATAACCCATCCTAGTACTACTCTCACCCTTGCACTCTTAACCCAACATACCCCCCCAGAATTATATAAATATTATTCTTGGGAGACTTGAATCCATGACCTTGGCTTTGATAGTAGTTGTTAGGATCAAACAGTTACCACAAGGCCAAAAGTTATAGCTGTTAGCCAAAGCGCAACTTTAATTCCTTATACAGGTGGTAGTACAGATGGGTCGAGTTTTTAATCCCATGCACCTAGAGAGGGGCATTCCATATGGTTGGTTCTTTCTCATATCCCTTTCGAGACCAGGCTTACCCTTTCCCCATTTCCGGCCCTGTCTCAAGTAGAGACAATACTACTCGTTAAGATCTGATGTCATTGTTTTACAGCCCATCTAGTCAACCAGATAAAACAACGTAACATCAGCAGCTTGATGAACTAGAGCTTCCTAGGAGTCATCCATCCTAGTACTACTCTCACCCTTGCATGCTTAACCAAACACTTTTTATCAAGTTGAACTCTGAATTGTGTTAATAAAGAATTTGTACAGAGAACTAATGATTCACTGGTCAATTGCAACAAGAGTTTAAACATCACACATGACACAATGAATGAATGAATGCAATATGACTAATGTCCTAAAAATGCACACACATGTTGCATGTTGTCAAAGTTTTGTAACACCTGAGAAAAAATCTATGAATGTTCATAATTCACACATGCTCAGAGACTTCCTGGGATTGTCAAATCTCTCGAAATCTAAAACTTTTGTGAATATGTCTACCATTTGATTATTAGTTCCATCAAACTCTATGCAAGCCATACATTTCTCCACTAAATCTCTAATAAAGTGACTTCAATGTCAATGTGTGTTTTTTGCGAGAGTGTTGTATTGGTTTTTTGAGATGTCAACTGCACTAAATAATTATCATAATAAACAATGAAAGTCTCACTTATAAAAAAATAATCTTCTACAATTTGGTTCATCCATAAAAGTTGTGAACAAACACAGTATAGCTTTTTACGAATATTTTCTCCCATGAATGAGCGTAACCCTAAGTTTGACCCCCCACTCACGGTGGCTTGCTGGTGCCGAAGCCAAAGCCACCGGATGGTTCGAGGAAGAAGTACGATGCTGCTTTTATTTTTTATTCTCCAAGTACACTGCAAAAAATATTTTTAGATGGAGGAGAAAATTTTTTGCTGCCTTCTAAACCAATGGTCTTTTACAAGAATAAACCAGGTATCTTTTTCATTGAAGAGGAAACCTTGGCTCACAAGATTGTGTTATACATTGGGCTATTAGCTCGATGGAGGAGGGACATCAATTGGGGTTGCATGTTACTATTGAGGGCAGCCTTGAGCAAGAGAATCCTTTACTGGAGTTTGAGGATGTGAATCATACGGATTTTAGTGATCAAGAGGAATCTGGTCGAGGCATTGATATGGAGGAGCAACAGCTTCCTTTCGCGAATGAAGTAGTGCTCGGAGATATGGCAGAAGGTGGTGGTGAGGTGGGGTTTCAATATTTGTTACTTTTATTGAATCCTTGCAAGATGACACACTAGATTCAAAAATGGAGAGCGCTCATAGAAGAGGGCCTAGGAGACTACCAAAGAGAACGAGATCGGTTCCGATGAGGGGAACTCGAGGTAATCTCCATAAGCTTTCTTTTGTCCCATCTAATATTTCTCAATGAATGATATCATATGGAATATTCGGGGTATTGGAAATAAGTCAACTCAAAGACGGATTAAGTTTTTGAAAAACACTAATCCTTTTATTATTTAGCCGAAGAGGCAACTTGATGAATAATGGAGGAATATGAATTTTGGTTTCTCTTCTATCATGGAAAACTATAACAATAAAATCTAGTTTTATCATGTTCCGGATGTTTTGGTTGAGGTGATTCAGGATCATGAACAATATTTGCATCTTAAACTTTTGTTTGGTCTTTTCCCTACAGACATCTTTATTTCGATTGTGTATGCTAAATATGATAGAGGGGAGCGCCGCATTCTTTGGGAGGATTTGATGGAGTGTAAATTGCTGAGTAATTGTCCTTGGATGGTTGGAGGTGACTTTAATGTTATTGCAGACCCACTCGAGCATTCTATGGGCAGTGTTTCTCATCCAGGAGGTATGCATGAGTTCTCAGATTTTATTACCATTTCTGGACTGACTGATGCAGGTTTTGTTGATTCCATGTTCACTTGGAATAATTCGAGAATTTGGAAGCGACTTTATAGAGTCTTTATTTTGACTACTTGGGTGACTCACTTCAATTATTTTAAGGTTGAACATCTACACCGGGGCTCATTTAACTACTGCCCCTTCTTGTCTCGGATCCTATGATGCCTCGGCCCATAGGTTCCTTCAGATTCCACAATATTTGGCGGCTTCACCCAAATTTCTTACAGACGGTCCGACTAAATTGGAACAACCCCTGCTCTGAGAGGGGTCTGGGCCGATTGGTGATTAAATTGAAACGACTTAAGGGTCATCTTAAATGGTGGAACAAGGAAGTTTTGGTGATATCCATGATAAACTCAAGGTACTTGATGCGACAGCTTCTCAGGTAGAGGACAATTTCGATTTGGTACCTTCGGATCATCATAGGACAACCCTCTCGATGGCATAGGCACAATTATCACTAGGGTTATCTATGGAGAAAGATTTTTGGAAACAAAAAGCAGCTGCTAAGTCGATTATGGAGGGAGAAAAAAATACTAGTCTTTTCCATAATATGGTTAACAAGAGGAGGGCCATAAATAAAATCTACAGAGTCTAGGAGAATGGAGTTGCTCTTGAGAACCAGTTCGATATACAGGAGTCAGGGGCTAGATTCTTTGAGAGCTTATTGATTAGGGAACATTCAGATCCGAACAGGCCAGATTTCGGCCATATTCCATCCTTAGTCACTCCCGAGGAAAACATATTTCTTATGAGACCGATTACTTAGGATGAGGTGTGTGAGAGTGTATTCTCTATTCATGAAGATAGTGAGGCTGGTCCAGACGGATTTTCAGCGGGGTTTTATAGAGGCTATTGGGAGATTATTAAGGCAGATGTTATTGCAGAGGTTCAGGACTTCTAGAATGGTTCACTCCTTCCCAGAAGCTTAACTGCCACGACGATTATTTTGATTCTTAAGAGTTTGGAGGCACAGAGTTGGGGAGAGTTCAGACCGATTAGTCTCTATAATGTCAGTAACAAAATCATTAACAAACTCATCACTTTATGCATGAGACAGATTTTGTCTAGAATTATTTCTCCTTCTCAGAGTGGATTATTGCTGGGAGAGTGATTTCTGACAAAATCTTGATGGCTCAAGAGATGGAAAATCACCTTAACTACAAAGCCAGGGGGTAATCTTATTACGAAGATTGACATGGCTAAAGATTATGACAGGGTTCAGTGGGGATTTCTGATACAGATGCTTCAAGCCTTGGGTTTTTCGGAGTGGATGTGTAATCAGATTCTGAGGTGTATAAGTAACTTCTGCTTTTTGGTTAATATTAATGTCAGTCTTTCTGTAGTAGCCCACATCCAAATTAAGTTAATCAATTACTTAATTATAAATAAGCAGGTCAAACATGATTAAGGAAATTTCCGATAAGTTAGCGGAGTTCGGAAATGGGTACAGAACGGTCGGAATTAGGCCAGAAGGGTTCAGTCCATCGGAGAGATCGAACGGTCCATTCCTGAGATCGAAAGTTCCGATCTATTAGGGCTGACATCATCAGTGGCATCAACAAGATGATGTCATTGCTTACGAATTGATGTGACATAGGACGCTCCGTTGGTGGACCGGATGCTCCGTTCATGATCGGACGCTCCGTTCTTGAGATCGGACGGTCCGATCGTGCTCTATAAATATGGGATCTGTGGCTCACTTTCAACTCGCTCATAACTCTTCTTCCTATCATTTCTAGCGCTTTCTAGTCAGATCTAGGGAATTCTAGGCATCTTATTGGAAATTCGGAAGCGGCAGTGCGATCCAGGAGTCGTAGCAAAGCTGCGGCCTAGTTGCGAGGCTATCGACAACAAAGGACTAACGACGGACGAAAGTATAGCTTTTGCTTTCTAAATATATTTAGGAGTATGCAATAGATTAGTTAAGGCTTTTAGGATGTTAAAAGTGATGTAGTGATTATTGCTTATAGGCTTGGATTGAGAGTATCTGGACTGCTAGAGTTGCTAGGGTGCTTGGGTTTTCTCTATAGAGGTACGGACGTATTATCCGAGATACCAGGTTGAATATACATGTATTATTTTTGCATGGTTTGTGTGTCATTACTATGTACATTGATATTATGCGACATGCATGTACACGTTGAGCTTTATGTCTTGTTTTGCATAGCCTGTAGTAGGGGTCGCTCAGACCCGTATTTCAGTGGATGGATTCTATGGATTTTGGTTCGGATATATCCACGAGTTCATATGGTATGGGAGCCACCTCCTGATTCAATGACCCAGCATGCTAAATACCATGGCTCCTTGACTGAGCAGTATTCTGGATAGGTTTTACAATACCGTTCATATTGCATGTGCATGCATGATATATGTATATTTGTACTGCTATACTGAACGTTTTTGCTCACGTCCAAGTGTTTTGTCTTGGACACCCTATTCGATGGGGCAGGGCTTAGGTTGGATGGACCCAGTGGCAGCGGTCGTTAAGCTGCAGAGGTTGCATGGAGACCCTTTTTCTGTTCAGGTTGTTGGGTTGAACCTTTAGTACCTTCCGTTCGATAGGGTTTTATAATATTTTATTTAGCCCGGTTGTTCTGCGGGTGTATGTTTTATTGATATGGTTCACGTTTCCGCTGGATTTATTTAATGTTGTTTTAAGATTTAATTGTATGCATAATCTCTGATTAGTTAGTGATTCCGGGTTGGGTCACTACATTTATTGATATTAGAGCATGCATTAATTTTGGGATTTATTAAGACCATTTTGGGATAACCTCTGTTACCTTTTCCAGATGGCTGACTTTGATGAAAGCCACGACAGCGGTGGCGGACGTTGGGGCGACAGGGACCGTCAGGAAAATTGTTGGGATCATCATTGTCGAGATGATCACAGGATTTTTCGTATGTATCGTTTTACTCAGATGGGTCCTAAGCCTCTGATGGGAGGAGAGTCAACCGAGGATGCGGAGGATTGGCTACAATGCATGGAGATTTGTTACCACGAGTTCCGGTGCACTGAAGAGCAAAAGATGGAGACTATTGACTTTCTTGTAGAGGGGCGCGCGCGGAAGTGGTGGAATTCCACATCTGCACCTTTAGTTGCTGCGTGAGGCACTGCTACTTGAACAGAATTCCGTACAGCTTTCCAAAAGTTGTATTTTCCTCCTGCTCTTCGTCAGGCAAAAGCTAGTGAGTTGCTGAGTTTGCGTCAGGGCACGATGACCATAGACAAGTATCAGCATAAGTTTTTCGATCTCTTGCCGTATTGCCCAGAGATTTCTTCCAGTACTGAGATGAAGTATAATCTGTTCCTTCAGGGACTCAATCCGGAGATTCATGACCGTGTTGCGGTTGGTGATGACATGAATTAAGAGGGTTTGGTGAGCTGATGTCATCAGGCAGACAACCTTTGGCGTAACAGATCTTTTATCTCTTCTTCCAGACCAGCTAGTTCATTTGGCCCAAGAGCTCAATCTTTCAAGTAACAGGGTGTGTCTTCTTCTTCTTCTTCTTCTTTTGGTTCCGGTTCAGGTGGGTTTCATCACTTTGGAAATAAGAAGGGCCAGGGACAGTGTGCTACTTGTGGAGGCCATCACCCGACTGAGAAATACCGCCGTCCAAGAGCTTGTTTTTGATGTGGCGAGATTGGCCAAATGAAGTGGGATTGTCCACAGGGTACTGGAGGATTGGCGTCTGGATCTGGTTCTCATCTTTCCGTTCCCACAGAGGTCACAGGGACAGTCTATTGGGAGCACCAATCAGAAACCTCGTGTTTTCGGGCAGCTATTTGCGCTGAGTCAGGATCAGATTCAGCAGGAAAATGAGGATGTTGTAGCAGGTACATTTCTTTTATGTGGCCTTCCTGCATTTGTTCTCATCGGCACTGGTGCACCGCATTATTTTATTTTAGGGAGATTCTTTAAGCACTGTAGGTTGCCATACATGCCCCTAGACGTAGTGTTATCTGTATCTACTCCAAATGGTCATTTGGCTTCGGCTAAGCGTTTAGTCTTGGGATGTACATTAGAGTTTGAGGGCTCGGAATTGTTAGCAAACCTTATGTTTCTAGCAATGGAAGAATTTGACTGCATTTTGGGTATTGATATTTTGACCTTGTATAGAGCTGCGGTAGATTGATAGCAGAAGATTGTCCATTTTCATCCGGTTGAGGGCGATAGTTGATTTTTCTATGTCAGGGAGAACAACCCATTATGCCTCTGGTCTCAGCTTTGAGGGCCGGATAGGCTTTAGAGATGGGTGGGAAAGGCTACCTTATTCATGTGATTGATACATCCATGGATGGCAGGTCTATAGAGGGGTTACCCATAGTTTGTGAGTATTCAGATGTCTTTCCAAATGAGATTCCAGGATTTCCTCCTATCCGAGAGGTCGAGTTTGGGATTGAACTTGTACCAGGGATGACACCGATTTCTCGAGCGTCTTATCGTCTAGCACCAGCAGAGATGAGAGAGTTGCAACAGCAGTTGCAAGATTTATTGGATAAGGGATATATTTGACCGAGCGTTTCACCTTGGGGAGCGCCAGTTCTTTTCATCAAGAAGAAGGATGGTTCTATGCGTCTCTGTATTGACTACAAACAGTTGAACCGAGCGACGGTAAAAAAATATCCTTTGCCTTGGATTGATGATTTGTTCGATCAGCTTCAGGGTACCTCTGTGTACTCCACGATTGATTTGCGGTCATGGTATCATCAATTGCGTGTTCGAGATGCGGATATCTCGAAGACAACATTTTGTACCCCCTATTGTCATTATGAGTTTTTAGTGATGCATTTTGGGTTGAAGAATGCACCTGCGGTGTTCATGGATTTGATGAACATGGTTGTTCGCGATTACCTAGACAAGTTTGTCGTTGTCTTTATTGACGATATTTTGGTCTATTCGTGCAATATCGATGAACAAGCGCAACACTTGAGGCTGGTACTGCAGATTCTCCATGAGAAGCAGTAATACGCCAAGTTTAGCAAGTGTGAGTTTTGGATTGACCGAGTGATATTTCTTGGTCATGTTATCTCTCGAGAAGGAGTATCAATTGATCCAAGTAAGACTGATGCTATTTTGAACTGGTCACGTCCAACTACAGTTTCAGAGATTCGTAGCTTTTTGGGATTGGAAGGAGATTATCGACGGTTTATTGAGAATTTCTCGCGAATTGTTAGACCATTGACACAGTTGACAAAAAAGGATGTTTCTTTTGTTTGGTAAAGTGAGTGCGAGTGGAGCTTCGACGAGTTGAAAGGCATACTGACTACTGCACCTATTCTTGCATTGCCTTCAGGACCCGGAGGCTATGTGGTTTACACCGATGCATTTTTCAAGGGCTGGGCAGTGTGTTGACACAAAATGGACATGTGATTGCCTATGCTTCTCGACAAACCACGAAGGGAACTAACCAGTGAATGATTTGGAGCTTGCAGCAATCGTGTTTGCATTGAAGATTTGGTGTCATTATTTGTATGGCAAGAAGTTCGAGATATTTTTGGATCACAAGAGTTTGAATTACTTGTTCACTCAGGCAGAGTTGAACATGAGACAACGTCGATGGTTAGATCTTCTCAAGGAATATGATTGCAAGATCAAGTACCATCCAGGTACTTCTAACCCAATGGCAGACGCACTTAGACGGAAGGTGAGTATTAAGGCAAGGGCTAGCACTATTCGAGAATGTTGTTCTTTAGGATTTATGTTTCGACATAAGAAAGGACAATAGGGGATTTGAGTTTCTTCAGTACTAGCCGAGCCATCCTTGTTTGCTCGTATCCGAGAAGTTCAATTTTCTGATCCGAAGATGCAGAAATTAGCAAAACTTGCTCAGGGAGACAACACATCCGGTTTTCATTTTCAGGCAGATGGATTATTGTGTTTGTATGGCAGATTCGTGGTACCTGATGACTCAGCCCTGCGAGACGATGTTCTTTTACAGACACATCGTAGTAGATTCGCTGTGCACCCAGGTAGTGCCAAGATGTATAGTGATCTACGTACCAGGTTTTGGTGGAAAGGTTTGAAGCGCAGTGTGTACCAATTCGTCTCTTGTTTCCTTGTGTGCCAGCAGGTAAAGGCAGAACATCGAAGACTGGGTGGTCTTATGCATAGTTTGGAGATCCCGAAATTGAAGAGGGAACATGTGATTATGGATTTTGTCACCCACTTACCAATGACCTCTGCTATTTGGGTTGTGGTAGACAGATTATCCAAGTCTGCTCATTTTCTCATGTACAATCGCGAGTTTAGTTTTTATCGCATGGCAAGATTGTAAATTTAGGAGATCGTGTGTTTGCATGGAGTTCCGCTGAGTATTGTAAATGATAGATATCTGAGGTTCACTTCAAGATTTTGGGGTAGTTTCCAGCGAACTTTGGGGACTACTTTGAGTCTCAGCACAACGTATCATCCAGCGACTGACGGGCAGTCTGAGAGGACCATTCGGACATTAGAGGATATGCTGAAATCTTTCGTGATGGATTTTGGATTATCATGGCAGGATCACTTGCCTATGATAGAGTTTGCTATAACAATAGCCACCATCGCAGTATTGGCATGACATCGTTTGAGGATCTTTATGGTCTCCGTTGCCGAACACCCTTATTCTGGGATGAAGTAGGGGAAAGACAAGTTGAGGGACCAGAGTTGGTTCAGCAAATGGTGGATAAAGTTGAACTGATCAGGAAGATGATCAAGACTGCTCAGGATAGGCAAACCAGTTACGCAAACACGAAACGCAGACCTTTGAATTTTGAGGCTGGGTAACATGTATTCTTGAGAGTTTCGCCTTTTCGAAAGGTGATGCGGTTTGGTCTCAAGGGTAAGTTAGCACCACATCTTATTGGTTGGTTCGAGATCTTGGAGAAGGTCGGCGATGTGGCTTATCGTTTGGCGTTACCGCTATATTTTTCCAGTATTCATAACGTGTTCAACGTATCCTTACTTCGTCTGTACGTTGCAGATGAGTCACACATTCTGCATCCGACAGAGGTTCAACTAGAACCTGAGAAACCCCTCAGAATTCTTGACAGGAAAGACAAAGTACTTCGGAATAAGGGCATTCCTCTGGTTATGGTTCAATGGCAGCGAAGAGGTACTGAGGAAGCTACTTGGGAGGCTCGAGAGTCATATGCGTTTTGAACATTCAGAGTTATTTTGATGTTGTTTTGTATTATATTTATTTTGGGCAGTTCTGTTGTAATTGTAAACTGCAATGTTGTAATGAAGTTATTTCAGAAATTGTTCTCTGTATCATAAATCGAATTTCGATGACAAAATTTCTTAAGTGAGGGAGAATGTAGTAGCCCTTATCCAAATTAAGTTAATCAAGTACTTAATTACGACTAAGAGAGTCAAACATGATTAAGGAAATTTCCGATAAGTTAGCGGAGTCCGAAAATGGGTACAGATCGCTCAGAATTAGGCCGGAAGGGTTCAGGTCATCGGAGAGATCGGACGGTCCGTTCCTGAGATCGAACGTTCCGGTCTAGTTGGGATGATATCATCCATGATGTTAGCAAGGTGATGTCATTGCTTACGAACTGATGAGACATCGGACGCTCCGTTGGTGGATCGGACGCTCCGTTCGTGATCAGACGCTCCGTTCTTAAGAGCGGACGATCCGATCGTTCTCTATAAATATGGGATCCGTGGCTCATTTTCAACTCGCTCATTCACTCTTCTTCCACTTGTTTCTAGCCCTTTCTAATAAGATCTAGGGAATTCTAGGCATCCTATTGGAAATTCAAAAGCGGCAGTGCGATCCAGACATCGTAGCGGAGTTGCGGCCTAGTTGCAAGGCTATCGACAACAAAGGGTTGACGACGAACGAAGGTATAGTTTTTGCTTCCTAAAAATATTTAGGATTATGCAATAGCTTAGTTAAGGTTTTTAGGATGTTAAAAGTGATATAGTGATTATTGCTTATAGGCATGGATTGAGAGTATTTGGACTACTAGAGTTGCTAGGGAGCTTGGGTTTTTTTTATAGAGGTACGGACGTATTATCCGAGATACCAGGTTGAATATACATGTATTATGTTTGCATGGTTTGTGTGTCATTACTATGTGCATTGATATTATGCGACATGCATGTACACGTTGAGCTTTATGTCTTGTTTTGCATAGCCTGTAGTAGGGGTCGCTTAGCCCCGTATTTCAGTGGATGGATTCCATGGATTTGGATCCGGATATATCCACAAGTTCATATGTATGGGAGCCACCTTCTGATGCGATGGCCCAGCATGCTACATACCATGACACCTTGACTGAGCAGTATTCTTGATAGGTTTTCTAGTACCCTTCATATTGCATGTGCATGCATGATATATGTATATTCATACTTCTGTACTGAGTGTTTATGCTCACGTCCAAGTGTTTTGTGTTGGACACCCTATTCGATGGGGCAGGGTTTAGGTTAGACGGACCCGGTGGCAGCGGTCGTTGAGCTGCAGAGGTTGCGTGGAGACCCTTTTTCTGTTCAGGTTGTTAGGTTGAACCTTAAGTACCTTCCGTTCGATAGGGTTGTATAATATTTTATTTATCCCGGTTGTTCTGCCGGTGTATGTTGTATTGATATGGTTAAAGTTTCCGCTGGATTTATTTAACGCTGTTTTAAGATTTAATTGCATGCATAATATCTGATTAGTTAGTGAATACGGGTTGGGTCACTACACTTTCGAGATTCTTTGTTTCATAGAGTGGGCTTAGACAGGGGGATCCACGGTCTCCTTTGCTTTTTGTGCTTGCAGCGAAATATCTTTCTTGTGGGCTGGATAATCTTGTCCAGCATCACAAGGAGCTAGTATTTCACACGGGGCGTCCGTTTATCTTATCTTATCTGGCCTATGCAGACGACCTTATTATATTCACGAAAGGTTCGGCTGATAGCGTGCAGCTCCTTCGGGAGTTTCTCTATCACTATGAGCAATGTTCAGGCCAACTCATTAAAAATACCAAGAGCAACATTATTACTGCTAATATTACTCTATTACGGGGTTTGTTGAAGGTTCATTACCGATGCGGTATTTGGTGCGCCTTTATACTTGGGTCCTCGTAAGAGATCGTATTTCAATAACTTGATCACCAATGCCTCCATGAAACTGCAGGGGTGGGAATGAAAGATTCTTTATTTTGGGAGCAGGTTGGTACTTAATTAAAGTGTGTTATGTTCCATGCCGATTTATTCGTTTCAGGTGCTGCAACCTCTAGGAAATGTTCTTCTAAGTTTGGAAATGTTACGCTCTAAGTTCCTGTAGGGTTCAAAAACTGGAGAGCAAAAAATTCACTGGATAGCCTGGGAGAATGTGTGTTTGTCTATATCGGAGGGAGGGCTCCGTATTAGGAGACTCAAGGATACAGTGATGGACTTTTCTATAAAATTGAGGGTTCATTGCTGCACAGTGGATTCTATTTGGAGTAGATTCTTGCACATCAGATACTGTAAGAAGACCCCTTCGGTTGCAGTTTGAATTATTCAGAATGTCTCTCCCACTTGGAGAAGGATGATGAAGGTCCAGAACAGGGCAAAAAGTGATCTCTCTTGGATTATAGGAGACGGGAAGAATAGCTTGTGGTATGACTCTTGGCTTTCCGACGGTCCTTTGGCTTTGAGGGTTTTGATTCAGGGGAAACCTAATGTCACTGTCAATTGGTTTTGTGATGATAGGCACTAGAATTTGGAGATACTTCTTCTAGTAGTTCCGGAAGAGGTGGCGGGACATATTATGAAGGTGGTTATTAATCCGGTGGATCTTGATAGAGCGATTTGGAAGAAGTCCACTTCTGACAAATTCTCTGCCAAATCAGCTTGGGAGGTGGTTAGGAGTTCGAAACAAGAAATTAGGTGGTTTAAAGGTTGTTGGTCCAAAATTCTTAGACCATTTATTTCAATATTTTGTTGGAGATGGTATTTTAGACGGTTGTCGGTTGATGATATTCTTCAGGATTGAGGTCTTTCTTTAGCTTTTTTGTGTCAATTTTGTCAAGGGCAGGAGACCTTTGAACATTTATTTTTCTACAGTGTCCCTGCAACATCGGTTTTGAGTTATTATGCTCGTATTTTTGATAGTCAAAACCCTCTTGTGTTCCATAACTGGAAGGTAGATTTAGAGTGGCGGAAGGAGGGGCATGTCAAGGAGATGTTACCTATCCTTATTATGTGGTTTATTTGAAAAGCAAGGAATGAAAGAAACATAAGGGGATTCTCATTCTACCCTCCAAAATCATCCAGTTTATTGATGAGTTTATTGTTTTGATTGATCATGCAGGTTTTCTGAGGGCTGGTCATTGGAGAGGCTTCGGCAATGCAGCTAAGGTCTGGGGGTTGGAGCCAGGTTTCCCTCGATCTATTTTCATTCGAGTGGTGCGTTGGATTCCAACCCCAAATGGTTTTTTCAAACTTAACATGGATGGATGCTCGAAAGAGGACGGAGAATCTAGCATTTGAGACATTGTAAGAGACCATCTGGGGAGGCCGATTATTGCTTTTCACGAAGCTATTGGCACGGGTTCCAAAACACGAGCTAAATTTCTTGTTATTCTTAAGGGTCTTCAGCTTTGCAGGTTATTTATTTTGTTTCCACTATGTCTTGAAGTGGAATCTATGGCAGCTTTAAATATCATTGAGGCTTATTCGACTAGCTGGAAGCTTATTCACATTCTTACTCGTATTCATCATATTGTTCATGCATCGACTGTGTGCGAGTCTCATATCTTCAGAGAGGCAAATGCGGTGGCAGACGAACTGGAAAATCGAGGTCTTGAACTTGGGAATGCAACTCTTCGGCCTCAAGATATCCAAGGGCATCTGAAAGGGATATGTCGGCTAGATAGGGCTTGTCTACCTTATATTAGGGGCAGTTGGAAAACTATGTAATTGTCTTGACTTTATTTTCTTGAGTAAGCTACTTGTTATTTATTCTTGTAATTTCTCGAGAGATCTTGGTCTAGTCCCTCTATTTTACTTTGTATGTTTATCTAATAAACGGGTAGGGGTCCACCTGAAGTCACAACAGCCGGCTTCCAAATATGTATATCAAGATACGTTTAACAACTTTTAAGTGTGTGACCTTAGGATTTTATTGATACCTAGCACACAAACATACACTAACATGATATCAGGACAACTTTCAGTCAAATACAAAAGGCTACCAATTATGTTCCGGTACATGATGTTGTCAACACCGTCTGCAACATCCTCTGTACACAATTTCTCACTTTATCGCATTGGAGTTTTCATGTGTTTAGTGTTGTCATTAGAAAAAAAATTTCACTAAATTCGTATCATATTTGGTTTGACATATAAAAATAGCATCATGAATATTCTTGATTTGAAATCCAAGAAATAAACTTAACTCACTTACCATGATCATTTCAAAAGTAGAAGACATGCATTCAACAAAATTATACACATGATTTTGAGAAGAAGCACCCATGAGAATTTCACAGGATATCATAGTAGAATCACTTCTTAAACAAACACGATTTGAAATTTGACATGCAGTGTTCAAGGCTTCTTCCAAAAACATTTTGAAATATTCTTGGAGCTCAACATCACCCTATCCATTCTCTTGTAGGGTTCGATTTTTTCCTTTCAACTATGTCATTCTGTTGGGGAGTTTTTGAGGCATAGAACTCATGTTAAATACCTTTTTATTAAACAAAGATGGAAACAAAGAGTTCTCAAATTCTTTACCATGGTCGATCCTGATTCTGCCTACCTTCATGTTATGTAGGGCAGTAATCTTTGTGAACAAAATTTTAAAAGAATCAAAAGTGTCCCACATACCTCTAAGAAAACATGCCCATGTGAAACATCAAAATTCATCAAAACACACAAAAGAGTACTTCCTACCTCCATAGGTTTCCACTTCAATGGGGTAATTAAATCCATACACAAAATTTCAAGGCATCGCGTTGTCCAAAGTGTTGCAACACGAGGTGCAACACCCGAATATGATTACTTTTTTACACGCTCCACAAACATATGGTACTCCAGAATTCAGATTTTTCATACATCGTGCAACATCATACTTACTCAAATTCTTCAATGTCTTGGAATTTGCATGACCTAAATTTTGATGCCATAAACCAAGATTATTCAACTTCTTGTATTTGCTTTTAAGTTCTTCTATAAGTTGATAATAATTATCTACAGATCTTGTACCTGACAAAACACAAATGTTAGCATTATAAGAAACTTCACATGTTTTTTTTTTGTTATCAAAATTGACATGTAAATCATCATCACAAAATTGACTAATGCTTATCAAGTTTGAGTTTAGCCTTTCGACATGTAACATATTGTGAAGCTTGTGAATCATTCTACATTCAGTGTTTCTTTTCCAACAATCTTTTCTTTTGCACCACCTCCATATGTCATTCTTCCACTATTTTGTTCAACATAGTTCGTGATATGTTCTTTTGAACCTATCATTTGGTGTAAGATTCCAATATCAAAGTACCAGCGACCTGCAATGTTAGTTTTCAAAGACGTATAAACAACATGACAATGAATTTTAACTTCTGGTACCCATATTTTCCTCACTGTAGGTCTTTTGTTGGAGGTGTTGGAGTGGGTGTTGTGCAAAACTGTGGGCAACATCCGATTTGACTCCCAATTCGTCTAGTCATTCTTAAGCTTGAAATATTAAGGCCTGATGTGACCATGTTTGAAACATTGGTGACACACAAAATGACGTTTCATTTTCTTTGGATTTTGAATAGAAAAACTCCCTTTTTTTTATTGAGAGTTCTTGATCAGCAGAGCGACAGAGGGTGTGTTATTGCTATTTTCTTTCACAAAAACATTTGGGTTTGATGATTTTCCAACCTCAAACACACTGTTTTCTAAACCTAAACCAGTGTTACCACTTTTACCCATCATCAAAATAGAATCAAGTATGGTTGTACTTGATTTAAACTTAGTAAGGTTTAGAGTTGCCTTTTCAAGATCCCCCCTTAACCTTGCACAATTCAGGATCTTCCTTTCTTAGAATCACTTTAAGCTTGGCCACGTAAGATTTCAATTCATAATTTTCTTTAGAGAGAGTTGTGTTCAACTTTTTTTGTTTAATCAATCAACATTCAATTCCTCGTAAAGTTTATGTACACTCTCCAGAGTAATTTCATCATCTTTAGCTTCCTTTTATTCTTGATCACTCAGATTATACCAAGAGTTGATGCATCCAAGCAAAGTTATTTTTGACTGGTGTTACGGCCAGATGTTGCAACACCAAAGACAACACCCAATGAATTGACTTGGAAGAACGTATTTCTTTCAGCAATGCAATATAGGATGTTATGATCTTCTTCTTCATTTGATTCTTGATCTGCATCAGAGTTATCATCACTCAAAGAAACAATCATACCTTTGTGGAGTCGATTTGCACACTCATTTGCATAGTGTCCATATCCATTTCATTCCCTTGATTGTACATAATCATAACTCTTGATATTAGATTGATTTATACCATCATAATCGGGTCGAGACGGTTCTTGAGTAGGTAACACCCTTAAAGGCTTTTCAGGAGTAGGTAACTTGGGAGCTTAGATTGTTGACCAGCTTTCTTCTTGTCTCATATCATCTTCAAAAATCTCCAAATTTCTTTGTAATTAATGAAATTGAGTCTTCACATAGATCAGACTCATTCATTTCATGCGATAGTTTAAGAAAATCATTTTAAGAATCATGCGAAACTGGAAAGGTTAAAGTTTTGTCTTTCTTTTGTGCTTTCGAATTCATCTCGAAGGTGCGAAGGGAACTCATCAGGTCATCCAGTCCATGTGTAGATGTATCTTTTTATTCATCAATTTCACAAATCTTGATGTTAAAACGCTCCGGAAGTGATCTAAGGACTTTGCTAACAAGTCTTTCATTTGAAATTGGATATCCAAAGCTGTATGCTTTATTGGCTATATTCCTCAAGAGATTATCATACTCCATGATTGTCTCGTTTTCTTTATACTCAAATTTTCAAATTTATGGTGAGCAATTTAACCCTGGTTCTCCTTAAAATTTTTGGATCTTTTACACTAATTTGGAGAATTTCCCATGCTTTCCTAGAACAAAAACAGTTACCAATCAGATTAAACATATTCATTTCAAATAATGTAAAAATAACATTCAAAGCTTTTGAATTAAATTCGAAGTTTGGACTTCGTTGGCCGTCCATTGGCTTTTCGATTTGATCATACTATCATCTTCCACATAATCCTTTTTGGTGGAGACCAACCATCTACAACTCATAATTGACATGCCCTTTCATCTATAGATTTGATGTAGACTCTTATTTTCACTTTCCAATGGGAATAGACTGCATAGTTGATTCCATCCAATTCAAGTCATATTTTCTTTCAATAATTTTAATCCAATTTTTGATTTACATCAAAACCCCAGTTACATATCACCAAGGTCAATTCTACTTGTCACACAACATATGATCTAAAAAAAAAGATTTGTTAACCTTGATATAATAATTATAATTTTTTGGTGAAAAAGTAAAATCGAAAAAAACAAACAATGAATTAGCTAGCTTTTCTAAAATTTAATGAAATTCAAATCCATTAATTTCTTCCCTCTAAATGCTAGTTGCTAAATTCACCACTGAATAGGGTTTTAAAGATTTTTCGTTTGGTAGTAGATCATTTTATATATTCACTAGATTATACTAGGTTGTCTTTATTGTTTCAGTTAAGTATCATTAAATTCGCATGGGGTCTCCCTTTTGAAATTTCAAGGACTAACAACAATAATTGATGGCGTACCATATGGTTGCTTGTCTTTATCAATTCTGGTATAATATACATTGCTCGTTTAATTGATTTTTAATTAGGAAAAAAAGTCATTTTCTTATCTCTAGCTAATTAGGAAAAAAAATTTCTTTTTTTTTTCCTTTCTCTCTCTTGTCTTAAAATTAATCAAATATTGATATTCGTCTGCTAACTTTTATATATATTTTAGTTATTTAATCCTATTTTTAACAGAAATTCAATTTTATTTTTTTGTCGAAAATTACTGAGTAGATTAATGACATGTCAACAAATTTGGAGATTTTTTTCAATTTGGAGGAAACTTTCTTACTTGAAATATTGCCACGTAAATTTCATGACTACATTATAGCAAAATTATAAATAAATTAAATATTAAAAAAATGTCAATTCAAATAATTTCGGGGAGGAAACACGTCTCATATATATATATATATATATATTATATATATATATATATATATATATATATATATATTAGTGAACCAATACTTAATTTTACTATTTATAGTCCTAAAAGAAAAATAGGTAAATTAGAGGATCAAAATAGTTTTTCTCCCGATTTTTAAGACTGTATATGTATTCAAGAAAAGTAAATCAAATTTATTTAATTTTTCCACGTAAAAAATAAGTAGGTATGTAAATGAACCAATCTGTCCATGAGGTAATAGAAACTCGATTCAATAAAAGCATGTTTGAACTCTGTTAGGATTGGTTTAGAGTGTAGAGGGGGGCGGGAAGGGGAGGGAAATACACTCTAAAACTGTTTCTGTGAAGAGATATCGAATTCAATCGGTTTGGTGATTGAATTCTAAACTTATCTTGGTGCGTAATGCAAGTTGACAAACAGTGTATGTACGAAAATATTTCAAGATACGGATTCTGAACACTTGAAGTAAATGTGTATGCAAAATTGGTAGTATGTAAGTAAACTGATGAAGGACACAGTGAAATATTTATGGATGTTCGGAGATTTCAATTACTCCTACAGTCATCCCTTCTTCCTCATCAGAAGGATATCACTAGAAGACTTTGAATTTTACAAGTAATTTGCAAAATCTTGACCCAGTTTAGGACTTATCCTCTGCCTAACATAAGAACTCCTAGTTACAACTCAGTTTCAGTCCTACACTGATGAAATATAGATGTTTACAACTCGTTTCAACTTTGCACAAAGATGATCCTTAAATGATAGGAATAACAGTTTAGTTGTTCGTATTTCGAGTTCCTTGATCAATTTTTTTCTTCATATTTGAAGGCTCAAATATTCTCACAAGCAAGCGTTTTTGGAAAAAGTTGTCCTTCAATTGATTAATGTGCTTATTTATAGTCTTTGGATGCTAACGATAATAATTTCAAAAAAGTTTCTGGTAGATTTTGAAATATACCCGTTTCTTTGTCACTTTCACTGACATACTCTGAAGCCGACATTCTCTTGGATCGCGGCACTATGTCTGGAGAATGTGTCAGAGTACGAAAAAATTTATCCAATCAACTCGCACTGGTAGACTGATAATCGCGATGACAGACTGATGTAGTGTGAGACTTTTCAAAAGACCAGTCTAACACTTCGGTTTGGGTAGTTGGTGATTCAGTTTGGTGTATTTAGTTTAGTTGAACTGAGACGAATCAGTTTGGCTGTCATGAAAACGTACTTTTCAGTTTAGCGCCTTTCTTAATAAAGTCTCTTTTTTCCTTGAATATTCGGTTGAGCGATTTTACTCATAAAATCATACTTTTCCTTTTCGAAGTAGTTTCAGTTGAGCTCTTCTTCAGTTTAATCCATCAGTTTAGCACTTTACTTATAAACACCAAAATTTAGTTCTCAACAAGCTCGTTTCATGAGGATCATTAAAATAAACAAACCAAGATCGAGCTATAGAGTATTCGGCCATTAGCTCGTGACCATGTTCGTTAATAACTTATCAACCAGCTTCTAAATGAAAAAATAATAGTTTTGGTATTTGATTATAAATTTTACTTATTACAAATATAGAAAAATCTATTAAGTTTATTTATTAAATTGAAATTACAAATTTCAATAAGAATATTATATATATATATATATATATATATATAAAAATATCATGTAGTTTTTAACGAATATAATCAATCTTTAAATTTATAATTTATATTTATTAAGTTAATTTATAATAGATAAAACCTCGAATAAGCTTTGTGAGTCATGAATATATTCATTAAAAAAAGGTCTAGCATTAATTGTTTGATTATAAACAAGTCAAAGTCAAACATTAAAAAGTTCGACTCAGCTCGACCCGATTATATCCCTAAAAACAAGTGTATTTCTACACACACCTACATACATATCTTTACTATATAATATTATACTAATCGAATTTGTGATACCAAATATATTCTTACTTAATCACTGAATCTGATGTCATTTTGTGATACCAAAATAAATTTACATATTTAACATTCGTTGTATTATCTTAATGATTTTATCTTCCTAATTTTAAATATTTTAAATCCTGTTATTAAGTAGATCAAATAAATAATTAATTTTGAAATTATTTCTAATTAATCTACTATCTCTTAAATTAATTTAAATAATTTGTATATTGCACACCATTACATGTTTTCAAGTACGGTATATATTTATATCACAAAAACTCTTGTGAGATAACCTCACATGTCAATTTTGTAAGACGACTGACTCACAACCCACCATTAGACGAGACGGGACGACCCAAATTTTAGATGGGTTGGGAAAACACGAAACCCAACCACTTATTTTATATGACAGAGCGGGCCAACCAGACGGTCTTACGTATAATTTAGCGAGTTTTGACGGTCTGACCCACGACCCCGCCACAACCTTCGTTAGGAAGGGCGGGGCAGGGCGACTCGCTATTTGGTGGGTTGAAAAATTACTAACTCAACCAACCTATTTTGTATGGCGGGGTGGGTCAACCTGACGGGCCTCATACATGAAAAGTATTCTTATTATCAATATGAGACGAGTTCACCAATGTCAAGAACAAAGCTCCGTTAAACCATATCTCAAAATACTTAACTATATATATATATATAAACCATCATGGGTAACTACATGAGCAACAGCTGATGTAACACCTTGTACATCCAATGAGTGATTGTCACGTCAGCTGTTGCTCACGTAGTTATCCATGATAGTTGTCTATGTGATCGAAACTCATATATATATATATATACACACACACGAATCCATCAAAATCGGATTATTAAATGCAGTAATTGGCTTCTTGAAAAAAATAAATCAAAGTTTACAAATGCAATTATGAAATCAAAATGTACGAAATTCTTTGCAATACTGTTTGTCACACATGAAACAAAATTTAAAAATTGTTATAATGGTATAACATGGATTTCTATTACAACATGGATTTATTTAGTTGATGTACCTCTCGGACCATTACATTTGTCTCATATGGGAAAAAAATTCAAAGTTTAAAAATTACTTACAATGATCTGTAATGAATTTATATTACAACTTATGTCAACAATTTTCATAAATGAAGACAGATATAAAGTTGTTGATATAGAGGTAGATCCATTTGGTAAGTAATTTTTTCCCCCAAATTATCCAAACTTTAACGCTCAACAAGAATTTTAATTGGGCTTTCAAACTATGAATGTAAGTAAATATTTATTGACGCAATATTGATTGATTGTTTACTCAAACCAAATCAAAATCAATTCCAACTCTCCAACCACCAGATTAGGCGACCATACAAAAATTAAGAATCCAATCAGAAAAAATTTAACATGTTTGGGGTCCTTTCATTTTGATGATAACAAACATGTCGTAGTTAGATCCTGTTGCCATCTCTTGTAAAACAGATACTCGACCGTTACTCTGAAGACTCAAGTAAAGATCTTCAACCGGTTCCAACATAAAATATTACTCAACCCCTCTAAGCCATTTAAGATCTATTCAACCGCTCCTTAACAGACAATACTTGAAGAAATAACTAATCAACCGTTGCATACCATTTGAGGAAAAAAAATGAGTAAGGATTGTCTTCCGATTCAAGCCACACTTCTCACAAAGATCTCACCTACTTTATCAGAAAGGTTGTTTGAAAAAACAGGCAAACTGAACAAGAAATCAGAAGAACATAATATTTTCTCGAAAAGATGATGTTCAAAGCCTGCATACAGTTGCTGTTTACCACCGTTTTTTTCTGAATTTAAAAAATGTCAAACTACTCATTTATTGAAGTGTACTTGTTAGTTTGAGATCACATGTATCTGTAATGGACTGGGCCTCTGCTCTGCCATCATCTAGGCTCTGCTCTGGCCCAACCATACTCATGGTCTTCTCTCCATCTGGAAAGGAGAGTTTCATGCCCTCCCCAGGACTCGAACTTGTACCCCAGGCATATGTACAAATTCTTTCGGAGTCCTGGCATGAAACTCTCTTTTTCAGGTGGAGAGAAGACCATGAGTATGGTTGGGCCAGAGCAGAGCCTAGATGATGGCAGAGCAGAGGCCCAGTCCATTACAGTATCGATCAAGAACTCACTCCAATCAATAGAACACACAATGCATTCAAGAGTAAACCAACAAACAATCTCCTTGTCTATCTCTCTTAAGCAAACCAGCTCAAGAACACATCAAACACACAAGTATTCTAAAGAACAAGAACAAACAACAAGAATCAATTAACGTGGTTCGGTTAATGACCTCATCCATGGACAAACACCCAACACTCTTTATTGATAATCACCAGCAATTTTTTAGATTACAAAGCTTTCATCAATGCAAAAGTATAATTCTATCCAGAAATTAACGATTAATGAGTAATTAATCAAGTGATCATGTATAGATTTAGTAAAACATGATTAAGGAGTTTCCAAAAGGATCTAAAGAGTCCAAAAATGGATCCAGAATACTTGAAAATAGCCGGGAAGTTTCGAGAGTTCGGATGATACGATGCAGGTTTTCGGAGAATCCGAACTAGGAACGGAGCAAAGGATCGGAAGCTCTGAAGAGTTCGGACGATCCGAACTCAGATCGGATTCTCCGATCTTGCATGGCCAGCTGTCCGAGATTAATACGTCATTGATGACATAACTAGGGCAACTTCAGACGATCCGAAGGCGGATCGGAGGATCCGAACTCGTGTCGGCAGGAGTCCTCTGGAAGCTAGACACGTGGGTGGCTGAGGGAGTTTGGACAGAGGGTTTGGATGCTCCGAACTGGATTGGATTATCCGAACGTGGGATTGGACGGTCCGAATGTCGGCTATAAATAGGGTTGTCGAGGCCTCATTTCAACTCGCCCCTCTCCTCTTTTATCTCTTGTTCCTTAGCCTTTCTAGTCAGATATAGGAAATTCTAGGCGTCCTATTGGGAATCCAGAAGTAGTGGAGCAATCCCAGCATCATAGCGGAGCCGTGGATGAGTTTTGAGGAAGTCGTTATAAGAGGGCTGACGACGGACGAAGGTATAATGACATGAGTGGTTTTTACGTGTTTTATTGCATCGTTTTGCATTTGTTTTGCATGATTTCATGTTGTTAAGTAAATTCATATTTATTATTGCATATTTGTTTCATTCAAATCACTTCTCATGATTTTTGGTTGGTTTTAGGCAAAATATGGATAAAAATAAGAGTTTGAGCACGGAACAAGTAGGAATCACGAAGCATTAAACTAGTTTTTTCTTTCTCTTTTATTTTATTTGTTGGGATTTAGGGGATCATACCCCCAAAACTATGTTTTGATTTCTTCTTGAAGATCAAATTTGGTTTTTAAGAGTTCTTGATTATATTATTGTGTTTATTGTAACTTTGGAGATTGATCAACTTCTTATTGATTTTATGTGTTATAATTGACACCGAGAAGAGATTTTATGACATGATAGGGTAATATAATCCATGGATACTTGCATAGAGATATGAGGTGGGGTACATCTTGATAGTCATAGACCACCAGGTTGAAAGCTAGAGGATTTCACAAATCGTTAATGCAATTACAATTGTTAAATAACAAGGAGACTTGGTTATTACAATTCGTTAATTAGATTAATATAGCTCGAGAGAGTATATTGATAGATTAGAGAATTACTTCAAAATCATGACTTGAGATTTAAAATTCAATCATTAGAGAAGAAAAGAGGTAGGTGAACCGAGATCCTAACAATCGTTTATTTATTTTTTGAATTTAATTTATTGTTTTGATTTTATATCATCCTTTATTTTAGTTTATTAATTTATTCTCTTTATCATTATAATTAATTAAAGAATCATACTTGAGATAATTTTGTTATAAATCAATCTCTGTGGGACGATACTCGTACTCATGTACACTATATTATTACTTGACTCGTGCACTTGCGATATACTCGAGCTTAATTGATATATATATTTAGATTGATTTTCATTGGTAGTATTTGTTTGATCAAGTTTTTGGTGCCGTTGCCGGGGATTGAATAGACAATTTTTACTTTTTCTTATCTTTAGTTAATTTTTTTATTTCTTTATTCTATTTTATTCATGCTTGATATACCATTTTCTATTTTATTTTTGTAGGAATTCATCTGCTGTAATACTTTGAGATGTTCGATCGACAAGTATTTATGAGTTTTACCCAGCAACATGGAGAGCCATTCTACGCAGCATGAGAGAGATTCAATAATTTGGCGAACACATTCCGGTATCATGATTTCTCCAATTATTATCTTCTTAAATTTTTTCTTAATGGTTTGGATGCAGTGACAAGGAGATGGGTAATTAATGGAGCTTTGCAAACTGGTTTTCCACTATTTGCCGAGATAATGATAGTGCGATACGCATATTAGAGGATATGGCAGAATTTGACTACCACCGGTATTGGGATCTTACACCACAGATTTGGAGCCACCAATACCACAAGATACTCATTACCCAGATTTTTCAGACCAACTATTCATGGTTTAAGAGGAGGAGATAATTTGTTCTCAATTGATCAAACATTCACTAAAGGATATGGTGAGCAAGCACGTGGCCATGACCGAGCGAGCTATGGAAGATCTAATAAATTCTAGATGCCACCTTGAGGATCAGATAGAGAATCTAAAAATATCAATTCTGCCTGAACACCGAGAAAATGAAGTGAAGATAGATACTCAAACAGTGATCCCCCAAATTTGGTTCGATGATGATGACTTAGAAAACCATGATTTGGAGTGCGAATTAATTCATGTTGAAGATCTTGAGGTATTTGAGTCTTCTCTTCCCATTGAACCTCAACCAAAAGGAGTTATTAGGGAGAAAATATATGCAAATACAACGCAAGCACCGATTTCACAAGAATTTGTTCTCCGAGAACCTACAGATATGTTATCCTCCCATGTTTATCAGGTGCTATGGAGTGTTGTTGAGGTGACAAGCTTAAACTGCATACATCTGGCCAAGCTTGAGGGCATATGGAACAAAGACACATTGGTGGTGTCATATGGCACTTACTTTGGGCGTCAACCGCTCTTTGATGAGTGCTTGTGAGGGTCTAGCCAAAGACTGAAAATCAAGCGCTGCTTGGGAGGCAACCCAAAATTTTTACTTCATTTTATTTTTTCTTATTTAGTTTTAGTTTTTATTTAGTTGTTGCTTTATTTTGAGTTGATCATGTTTAATCCCTCAAATTGTTTTATTTGCAAGGTGAATACAAGGGAATATTGATGGCCTAAGAGATGTGGTACAGCAGCAAAAGATGGATATACAACACGATGATTGATCAGGAGAGTTTTCCGTTTCAATGTTTTCAATGTTTTGTGTTTGTATTTTGTTTTCGTTATGCATGCATGTTTTATTTATCTCATTTAGGAGTTAGTCGTTTTATATTTAGCATTGGGGACATTGCTAGATTTTAGTTTGGGGAGGTTGCCTTTTATTTTTGTTCATGTATAATGTTATGTGATTGCATATCGTTTGTCTTCTCATGCATGTTGCCGATGGATGAAACCATAAAAGCCAATGATGATTAGGGAGAAAATTTTTGAAATATGTAGCCTTTGAAATAATAATAGACCCTTGGATTGATTGTGGACATTCATTTGCACTATAGTTCAACTGGTTGTAAAGTAAAAAAGATAAAATTTCAGTGGCTAGATTATTGCACAACACTAAGGGTTTTTCGAACTCAAACTAATACCTTGTGATTTTAGTCGAATCTACTAATGCATTGATGATTTTGGAAAGTGAATGATTCATTGAGCACTAAAAATTTTGTTTTTAAAAAATGTTCCATCTGGGCTTGATTAAGGATTGAAATCCTAATCCCTAAATCAAAGCTAAGTTTTCGGATTTAATGGGACATGAAAAATTGATTTCTTGCAAAAAGAAATCCAAATTTTTAACAAAGATACTCCATCCGGCTATAGACGAGGGGATTGAAATCTGAATCCTATCAAAGTTATAGCTAAGTCTGCGGGTTAAATGGAGTATGAAAACATTTTCAATAATTCAATCTGGGCTTGATTTGGGATTGAAATTCTAATCCCTAAATCTGAGCTAAGTTTGCGGACCAAATGGGATTAAAAATTTACCGGATGTAAAATCTGGTAGTGCGTAATTAATATCTATGGATCATTCATCGTTAAATATTTTTCTGGAAATTCCATAGGAGGTGAAAAGGTGGACATAACTGAGAGAACGGGTATTTAAGAGGTAGATTTACCCTGATGTGTCAATTAAATATTTTAGCTCAAGTAAACGGAGTTTTTTCAAAGTTCATGACATTGGAGCCGCTACACACACACTCACGTTCACATGAAATCTGAAAGGCACATCATTATTTAACTCCAAGGCAGTGAAGTTATCGGAGGCTTGAAGTGTATGGGATCATCCATATGTTAGTGTGGTGCATTAGTTTGAAAGGTTGTGTCTTCAAGTTAGTTTATCACCTATTTTGCTCTAGGGCGAGCAAAAGGTTAATTTGGGGAGTTTCACATGAGTGGTTTTTACGTGTTTTATTGCATCTTTTTGAATTTGTTTTGCATGATATTATTTTGTTAAGTCAATTCATATTTATTATTACATATTTGTTTCATTCAGATCAATCCTCATGATTTTTGGTTGTTTTAGGTAAAATATGGAGAAAAAGAAGAGTTTGAGCACGGAACAAGTAAGGATTCACAAAGCATTAATGGTCCAAAATTTATTTTTGACACTATATTGATCCAAATCCAATCTCCACTGTCCAAATTATATTTTAGGATGTTTTAAAATTGCTGTAAAAATTTCAGCTTAATCCGACAGTTAGAACTCAAGTTATGAATTTTACAAAATCATTGAGCGTTGCAAAAAAATAGGGGCGCGCCCGAGCGGCCATTTCTTACCGCTCGGGCGCACCTGCAAAAAAATTTCACCTTGGGACAGAATGTTATGGCGCTCGAGCGATCATTTTTTACCGCTTGAGCGTCTCGCGTTTTTGTAAAATTGTATTTCTCGGGTGTTTTGAAAGGTAAGAAGTCTTGGGACACAAAAATAGAAGAAAGACTCACGTTTTGAGGGTTCCACGCGTCAGAAATGCAAGGGAGGCGGCGACAATCCAAGAAGAAGAAAGAAAAGAAGGAGACAACTTGAATAACTCAAGAACCGCATAAACTAGTTTTCTCTTTCACTTTTATTTTATTTGTTGGGATTTAGGGGATCCTACCTCCAAAACTATGTTTTGATTTCTTCTTGAAGGTCGAATTTGGTTTTTAAGAGTTCTTGATTATATTATTGTGTTTATTGCAATTTTGGAGATTGATCAAATTCTTATTGATTTTATGTGTTATAATTAATACCGAGGGAAGATTTTATGACATGGATCTACAACTTTCATATAGATATGAAGTTGGGTACATGTTGATAGTCATAGACCACCAGGTTGAAAGCTAGAGGATTCCACAAATCGTTAATACAATTGGAATTGTTAAATAACACAAGGAGACTTGGTTATTACAATTCGTTAATTAGATTAATATAGCTCGAGGGAGTATATTGATGATTAGGGAATTCCGTCAAAAGCATGACTTGAGAATTAAAATTCAATCATTAGAGAAGAAAAAGGGTAGGTGAACCGAGATCCTAACAATCGTTTATTTATTTTCTGAATTTAATTTATTTTTTTGATTTTATTTCATCCTTTTATTTTAGTTTATTAAAATATATGAGGGAGAAAATATATGCAGATACAACGCAAGCACCGATTTCCCAAGAATTTGTTCTTCGAGAACCTATAGATATGTTATCCTCCCATGTTTATCAGGTGCTATGGAGTGTTGTTGAGGTGACGAGCTTAAACTGCATACATCTGGCCAAGCTTGAGGGTACATGGAACAAATACCCATTAGTGGTGTCATATGACACTTACTTTAGAAGTCAACCGCTCTTTGATGAGTGCTTCTAAGGGTCAAGCCAAAGACTGAAAATCAAGCGCTACTTGGGAGGCAACCCAAAATTTTTACTTCATTTTATTTTTTCTTATTTAGTTTTAGTTTTTATTTAGTTGTTGCTTTATTTTGAGTTGATCATATTTAATCCCTCAATTTTTTTTATTTGCAAGGTAAATACATGAGAATATTGATGGCCTAAGAGATGTGGTGCAGCAGCGAAAGATGGATATACAACACGATGATTGATCAGGGGAGTTTTTCGTTTCAATGTTTTCAATGTTTTATGTTTGCATTTTGTTTTCGTTATGCATGCATGTTTTCATTCTCTCATTTAGGAGTTAGTCGTTTTATATTTAGCATCGGGGACACTGCTAGATTTTAGTTTGGGGAGGTTGCCTTTTATGTTTGTTCATGCATAATGTTATGTAATTGCATATCGTTTGTCTTCACATGCATGTTGCAGATGGATGAAACCATAAAAGCCAATGATGATTAGGGAGAAAATTTTTGAAATATGTAGCCTTTGAAATAATAATAGACCTTTGGATTGATTGTGGACATTCATTTGCACTATAGTTCAACTAGTGAAGTGCAGTAAGAAAGACAAAATTTCAGTGGCTAGATCATTGTACGGCACTAAGGGTTTTTCGAACTCAAACTAATACCTTGTGATTTTAGTTGAATCTACTAATGCATTGATGATTTTGGAAAGTGAATGATTCATAGCGCACTCAAAATTTTGTTTTTAAAAAATGTTCCATCCTGGCTTGATTAAGGATTGAAATCCTAATCCCTAAATCAAAGCTAAGTTTGCGGATTTAATGCGACATGAAAAATTGATTTCTTGCAAAAAGAAATCCAAATTTTTAACAAAGATACTCCATCCGGCTATAGACAAGGGGATTGAAATCCGAATCCTATCAAAGTTATAGCTAAGTCTGCGGGTTAAATGGGGTATGAAAACATTTTCAATAATTCCATCCGGGCTTGATTTGGGATTGAAATTCTAATCCCTAAATCTGAGCTAAGTTTGCGGACCAAATGAGATTAAAAATTTAACGGATGTAAAATCTGGTGGTGCGTAATTAATATCTATGGATCATTCATTGTTAACTATTTTTCTGGAAATTCCATAGGAGGTGAAAAGGTGGACATAACTGAGAGAATGGGTGTTTAAGGGGTAGATTTACCCTGATGTGTCAATTAAATCTTTTTGCTCAAGTAAATAGAGTCTTTTCAAAGTGCATGACATTGGAGCCGCTACACACATACTCACGTTCACATGAAATCTTAAAGGCACATCATGATTTAACTCCAAGGCAGTGAAGTTATCGGAGGCTTGAAGTGTATGGGATCATCCATATGTTAGTGTGTTGCATTAGTTTGAAAGGTTGTGTCTTCAAGTTAGTTTATCACCTATTTTGCTCGAGGGCGAGAAAAAGGTTAATTTGGGGAGGTTCACATGAGGGGTTTTACGTGTTTTATTGCATCATTTTGCATTTGTTTTGAATTTGTTTTGCATGATTTTAGGTTGTTAAGTTAATTCATATTTATTATTAAATATTTGTTTCATTCAGATCACTCCTCATGATTTTTGGTTGGTTTTAGGCAAAATATGGAGAAAAAGAAGAGTTTGAGCACGGAACAAGTAAGGATTCACGAAGCATTAATGGTCCAAAATTTATTTTTGACAGTAGATTGAACCAAATACAATCTCCACAATCCAGATTGTATTTTAGGATGTTTTAAAATTTCTGTCAAAATTTCAGCTCAATCCGATAGTTAGAACTCAAGTTATGAATTTTACAAAATTGTTGTGCGTTGCAAAAAAAATAGGGGCGCTCCCGAGAGGCCATTTCTTACCGCTCGGGCGCACCTGCAAAGAAATTTTACCCTGGGACAGAATGTTATGGTGCTCGAGCGACCATTTTTTTACCGCCCGAGCGCTCTTGCATTTTTGGAAAATTGTATTTCTCGGGTGTTTTGAAAGGTAAGAAGTGTTAGGCCATAAAAATAGAAGAAAGACTCACGTTTTGAGGGTTCCACGCGTCAGAAACGCAAGGGAGGCGGCGACAATCTAAGAAGAAGAACGAAAATAAGGAGACAACTTGAAGAACTCAAGAACCGCATAAACTAGTTTTCTCTTACTCTTTTATTTTATTTGTTGGGATTTAGGGGATCCTACCTCCAAAACTATGTTTTGATTTTTTCTTGAAGGTCGAATTTGGCTTTTAAGAGTTCTTGATTATATTATTGTGTTTATTGCAATTTTGGAGATTGATCAGATTTTTATTGATTTTATGTGTTATAATTAATTCCGATAGGAGATTTTATGACATGGATCTACAACTTGCATAGAGATATGAAGTTGGGTATATGTTGATAGTCATAGACCACCAGGTTGAAAGCTAGAGGATTCCACAAATCATTAATTCAATTGCAATTGTTAAATAACACAAGTAGACTTGGTTATTACAATTCGTTAATTAGATTAATATAGCTCGAGAGAGTATATTGATAGATTAGGGAATTCTGTCAAAAGCATGACTTGAGAATTAAAATTCAATCATTAGAGAAGAAAAGGGGTAGGTGAACCGAGATCCTAACAATCGTTTATTTATTTTTTGAATTTAATTTATTGTTTAGATTTTCTTTCATCTTTTTATTTTAGTTTAATAATTTATTCTCTTTATCGTTATAATTAATTAAAGAATCATACTTGAGGTAATTTTGTCATAAATCAATCTCTGTGGGACGATACTCGTACTCATGTACACTATATTATTGCTTGACTCGTGCACTTGCGATATACTCGAGCTTAATTGATATATATATTTAGGTTGATTTTCATTGATCGTATTTGCTCGATCAAGTTTTTGGGTTGCCTTTTATGTTTGTTCATGCATAATGTTATGTGATTGCATATCATTTGTCTTCTCATGCATGTTGCCGATGGATGAAATCATAAAAGCCAATGATTATTAGAGAATTTTTTTTTGAAATTTGTAGCCTTTGAAATAATAATAGACCTTTGGATTGATTGCGGACATTCCTTTGCACTATAGTTCAGCTGGTGAAGTGCACTAAGAAAAACAAAATTTCAGTGGCTAGATCATTGCACGACACTAAGGGTTTTTCGAACTCAAACAAATAGCTTGTGATTTTAGTTGAATCTACTAATGCATTGATGATTTTGGAAAGTGAATGATTTATAGCGCACTCAAAATTTTGTTTTTAAAAAATGTTCCATCCAGGCTTGATTAGGGATTGAAATCCTAATCCCTAAATCACAGCTAAGTTTGCAGATTTAATTGGACATGAAAAACTGATTTCTTGAAATAAAAAATCCAAATTTTTAACAAAGATACTCCATTCGGCTATAGACGAGGAGATTGAAATTCGAATCCTATCGAAGTTATAGCTAAGTCTGTGGGTTAAATGGGGTATGAAAAAATTTTAAATAATTCCATCCGGGCTTGATTTGGGATTGAAATTCCAATCATTAAATCTGAGCTAAGTTTGCGGACCAAATGGGATTAAAAATTTACCGGATTTAAAATCCGGTGGTGCGTAATTAATATCTATGGATCCTTCATGGTTAAATATTTTTCTGGAAATTCCATATGAGGTGAAAAGGTGGACATAACAGAGAGAATGGGTGTTTAAATTTTAGATTTACCCTGATGTGTAAATTAGATCTTTTAGCTCAAGTAAACGGAGTCTTTTAGAAGTGCATGACATTGGAGCCGCTACACACACACTCATGTTCACATGAAATCTGAAAGGCACATCATGATTTAACTCCAAGGCAGTGAAGTTATCGGAGGCTGAAATGTATGGGATAATCCATATGTTAGTGTGTTGCATTAGTTTGAAAATTTGTGTCTTCATGTTAGTTTATCACCTATGTTGCTCGAGGGCGAGCAAAAGTTTAGTTTGAGGAGGTTGACATGAGTGGTTTTTACGTGTTTTATTGCATCGTTTTGCATTTGTTTTGCATGATTTCATGTTTTTAAGTCAATTCATATTTATTATTGCATATTTGTTTCATTCAGATCACTCCTCATGATTTTTGGTTGGTTGTAGGCAAAATATGGAGAAAAAGAAGAGTTTGAGCACGGAACAAGTAGGAATCACAAAGCATTAATGGTCCAAAAATATGTTTTGACACTAGAATGATCCAAATCCATTCTCCACCGTCTAGATTGTATTTTAGGATTTTTTAAAGCTGATATCAAAATTTTAGCTCAGTCCGACGGTTAAAACTCAAGTTATGAATTTTACAAAAATGTTGCGCGTTGCGAAAAAATAGGGGCGTGCTGAGCGGCCATTTCTTACCACTCGGGCGCAGCTGCAAATAAATTTCACCCTGGGACAGAATGTTATGGCACTCGAGAGGCCATTTATTACCGCCCGAGCTCTCTTGCGATTTTGAAAAATTGTATTTCTCGGGTGTTTTGAAAGGAAAGAAGTCTTGGGCCACAAAAATAGAAGAAAGACTAACGTTTTGAGGGTTCCACACATTAGAAACGCAAGGGAGGTGGCGGCAATCTAAGAAGAAGAACGAAAAGAATGAGACAACTTGAAGAACTCAAGAACCGCATAAACTAGTTTTCTCTTTCTCTTTTATTTTATTTGTTGAGATTTAGGGTATCCTACCCCCAAAACTATGTTTTGATTTTTCTTTGAAGATCGAATTTGGTTTTTAAGAGTTCTTGATTATATTATTGTGTTTATTGTAACTTTGGAGATTGATCAACTTCTTATTGATTTTATGTGTTATAATTGATACCGAGAGAAAATTTTATGACATGATAAGGTAATATATTCATGGATATACAACTTGCACAGAGATATGAGGTTGGATACATGTTGATAGTCATAGACCACCAGGTTGAAAGCTAGAGAATTCTACAAATTGTTAATGCAATTGCAATTGTTAAATAACACAAAGAGACTTGCTTATTACAATTCGTTAATTATATTAATATAGCTCGAGAGAGTATATTTATAGATTAAGAAATTCCGTCAAAAGCATGACTTGGGAATTAAAATTCAATCATTAGAGAAGAAAAGGGGTAGGTGAACCGAGATCTTAACAATCGTTTATTTATTTTCTGAATTTAATTTATTGTTTTGATTTTATTTCAACCTTTTATTTTAGTTCATTAATTTATTCTCTTTATCGTTATAATTAATTAAAGAATCATACTTGAGGTAATTTTGTCGTAAATCAATCTCTGTGGGACGATACTCGCACTCATGTACACTATATTATTACTTGACTCGTGCACTTACGATATACTCGAGTTTAATTGATATATATATTTAGGTTGATTTTCATTGGTGGTATTTGCTCGATCAAGTTTTTGGCGTCATTGCTGGGGATTGAATAAACAATTTTTTACTTATTGTTATCTTTAGTTAATTTTTTTTATTTCTTTATTCTATTTTATCCTGCGTGATCTATCATTTCCTATTTTATTTTTGCAGGAATTCATCTAGTGTAATACTTTGAGATGTTCAATCGAAAAATATTCACGAGTTTTATCCAGAAACATGGAGAGTCATTCTACGCAGCATGGGAGAGATTCAATAATTTGGCGAACACATTCCAGTATCATGATTTCTCCAATTAGTATCTTCTTAAATTTTTTCTTAATGGTTTGGATGCAGTGACAAGGAGATGGATAATTAATGGAGCTTTGCAAACTGGTTGTCCACTATTTGCCGAGATGATGATAGTGTGATACACATATTAGAGGATATGGCAGAATTTGACTATCACCGGTATTGGGATCTTACACTACAGATTTGGAGCCACCAATACCCACAAGATACTCATTACCCAGATTTTTCATATCAACCATTCGAGCTTCAAGAGGAGAAGATAATTTGTTCTCAATTGATCATACATTCACTAAAGGATATGGTGAGCAAGTACGTGGCCGTGACCGAGCAAGCTATCGAAGATCTAATCAATTCTAGATGCCACCATGAGGAGCAGATAGATAATCTCAAAATATCAATTCTCCCTGAACACCGAGAAAATGAAGTGAAGAAAGATACTCAAACAATGATCCCCCAAATTTGGTTCGATGATGATGACTCAGAGAACCATGATTTGGAGTGCGAATTAATTTATGTTGATGATCTTGAGGTGTTTGAGTATTCTCTTCCCATTGAACCTCAACCGGAAGGAGTTTTGAGGGAGAAAATATATGCAGATACACCGCGAGCACCGATTTCACAAGAATTTGTTCTCCGAGAACCTACAGATATGTTATCCTCCCATGTTTATCAGGTACTATGGAGTGTTGTTGAGGTGACGAGCTTAAACTGCATACATCTGGCCAAGCTTGAGTGCACATTGAACAAAGACCCATTGGTGATTTCATAAGGCACTTACTTTGGGCGTCAACCGCTCTTTGATGAGTGCTTCTGAGGGTCAAGCCGAAGACTGAAAATCAAGTTCTACTTGGGAGGCAACCAAAAATTTTTACTTCAGTTTATTTTTTCTTATTTAGTTTTAGTTTTTATCTAGTTGTTTCTTTATTTTAAGTTGATCATGTTTAATCCCTAAATTTTTTTTATTTGCAAGGTGAATACATGGTAATATTGATGGCCTAAGAGATGTGGTGCAACAGCAAAATATGGATATACAACACGATGATTGATCAGAGTAGTTTTTCGTTTCAATGTTTTCAATGTTTTATGTTTGCATTTTGTTTTTGTTATGCATGCATGTTTTCTTTCTCTCATTTAGGAGTTATTCATTTTATATTTAGCATTGGGAACACTGCTAGATTTTAGTTTGGGGGAGGTTGCCTTTTATGTTAGTGCATGCATAATGTTATGTGATTGCATATCATTTGTCTTCCATGCATGTTGCCGATGGATGAAACCATAAAAGCCAATGATGATTAGGGAGAAAATTTTTGAAATATGTTGCCTTTGAAATAATAATAGACCTTTGGATTGATTGTGGACATTCATTTGCACTATAGTTCAACTGGTGAAGTGCACTAAGAAAGACAAAATTTCAGTGGCTAGATCATTGCACGGCACTAAGGGTTTTTCGAACTCGAACTAATACCTTGTGATTTTAGTTGAATCTACTAATGCATTGATGATTTTGGAAAGTGAATGATTCATAGAGCACTCAAAATTTTGTTTTTAAAAAATGTTCCATCCGGGCTTGATTAGGGATTGAAATCATAATCCCTAAATCAAAGCTAAGTTTGCAGATTTAATGGGACATGAAAAATTGATTTCTTGCAAAAAAAAATCCAAATTTTTAACAAAGATACTTCATCCGGCTATAGACGAGGGGATTGAAATCCGAATCCTATCGAAGTTATAGCTAAGTCTGCGGGTTAAATGGGGTATGAAAGCATTTTCAATAATTCCATTCGGGATTGATTTGGGATTGAAATTATAATCCCTAAATCTGAGCTAAGTTTGCGGACCAAATGGGATTAAAAATTTACCGGATGGAAAATCCGGTAGTGCGTAATTTATATCTATATATCATTCATTGTTAACTATTTTTCTGGAAATTCCATAGTAGGTGAAAAGGTGGACATAACTGAGAGAACGAGTGTTTAAGGGGTTGATTTACCCTGATGTGTCAATTAAATTTTTTAGCTCAAGTAAACGGAGTCTTTTCAAAGTGCATGATATTGGAGGCGCTACACACACACTCACAATAACATGAAATCTGAAAGGCACATCATGATTTAACTCCAAGGAAGTGAAGTTATCGGAGGCTTGAAATGTATGGGATCATCCATATGTTAGTGTGTTGCATTAGTTTGAAAAGTTGTGTCTTCATGTTAGTTTATCACCTATTTTGCTCGAGGGCGAGCAAAAGGTTAGTTTGGGGAGGTTGATAGGAGTCCTTTTCCCGTGTTTTATTGCTTTTTTTCTTTGTGTTTTCCTTGCGTTTCATGTCGTCTTGTTCGTATTTGTCCATTTTTTGTTTGCATTTAGTGTATTTCTTTGTGTTTTGTTCACTCATATTGGTTTTTGGTTAATTTGGCAGGAAAATGCGAAAAATCCTTATTTTTGGGAATCACAAGGTGGTGCGCTTGGTCTGCAGGATTTTGCAGACCGAGCGCAGGCATACTCAGGAGAGGCAGAAAGATTGAAAAAAATTGAGCGCCCGGTCGGTAGATTATTACCGAACGAGCGCGTGCTCAAGGAAACGGGCAGAAAGTTGGTGGAATTCCCAGCGCCCGAGAAGCTATTTTCTACCGCTCGGGCGCCCCTGCGTAAATTAGGAAATATTGATTTCGGGTGTTTTAAAAGGAAAGGACTCTGAGGGGCACTATATATAGGATATTTTTAGACGTTTCAAGGGTTGGATACACAGAGAATTGAGGCGGAGGCGGTTGCTGAATATTGAAGACTTCTTCTCGTTGGGAGTCTTTCTTCTTCGAATTTTCTGGATTTTTATGTTGGAAACTTTGTTAGATGGAATTTTATTATGAGTTGTAGTAGCTAAACTTTATTTTTGTTGGAATTTAGGGGATCCGAACTCCGAAACATGTTTTTGTGATTGAATATTTGGACGGATTGAGTTTGATTTATACTAGTATTTGATTTTATCATGGTTTATTATTCTATGTTTAAGAGTAGCTAACTTTATGTGAGGACCTTGGTTCTAATCATCTAATCAAAAGTAAATCAATCAATAAGAAATAATAAGTCAAGACACTAATAATAAATTTTATTTTTTTTACAATTTCAAACAATTATTCAACTTCTAAACCGACGCCTTGTTAGAGTAGGTGCCCGTCGAGCCAATGTGTTGGCCGATGGTCCTTGAGAGAACTCTTGTATGACAATCTTTATTTTAATAATATTTGACATTATTTTATTTGGCACATCTTTATCTTTATACCCATGCAAGCTGCATAGATAAATCCCTTGAATATACAAATAGTAGAAAGGATATGAGATGGTCATGTGATGACTATCATGAAACTCATATTTGGAATACTGTATATTCTAAACTGTTCCTAGTCGATTCAGCCGCCATAAAGAAGGATAAAGGCCGCTCGAGCTTGAGACTAGTATTTGCGAAGTGAGTACCATGTTTCATTGCTAGGGGACATGGAGATGTCCAAGCATGCAAATAGGTGCTCCTTGTAGAGTGCACTGAACAACCCTCCCTAAAGGATTTTCCAAGTGGTTCTCACTTATCGAGTGGAGAAGTCCTAGTTTATGGTTGTACACCATTAGTCCTATAACCCGGGACAACATGGAGACTCTATATGCTAGTGCTTCACTTTGACTTGTTTACCGACTCATCTGGGGTCATCAGGTGGCAATGTTGGGTGTTGTGACGAAACATATAGGAGTCAATGCATTGTAGTCGGGGATTCACCGCTTACCTACGGGTATGGATATCCTATGTTATATCATGCATACGTAGCTTGAAATCTCTGATCAGAGTAAGTGGTAATTAAGAAAGGAGTTTCTTGAATTACACTTCCGATGCAACTACGGCATGACACATAGTTATCGATTCAATGACAACTCTCGATAAACCAATGGTTGTCGAATCGGTCGGGATATATGAGTTGAAGGGACCGTACTGTACGCTAACCATAATTGATTGGTTCTTGCAGGCACTATCATTTGATACCTAGGGAGTCATGTAAGCAATGCTGCTAGATGTTTACATGACTGGTTGGGTACTATCAGACTTGAGTTTTCTGACGTTCTTATTATCAATGTGTTGATTAATAAGAATGGAGCTATCTAGGGTATGCTCATATAAGGGACTTGTTGATCCTGAATCACATGGAGATGTGAACCCACTGCTAGTTGTATCAGTGAACCATTGAGGGTCACACAAGTTCTAGCTTTCTAGATTCCGTTGAGATTAAAATTAGTTCATTGTGTTGAACAACTTATAAAGGAGTTTATAAGTAAAATAAATTAGAAGTTTGACTTCTAAATTGGAGAATGAATGGAATAAGTAACTTTTAATTTGTGAATGTGTTCCAAGATTAAAATTTGACTTAAAATAATTAGTTTATGAAAATGGTGATTTTCTAAACTATTATTTTGAACTTAGTTAATTAATTCAAGTGTTGAATTAATTTAACACTAGTAGACATTTTAATGTACAAATAATTAAATTAATTCAAGTGTTGAATTAATTAAACACTATTGAGTCTAGTAGAGCTCAAATTAATATAGTGTTGTATAATTATTGATACTAGTGGACTTGAATGGGTTCAAGTTAAATTTAATTAATTGATTAAACTTAAATGGGTTTAGGTTTAATAATTAATTAAAAATAAGTTCAAATGACATTTGTGTAAGAGTAGGTGCCCAGTAAGCCAACTGTGTGGCTATGGGCTTTGATGAATCTTTGTATAAACAATCTTTTGTTTAATATTATTTACACTTTTATTAATGGCAATGACTTTATATTACTTCATATTGTTATATTGTGATATACTATTGTTGTTTTGATAAAGACCTTGAATATACTATAGTGTATGTAAGATGTGGTAGAACATGGGGATGTCTATCATGAAATACATCTTATAGTCACTGTATATTCTAAAACCGTTCCTAGTCGATTGAGCCGTCCAATAATAAGGATAAGGATCGCTCGAGTTTGAGACTAGCATTTGCGATGCGGAGTACCACGTTTCATTGGTAGGGAACATGGAGATGTTCGAAGCATGCAAATGGATATTCATAGGATGAATAATCGAACTACCCTATCCGGACTTTCCAAGTGGTTATCACTTATCGAGTGGATAAAGTCCGCGGTTTTGGTTGTACACCATTAGTCCTTACGACTTGAAACATCATGGAGACTCTATATGCTAGTGCTGTGCTTTGACTCGTTTACCGACTCTATGGGGGTCATCAGGTGTCGAGATTGGGTACAGTTACGACACATATAGGAGTCAATGCATTGTTGTCAAGGATTCACCACATACTTGCGAGTGTGGATATCCTATGCGATCTGAGGAGATATTAGTGTGACAAATCTCTGGCCAGAGTACTTGATGTGATTTAAGAAATGGTTTCTTAGTAGCACATGCGATGTCACTAATTTGATCTTCAAGATGTATTGCATAGTTATCGAATCTTGAGCGACTCTCGATATACCAATGGTTGTTGATTCGATCGGGATATATGGATGAAGGGACCGTACTGTACGCTAACCAAAATCTACTGGTTCTTGTAGGCACTATCAGTGATACCTAGGGAATCATGGGGCGATGTTGCTAGGCGCTTTACCATGATTCGTTGGGCAAGTCGGAAAGTGTTGTTCCGAGTCACAAGGAGTTGTGAGCCCACGGCTAGCTGTATCCCTGAACCATTGAGGGTCACACAGTGTAATGGAGTTTTAATCCCCGTTGAGATAGTTAAATTTAAAGAGTTAAATTTAATGAACAAAGAAGTTGGACTTCTTAAATAAGAGTAAGGGAGTAGGATTTCCTAAAATGACATAGGGATGGACAATTTTGGAAACCACTGAATTCGGATTCAGGAAAATTTATTTTGACTTTAAAATGTGCAGAAATGGTTTCTGTGCACATTGGTGAAATTGGTTCATCAATCGGAGTCACGATGAATTTTATATTAATTTCTGAACGTGCGGGCTTTGCTAGTCGGGCCCTAACTTATGATTAATGGGCCCTAAGGTGTTAGTGGCCTGCATTATAAATAAGTTATTGCAGTACAGAAATTAGACATAACAGCTCATTATTTTTGAGAAGCAAAAATCGAAAACCCTAGCCTCTCAAAGTAATAATCGGCCGACCCCTCCCATACTCTGCCCGAGAAATTCCGGTCTGTGATTTTGAATCGCAGTCAGGAATAACGAATCAGATTCGTTTAATCTCTTCGCAGAAAAACTTCTGATAGATTTTCTAGTGCAATCTATCAGAGGGATCGAAACCCCATTCGTGGACCTGATTGAAGGAGTTCATCAGTTCCTGGGAGATACAAGAAGCGCAGAGAAATCTGTGTGGTGTCCAATAATCTCGCTTCGAGATTGAAGGTAAAATTTAATTAATTGTTATTTAAATTTTACACACACTTATAATTTAATCGTTGAATGGTTGATACCCACACCATGGAATTGTTCCATGATAAAATTTTTAAACTTCCGCTGCACCGGGTATCAATCGTGATTGATCTGACCGCCAGTTTTCCAACAATTTGAATATATATATTTATATATGTATATATATATAGGCGTGTATATATATATATATATATATATATATATATATATATGTGTGTGTGTGTGTGTGTATAGAATTTGAAGGGTTGTAAGATGGTTTGCAATTTTCCATGCATGTCTTGCAATTTTTCATGCATGGCTTAATTGTACTCATTAATCCCTCTCCTTTAATATATTATTTGGAATAATATATACACACATACAATCCATTCCATTCCAATAACTTGAAGTGGCCGAAACCTTCTCCAAGAATTCTCCAATTTTTTTCTTTCAATTTTGAGGGAGAAGGAAAGGAAAATCTCAATGAAAAATCCTCTAAATATTCTAGTGCATATTTAGAGCGGATTTAGATCGTCTAGTCGTGGACCTAATTCGGAGGCTCGAAGTGTTGAATCCATTTTGAGCAAGGAGTGCTCTTGGAAGCTTGTAGATTGAGTCTACCATTTTTCAAGAGCCTAGTTGTTTATCAACTTGGTTGGAGCCATAAATCAATCTTTGAGATTGATAGGTAAAATTCTAAACACCCTATGGTTGTTTGAGTTTTTTGAATACTACACAATTGCTCGGATTTCTTTTATTAAAAATTTTATATTTTCGCTGCGTTTCCGGGCACGAGTTAACCGATCACCTTCAGTGGTATCAGAGCCTAGGTTACTCTTTTGTGTAGTATTTGTTGGATATTATGTTGAGGTCAATTTCTAACCGCATGAGAAAATCAATATTTTAACTTTTAGGGCAAATTTTATAAAAATTATTTTTTTTTATTTTCGGGCAGCCCTTGGGCTGCCCGAAGGTGTCCTAGGGGCAGCCGTGGGCTGCCCCATATTTTTAATTAAAAAAAAAAAATTTTGGCCGGAATCCGGCGACGGAGTTTCGGTGACGACTATGACGACTTGAGTTTTTCAAAAGGTGTTTTGGAATATCATGTGTCATAGACCCTAAATTGTTAAATATATTATAGTTGATTTTTATGAAAAATTAAACTTTATAATATGTGATTTTTCTTATAAAATAAATAGTTAAAGTGTGACTTTGATTATTTATAGTAAATAGTGATTTACAAGAAATTCAATTATAAATAAATTAATTTGAAAGTAAACAAAGGTGTTTGTTTATTTTGTTAATTTCTTTTATAATTGTGGTGGTTAGTGATTGGATCAAGATATATAATATTTGATCAATTAATTATTGAGATAATTAATTGATGGTGTATGATATGTGATATTGTGCATGAAGGATGATTAAAAGCCCAAGACCAATTTGCTAGGTGTATGCTAGGATATTTTGTGTTGAATGGTTGTAATAATTATCAAATTACAAAGTGGGCTTGGTTTATGGCCCATTCCCACCCCATGAGATGTATCCCTATTTTCCATGGATATTTTCATGTAAAATATTTGATAGCGGAAGTTCAAGATTGGAAGATGGTGGACCATGATGAATTATGAAGATCCAAGACATGTAAATATTGGAAGCTTATGTAATTGTTGCATTTGCATCCCATGCATTCCCTAGGAATTGGACCTAGGCCCGTGTTTGGCTCACACGGGCCGAATAGTTTTTGGGGCGATTGATCATCCTTGTTAATTAGTATGTGCGTTATTATTTTATAATAACAAAGTTGCATGAATCCGGCAAACATACGATCAAACATGGCGATCTTTAAAATTAATGATGAGACCTTTTTCAAAATTAAAAACCCTCATTTTGAATTAGATTCAAAATTTATATCAAGCCCGAAAAGGGGAATTATAAATGTGTTTATAATTTCCATGTCTTTCATCGACAATGGATGCATGACGAACGCTACCCGTATTCAATGCTCGGCTCATATTATTGGGGGGGCTTGGATGCCGAAAAGCTGTGACATCCATTGACATGGTGATGTGAACTACGTGGAACTCCCATGACTTCGGCTCATATTATTGGAGGAACTCATGGCGACCGTCCATTAAGGTTCGATATCGATGGGTAAGGCTTGACACGTAAATATGAACGACGTTATATTATTGGGTCCTAATCAAGCGTGAGACAAAAGTTTACGTAAGGGTTGCATGGAGATGCAATTGGAAACTATCTTTTAGAAATTATGATTGGCTGATATTATTCGGGATCGTAATTGGCTAATTGGACCTTATGTACCTACTGAGGAAAGGAGTTTCCCATTTTTACTAGAGGGTAGTAAAAATGTCAAAACAGTGGGAGTAAATATTTATAAAGTTAAAGTCCATAGTTTATATCTTATTAAATATTTTAAAATAGTCATTGACATTTATCTGTTATTATTTTTCAGTACAAGTTTTGACAATGTCATCAATTCGCAATCCGCTATCTACTATACTCGACAAACATTTACTGACCGGTCCAAATTACCTTGATTGGCTAAGAAATCTGAAAATCGTCTTGAACTCGGAAAAGATTGCATACACACTTGATGAGTCGCCCCCTGATACGGCTCCGACTGATTGTAGCCCTGAGGAGCTACAGACTTACAAGGATTGGTGTGACCATGACTTGAAAGCCAAGTGTTATATGCAGGCTTCTATGAATGATGAGCTTCAGCGACGTTTTGAGAGTGCAAAGCATGCTGCTGACATTCATTTGCATCTCAAAGAACTCTTTGGTGAACAAACACGCCCACATCGACATGCGATTGTCAAGGAGCTAATCACTTTGCGCATGCGAGATGGGGCTTCGGTCCATGAGCATGGCCTGAAGTTGATTGGGCTCGTGGAGATACTCGTTAGCATGGATCTTGTGCTACCAACTGAGTTGACCACAGACGTGTTGCTCTTGTCACTGCCTAGCTCATTTGATCCTTTTGTGGTGAATTTCAACATGAACAGGTTAGATCCAACCCTTGAGGAGTTGGTTAACATGCTTGTTACGTTTGAATCCACAATCAAGAAAGAGAAGCCGGTTCTTTATGTGGGATCTTCATCTGGTTCAAAGAATAGACCACATGGGAAGGGAAAGAAGCGTTCCTTCCATGCTCCCAAAAATAACGTGCCCTTGAAGAGGCAAGCTCCGAGTCCCATTGTGGTAGCCACACCAGTTAAGGCTAACAAGACTAATGACGTCTGTCATAACTGTAAGAAAGCTGGACATTGGAAACGTAATTGCAAGGAATATCTTGACCAGAATGGTTCTGAAAAAGGTATGTTCTACATTGAAGTAAACATTTCACTTAACTCTTCTTCTTGGGTATTGGATACCGGCTGTGGCTCACATCTCTGTAATGATTTGCAGGTGATGACAAGAAGTAGGAGACTCAGAGATGGTGAGACCTTCTTGAGGATGGGCAATGGGGCAAGAGTTGCAGCCAAAGCTATTGGAGATGTTTACTTATTGTTGGACAATGATTTTAAATTATGTTTGAGAGATGTTTTGTTTGTACCAGATTTGGTGAAAAACATTGTTTCCATTTCTATGCTTGATAAAGATGGATATTCTTGTTTATTTGGCAAAGGTGTTTGCAATATTTACAAGAATGAATGTTTAATTGGTACAGGACAATTGGAAAATGATCTCTATAATTTAAAATTAAAAGATATTTCTATGTATAATGTCCAAGAGATATCAACAACATCAAAAAAAAAACAAGATACTCTAAATCTAGCACACTTATGGCATGCTCGATTAGGTCATATATCTTTTAAAAGGATGAACAAGCTAGTGGGAGAAGGCATGTTTGATATGTCTGATATTAATTCTCTTACTACTTGTGAACCCTATCTAAAAGGAAAGATGACCAAAATTCCCTTTAAGGGCCATGTGGAGCGAGCCAAGGGACTGTTGGATTTGATCCATACAGATGTGTGTGGTCCACTTCGCATCACCACTAAGCACGGACATTCTTACTTCATTACCTTTACCGATGACTTCTCTAGGTATGGGTATGTGTATTTGATGAAATACAAATCTGAAGCTTTTGAAAAGTTCAAAGAATTCAGAAATGAAGTAGAAAAACAACTGGGATGAAGCATCAAGTCACTTCGATCGGATCGAGGTGGTGAGTACTTGAGTACTGAATTCCAAGAGTATCTTAGGGAGAATGGGATTCTCTCACAGTGGACTCCTCCTGGTACACCTCAGTTGAATGGTGTTTCAGAACGTCGTAATCGAACTTTGATGGACATGGTTCGGTCTATGATGGGGTTCACGGAGTTGCCGCCATCCTTTTGGGGATATGCACTTGAGACAGCGGCACTGTTGTTGAACAATGTCCATTCAAAGACAGTTGATAAGACACCATATGAGATATGGATGGGAAAATCTCCAAATTATTCTTATCTAAGAATATGGGGATGCCGTGCTTATGTGAAGCAGATAGTGGGAGATAAATTGGATGCTCGATCCATTTTATGCTACTTCGTGGGATATCCAAGGAATTCGGTTGGATATTATTTCTATCATCCCAAAGAAACAAAGGTGTTTGTTTCAAGGAATGCAACCTTCTTGGAGAAGGAATTTCTATTGGATAGAAAATGGGAGATGATAGAACTCGAAGAAGTTCGAGAAACACCCACGATTGTGGAACCCACACCCGAACAACCAAGAAAGGAGATACAAGCTCCTAGAAGATCCGAGAGGATCTCAAGACCACCTATGAGGTATGGTATGCTTCTTGAAGAGGGCCAAGATGAGCCTGACCATGGATGTGATCCAAGGACCTTCAAGGAAGCATTGTCTGATGTCGATTCATCCAAGTGGCTTGAAGCTATGGAATCTGAGATGAATTCCATGTATTCGAACCAAGTGTGGAATCTTGTGGATCCACCTGAAGGAATTGTTCCTATAGGGTGTAAATGGATTTACAAGAGGAAGCTTGGGACGGATGGGAAGGTTCTGACCTTCAAGGCTCGATTGGTGGCAAAAGGTTATACTCAAAGGTAAGGAGTTGACTTTGAACTTTTTCTCCAGTCGCAATGTTCAAGTCCATAAGGATATTGCTTGCCATTGCCGCATGGTATGACTATGAATTATGGCAGATGGATATGAAGATAGTTTTTCTTAATGGGGATATTAAGCAAGAAATTTACATGTCTCAACCTGAAGGGTTCACATCTATCGGAAGTGAGCATAAAGTATGCAAACTTCAGAGATCTATCTATGGTCTCAAACAGGCATCTAGGAGCTGGAACCTCAGATTTGATGGTAAAATCAAAGAGTTTGGGTTTACTAAGAATCCTGAGGAACCATGTGTGTATAAGAAGGTCAGTGGGAGTGCTGTGACATTTCTGGTACTTTATGTTGATGACATTCTACTCATTGGGAATGATGTAGGAATGTTGCAATCAACTAAAGTATGGTTATCGAGTAAGTTCTCGATGAAGGACTTGGGTGAAGCATCTTTTGTATTGGGAATACAAATCTATCGGGATAGATCGAAAAGATTGCTTGGTCTCACCCAGTCCACATACATTGATACCATTGTGAAGAGGTTCTCGATGGATGAGTCTAAGAGAGGACATCTACCAATGTGTCATGGCGTGTCTCTATCCAAGTCCATGTCTCCCAAAAATGATGCAGAGATAGAGACGATGACACACATTCCATATGCATCTGCAATTGGTAGTATCATGTATGCGATGATATCTACACGTCCTGACGTGGCCTTTTCACTTAGTGTTACAAGTAGATATCAATCGAACCCTGGTCTTCCACACTGGAAAGCTGTGAAAGACATTCTCAAGTATTTGAGAAAGACTAAGAATATGTTCTTGGTTTATGGGGGTGGAGAACTAAAATTGGAAGGCTATACCGACTCTAGCTTCCAAAGCGATATTGATGATTCGAAGTCAACTTCCGATTTTATATTCATGCTCAATGGTGTGCTATTTGTTGGAAGAGTTCCAAGCAAAATAGCACTGCGGATTCAACCACTGAGGCAGAATATATTGCTGCATCTGATGCTGTAAAGGAAGCTGTTTGGATTAGGAATTTCGTCCAAGAGTTGGGCGTTATTCCTAATGGAGTTGATCCAGTCCCGGTGTACTGCGACAACACTGGTGCAGTTGCTCAGGCAAAAGAACCAAGGTCTCATCAGAAATCCAAACATGTACTGAGAAAATATCACATCATCCGGGAAATTGTGGAACGAGGAGATGTCTTGTTAGACAGAGTCGCCTCCGCAGATAATGTTGCTGATCAACTAAGCCTTTACCAGGACCATTGTTCGAAAAGCATCGCGAATCAATGGGTTTGAAGAATATGGGTAGTTGGCTCTAGTGCAAGTGGGAGATTGTTAGAGTAGGTGCCCGTCGAGCCAATGTGTTGGCCGATGGTCCTTGAGAGAACTCTTGTATGACAATCTTTATTTTAATAATATTTGACATTATTTTATTTGGCACATCTTTATCTTTATACCAATGCAACGTGCATAGATAAAGCCCTTGAATATACAAATAGTAGAAAGGATATGAGATGGTCATGTGATGACTATCATGAAACTCATATTTGGAATACTGTATATTCTAAACTGTTCCTAGTCGATTCAGCCGCCATAAAGAAGGATAAAGGCCGCTCGAGCTTGAGACTAGTATTTGCGATGTGAGTACCATGTTTCATTGGTAGGGGACATGGAGATGTCCAAGCATGCAAATAGGTGCTCCTTGTAGAGTGCACTGAACAACCCTCCCTAAAGGATTTTCCAAGTGGTTCTCACTTATCGAGTGGAGAAGTCCTAGTTTATGGTTGTACACCATTAGTCCTATAACCCGGGACAACATGGAGACTCTATATGCTAGTGCTTCACTTTGACTTGTTTACCGACTCATCTGGGGTCATCAGGTGGAAATGTTGGGTGTTGTGACGAAACATATAGGAGTCAATGCATTGTAGTCGGGGATTCACCGCTTACCTACGGGTATGGATATCCTATGTTATATCATGCATACGTAGCTTGAAATCTCTGATCAGAGTAAGTGGTAATTAAGAAAGGAGTTTCTTGAATTACACTTCCAATGCAACTACGGCATGACACATAGTTATCGATTCAATGACAACTCTCGATAAACCAATGGTTGTCGAATCGGTCGGGATATATGAGTTGAAGGGACCGTACTGTACGCTAACCATAATTGATTGGTTCTTGCAGGCACTATCATTTGATACCTAGGGAGTCATGTAAGCAATGCTGCTAGATGTTTACATGACTGGTTGGGTACTATCAGACTTGAGTTTTCTGACGTTCTTATTATCAATGTGTTGATTAATAAGAATGGAGCTATCTAGGGTATGCTCATATAAGGGACTTGTTGATCCTGAATCACATGGAGATGTGAACCCACTGTTAGTTGTATCAGTGAACCATTGAGGGTCACACAAGTACTAGCTTTCTAGATCCCGTTGAGATTAAAATTAGTTCATTGTGTTGAACAACTTATAAAGGAGTTTATAAGTAAAATAAATTAGAAGTTTGACTTCTAAATTAGAGAATGAATGGAATAAGTAACTTTTAATTTGTGAATGTGTTCCAAGATTAAAAGTTGACTTAAAATAATTAGTTTATGAAAATTGTGATTTTTTAAACTATTATTTTGAACTTAGTTAATTAATTCAAGTGTTGAATTAATTTAACACTAGTAGACATTTTAATGTACAAATAATTAAATTAATTCAAGTGTTGAATTAATTAAACACTATTGAGTCTAGTAGAGCTCAAATTAATATAGTGTTGTATAATTATTGATACTAGTGGACTTGAATGGGTTCATGTTAAATTTAATTAATTGATTAAACTTAAATGGGTTTAGGTTTAATAATTAATTAAAAATAAGTTCAAATGACATTTGAATATATATATTTATATATGTATATATATATAGGCGTGTATATATATAGATATATGATATATATATGTGTGTGTATGGAATTTGAAGGGTTGTAAGATGGTTTGCAATTTTCCATGCATGTCTTGCAATTTTCCATGCATGGCTTAATTGTACTCATTAATCCCTCTCCTTAAATATATTATTTGGAATAATATATACACACATACAATCCATTCCATTCCAATAACTTGAAGTGGCCGAAACCTTCTCCAAGAATTCTCCAATTTTTTTCTTTCAATTTTTGAGGGAGAAGGAAAGGAAAATCTCAATGAAAAATCCTCTAAATATTCTAGTGCATATTTAGAGCGGATTTATATCGTCTAGTCGTGGACCTAATTCGGAGGCTCGAAGTGTTGAATCCATTTTGAGCAAGGAGTGCTCTTGGAAGTTTGTAGATTGAGTCTACTATTTTTCAAGAGCCTAGTTGTTTATCAACTTGGTTGGAGCCATAAATAAATCTTTGAGATTGATAGGTAAAATTCTAAACACCCTATGGTTGTTTGAGTTTTTTGAATACTACACAAGTGCTCGGATTTCTTTTATTAAAAATTTTATATTTCCGCTGCGTTTCCGGGCACGAGTTAACCGATCACCTTCACGCCTCACGTCTATCATTCGATCTCAAGCTAACCATGCCGACTCTGACTAGCTCCTGCCCCACCTGTTGTCAAGTACACATACAAAATAAGACAACAGCCGGATAACTCCGGTGAGAATAAAATCCCAGTATAAGCGACGTAACATGCAATATCAAATAAGTATATCAAAAACATGATATAACATAAACATTATTCGATGATAAATAAATATGAAATGCATGTGTTTAAAAATCGGGATTATCAAATCGGATAATCAAAGGAGACTCGATACTTCGGTTGGGATCCCGAGGCCAAGATCACGCAACAAACTCACCGACTCTCCCGCTCGAGGTGGTGTCACGTGTCTCAAACCTCTAGACTTTGGTGCAACTATAATGAGTATTCGGGTCGCTAGGCGTAACTCAACAACCTAGGCCACTCAAATATAGCTCCCAAATCGTCTAATTCGCATCGGGGCAACTCAGCTCATTTCAAAATCAAGGATTTAGGCTCAAGATGAATGCACATGATTCAGATGCAATTAAATCAAATTAAAACAACAAATCTCTTTATTCAGACATCAAAATATCGTAGATGTCATCTCATTCAATTCATATATTCAAAATCATAAATATAATATCGAAACTCATTGAATTAATTTCAAATAAGCAAAATCATGTTTTTCGATCAAATAAATGCATCAATATTCCAAATCAAAATCATATAAACAAATTCATGTATTTCAATTCATATCGAAAATTAATCAATTAAATTAATAGCTCATACAAAATCATATAAGAGCATATATTCAATCACTATCAAATAATCATGCAAGTATGTGATTTTAACGGGAACTCGAGAATCTCAATCTCGCTCGAGTGTTCATTCCCTTCGAAATCAACATTAGCTCATACCTCAGTTTTCCAAATCTGGAAAAGCTCAAATCCTTAGACTGCTGATTTCTACCTCTAATTATCCTCGAATGACTTCCAATATGCGAAAAATCACATAATATACAAAAAGTCAACTTTGGTCAACTTTGGTCAAACTTTGACCGCTAAATTGCAAACTTTATTGTGTTCTCACCGCTTCACGGTTTCGAATCTCAACTCAAAACTTGGATATTTGAATTCATCATGTCGAGACGATCAAAATTGGGTAATATGTCGAAATCCGGTGGCTCGCCGGAGAAGATGGCGGCGACGCGGCGGTCCGGCGGCGGCGATGCAAAACTTCTCCAAAAATTATGAAATTTGGCAGGGTTGTAGAGCTTGACGAGATGATCTCAACCATCTAAGCCACGCCCGGAACGGAGCTCCGACGCGTCGTAGATCGGAGAAAAACAAGGTGGCGCCGACGAAGTCTTTGAGCTCCGATCTTGGCCTGAAATGGTCTAAAACCGACGGGTTATGGTTGGGAAATGTTCTACACACCTCATAGAATCGATTAATAGCCTTAAAACCAACAAAAACGGGCTCGAATCGCGAATTTTCTGACGAATAAGATGATGAATAGTACCTGCGCAAATTTCGTCTGTTCTACGTCAATTGCCCAGCGATCCAACCATCCGATCATCAATTTTTTTACAAAAATAGCTTTGTCTTGATGTTGGCTACAAAGTGACCGATCGGATCTTTGATCGGAGCTCCGGTGAACGTCCAAAAAAATCAAAAACGTGGACTGCTACAGTACCCACGAAAATTCTGTGCAGAACTCGTCTGTTATTTCTCATTTTTTCGGCGATCCAACCGTTGGATTTTTGATTTCTTTATACCAATAGATTCATCTTGATCTTGGCTAAAATCTGACTGTTCGGAACTTTGATCGAGTCTTCGGTGAATGGCCGGAAAAATAAAAAATTACGGCTGCTACAGTAAATTCGAGAAAATGGGAAAAATTGGGAAAAAAATCTTGATCCGTGTTTTCTCAGTGTGAGTTTTTCTATTTATAGTAACCCGATATTTTTGGATCTCGGACTAATTTATTTGATACACAATTGGTAAAATTAATCCTAAATCTGATATTTTTCTGGTACACTAACCCAAAATCTATTAACATCATTATCTGAAATTATTGACTTTGACCAGTCAATTGAACTCCTAATTTTTCAAATTAAAATAAAATTCCAACTTAGACTCTGACCAGTCAACTCGGTGAAATATTCTCCAAATCAATTTATTCGGCATAAATAATTATTTTTATTTCAATATCTCAATAATTATTTCAAAATGCCAAAAATATCAGATATCCAAAAAGAGTCAAATTCATTGATTAACTGACACGTGTATTTTGTAAATACACCCTATAATCTCATTAGCAATAATAATTATTTTATCAACTCCATAATTATTTTAATTGTTAATTGACTCAGTAAATAATTTTTGGGGCGTTACACTTTAGCATAGATTCGTAGGTTGGGAATTGCTGTCGAGAGAAAGATTCATGATTAGGACGAATGATAAAATCCATGGACTTAAAATATGCATAGAGATATGATATTTTGTACATGTTGATAACCATATACCACCAGGTTGAAAGTTGTAGGAATTCAAAGAACGCAAGAAAATCAGTAATGATAAACAATTAAAGAGATTTAATTGTTTCATTAACTTGAGTTAGGTTGGCATAAACTCGAGAGAGAGTGTCGATACTTCATGAATTTCTGTCAAATTTATGTGTATTAAATTAAGATTCAATCGTCCAGTTCAATTAGGGGGAAGGTGAACCGAAATTCCAACAAAATCCTTTCATATTATATTTTTCGATCTTGGAAAAATTGATTTCTTTATCTTCTTTAATTCTAGTTATTCAAGTTGATTTCATTAGTTATAAATTTTAGTTATAATATTTTTACTAATAAAGTATGATCACTTTTAACAAACATAAATAGAGTTTTATCTACAGAGCCAATAACAAAACCATGATCACTAAGAAAAAGTGAAAGAGTATCATACCAAGCTCGTGGAGCTTGTTCAAATTTCAAAATTTTGATACTTTGGGTAGAAAAGATAAGATAAATAAATCATTGTCAACATAGTTCCTGAGGACGATACTCGTACTCAGTACACTTTACTATAACTTGAGTCGTGCACTTGCGATAATTTTGAGCGTAATAAAAAGATTTTTATATCGATTTTAAGTGTTAGTAATTGCTCGATCATAACTTTTGTTTCCTTAAATTATTTAGGAGTATGCAATAGCTTAGTTAAGGCATTTAGAGCTTAATTATTAATGCATGAGTATTTTCATTGTAGAGCTGTTGATAGGCTTGGAACCTAGAGTGAGACTGCTAGGACTACCAGTAGTAAGGTACTTAAGTACTGACTGAGATAGCCAGCGGGTATGCATTCTTATGTGTTGATTTATGTTTCATATTTTTCATGGGTTATTATGTGGCATGTGCATATCATATTGTGCATGTACATATTTTGAGATGAGCCAAGTAGGGCCGCTCAGCCCTGTTCGGACGGTTGATGTCGAGCTCCCTGCGACCGATGGGTTAGCCGGCACTAGCATCTGTAGGAAACTGTCTACATCAGGTAGTAATGAGCAGTGTACGCAGGATTTGATATCCAGGTTGTGCCACTCATGTCTTAGGAGCCATTCTGAGCAATTTGTATACAGTTATTCCAGATATGGATACCTTGTCATATTCATTTGCATGCATCATGTTTTTATGTTTACCCGTGCTTTCGTATTGAGCATATTTTCTCACGTCCAATCTTTTCTGTGTATCTGGACACCCAATTCGATGGGGCAGGTGTAGGTGCAGGACTGAGCACCAGGCCTGGAGAGGCCAGTGACCCTTGAAAACAACAGGATTAGCTGTAGGTTTTATTTAAACTTATTCGATTGGATTGTATAATTGAATTTGTTTAATCGATTGTATTCTGCCGGTCTGCATGTATTTAAGTTTTTCGCAGCGATTTATTTAATGCATGCTTAATTATGCTCTAAAAACTTATTGGGTAGTGGATCCGGGTTGGGTCGCTACATTTATTGGTATCAGAGCAGCATGAAAAGAGACTTGGGATATAGTACTGAGACTTTGGGTTATCCTTGTAGTGTTAGTGAGACCTAAATGGATGATGATGTAGCATGGAATACTAGAAGATTATTGTCATTTTCGAAATTGGCATCAAAGAAGTTTATTATGCGAAATGCAGCAGTGATGAGAACACCAGTAGAAGCATATCGGTGGATAGGCTGACTACTGTGGGTAGTTCATCATTGACACATAGAATAGCTGGTCGAAGATTGTTTGGATTCCAGCTAGGGAAGACTAGAAGAGAAGATCAAGCATTTTACTTCAAATGCATCTGAGGACATATTGGAACACATGGTATGTGACAACCCATGTGGCTTTAGTCCGAGGAGATTCTCCACTCGTTGTTGGAGAGATTGTCATATAGACATTTACCAGGGAATGCCTCGATTGGCTAAGGAATGACTGGGTTTGAGCGTAAGGTCTTTAAATTCTTGCAGAACATGATTTTATCTGTATTCTTGTATCGATATGTTCGATAGGCAAACGGAAAACTTCATGTTCAAAATCATGAATAAGATACAAGAATAACGCTGACGGTAGATCGTGAGCAGAAGAGGTCGAATGACATGCACTGATGCAGATCATAGATGGTTAGCGAGCTCGAGTTATTTCTCCAAAAGTCTTGACATGACGAGATACCGAGAGATTTGGGCAGGAGTATGCTTGTATTAATGCGCGTGTCAATGAGAAGCTTCATGCTCAAGAAGAGAAGATTAGTACGATGATTTAATACTGTATTTTGTTGTAAACAATATTTTAGTTGTATTTATTGTATCATCTGTACTAAAGATTTATTAGACAACGTATCATTTCAAGTTCGATTGTACATTTCATTGTATTTTGAATACTGTATGTATTACAAAAGGATTGTAATAAATAAATTGTACATAACTTGAAGTAATGATACGTGTATTATTTATCCAGCATTTTGTGAATGATTGCATGGTTTTGCTAAGATTGGAATGGTTCTAGTTGATTAGTGTTTAACTATTGGAGCCCATGGATTTTTGAGTAAGCCAGTTGTAACTGCTTGACTTGTGAATTATTTAGGCGTTTTATAGGGTTGACCTAGTTGAACAGTGGACTAAGTTAGTACCAGCGATGAGTTGATTCATCTGGAGACATGGGAATATTGTTCGGTAGAACATTGAGTTTTGTTCTAGGTGCATGGATTCCTTAGAACAATAGTCTGATGACCTTCGTAGGTTGAGACTTTGTGATGATGAGTTTTCATCAAAGGAACCAGGTCAAGTATATGCCGAGAGTTGTGGACTATGACCATGATTAGATGTGAGGAGGCACGACCCTATGCCGGTGTACCTGGAAGCCTTGTGCTTCAGGAGGTGGCGGTGGGAAGACTACTTAGTCTAGAGTTTGATAGCAGTCACGATGGGTATGACCATGGTTTGGATATCAAGTTTGATATCAGCAGTTAGATATCGTCTGGGTTTTTTCAGAGATATGGGCTTGAGTGTTCTGCTGTGAGAACCAGTCTTGGAGGGATTTTTTTGACGAGTGTGTACTCTAAGAGGATAGGTTTGACCTATACGATACTGCTAGACTAGTGGATTTAGTAGGTAGTCGAATTTCTACCAATGATGATTGGGGATATCATCTGATTAATATCATATTAGATGATATGATTGGATTCTCTTGTGATAGGACTTATCCAGGAGATGATATTGTAGACTGTCTGGGACTTTGACTCGGAGGTGAATATTTTCCAGTGATGATAAGTTTCATCAATAGTGGATTATATCAAGAGCTAAGGATTGTATAGGGTTATTCGAGACGAGAGGGAAGCGTGGCCTATGCCACTGTACCCTTGGTGGTTGTTCCAGGTGGACATCGTGGTAGACTACCTCAGTCTTGAATTGTTGCACAGTCTTGGCGAGGGATATAATCAAGAGCGTATCCGGAGATAGTTGGAATATTTGAGATTAGATTTAACTTTTGGACCTGATGAGCCTTGGCGTTCATTTTGAATGAACGAGGTAAGGTAGGATAAGTCCAAGGATAGTGCTAAGTACCGACTGATGTTTTCAAAGATTGAGCATAGAATTTTACATGGTATGGAAATGATCTAGGTTGATAGATCACGAGAATTTCTTGGGATTAGTTCTCCTTAATATTCGATTACAGTGTACGAGGCAGCTGTCAGTAGTAAGGTGCGAGATGGTGCCAATAGACTACTAATAGCTATTTCTTACTGTCGAGTATAGGTGAGTTGAATCTGGAACGATTTGGATATTCCAAGAATATGGGGATAGTAGGCTTGTGGCAACAGGATCAAGGATTATTGATCGAGCCACATAGGTTTTGATGATCAGTGGTGGTCTGGTTTGATTTTGCTATCCAGCTAAGTTTGAGCTATAGTAGATCGATGAGGTCGATAAGTTGAGTCCAATCAGCGATGATTAAGAGGTAGCAGATTGAGAAATACTTGGGATAGTATTTTGTTTCATAGTTCTTAGGAGATGAGTACTTGGTACAGTCTCAGAGCAGTCGGCGATTTGGGTAAGTTGGAGTCTCAAGAATTGTCAGAGATAAATCTGTTGGAGATTGCAGTTTGACTTGTATGTTCAAGTTAGGTATTAACTTGACAGGAGGAACAAGCGAAGGAATTGGTAGCTCCCCGGATAGTGTTTCTTGCTAAGGAGAAGCCAAAAACAAATTGATCTAAGAAATTGCTTAGTATCAGCAATAGTATACTCAAGGTTGAGTAAGGAAGGGATCAAGTTTCTGCTTCATGTAGGAATTGTCCAAGAACAATATCAAGGATGGTCAACCGAGCATTTGATGAAGTGTTCCGGTGATGACGTCTTGATGAACTGTGGGGTTTTAGATCCAATGAGTGTTGGAAAAGCTAATGGACATTAGAAAGGAGACATCAGTTGTCTAATCTTGATGTGTGACATCAGCTAGAATCTAGTTCTTGGGATCTAGCATGGTGTGTCACTAATCTATCAGCATGTGATGCACGATGCATTTGAACGGATCGAGGTAACCGATGATTTAGTCCTCTCAGTGCTAGGGCTGATGCATTCCGCAAGGGCGCGAATTGACTGTTGTGAATCCATTGGGATTAACTTTCCAAGATCAATAAGTTCAACTTTGTGAGGTTGGGATGAGCGACGATGGTATCATCAGAGGCTCCTTGGTTAGTTGTACTAAGTGCAATTAAATGTAGAGTCTCAAGACGGAATAGGAAGCGTTCCCATAAGCTAGTGTACTGTGGACTGTCCCAGTCAGGAATTTTGGTGGAAGCATTCCTTAGTCTTGATGTGTGCACAGTGATTGCAAGTTTGTATAACCATACGGGAATGTCCAAAGACATCTGAGTCTTGTGGAGTGATTGAACTAGTACAGCGATTGAGACTCCTGTGTGGTAGCCGGTAGTCGAGACGATGGAGTTCGTCGGAGATTCTTGAGTTTATATATCAAGAGCAGTGTTGGGACTAGTGTTTCCTGACTATAGGTGTTCTGCACCGATAATTTTTGGAACCAGTAGATGGTGGGATATAGTTAATGTTTCGACAAATGTCACGAACTAGTTTCGATGGAAGAATATTTAGTGATTCTAGTTTAGGTTGAAAGGTGTATTCAATTTGGGATACATTAGTACCTATTAAGTTCGACTTGTTCCAGTAATGCAGCAAATCTAGTTCTGCAAGAACCAGACTTATGGGTTTGGAGATACTGAAACATTTCGGCCAGGGCCAACAAACTTGTGGTCGTGTGACAAGAGTTTAGATTGCCGAAAGTTATTTTGACCAGTTGTTCCGAATCAAAAATTCCCGTGAATGTGATAATCAGAAATTGAGATGCATTCTCAGGTATTCCCTAGATTTCGGGACGAAATATTTTAGGTGGGGAAAATGTAGTAACCCGTATCCAAAAATTAAAAATTAATGAGTAATTAATTAAGTGATCATGTTTAGATTTAGTAAAACATGATTAAGGGTTTTTCAAAAGTATATAAGGAGTCCAAAAATGGATCCAGAATACTTGAAAATAGTCAGGAAGTTCCGAGAGTTTGGATGATCCGATGCAGGTTCGGAGGATCCGAACTAGGAACGGAGCCAAGGATCGGAAGCTTTGAAGAGTTCGAACGATCTGAACTAAGATCGGACGATCCGAACTTAGATTGGACGCTCCGATCTTGCATGGCCAGCTGTTCAAGATTAATACGTCATTGATGACATCACTGGCGTGACTTTGGACGATCCTAAGGCAGATCGGAGGATCCGAACTCGTGTTGGCAGGCGTCCTTTGGAAGCTAGACACGTGGGTGGCTGATGGAGTTTGGACGGAGGGTTCGGATGCTCCAAACTAGATCGGAGGATCCGAACGTGGGATCGGACGGTCTGAACGTTGAATATAAATAGGGGTGCCGATGCCTCATTTCAACTCGCCCCTCTCCTCTTTTCTCTCTTGTTCTTTAGCCTTTCTAGTCAGATTTAGGAAATTCTATCCGTCATATTGGGAATTCGAAAGTAGCGGAGCGATTCCGGCGTCGTAGCGGAGCCGTGGCTGAGTTTTTAGGCAGTCGTCATCAGCGGGCTGACAACAGACGAAGGTATAGCTTTTGCTTTCCTAAATTATTTAGGAATATGCAGTAGCTTAGTTAAGGCTTTTAGAGCTTAATTATTAATGCATGAGTATTTACATTGTAGAGTTGTTGATAGGCTTGGAACCTAGAGTAGGACTGCTAGGACTACCTGTAGTAAGGTACGTAAGTACTGACTGAGATAGCCAGCGGGTATGCATGCTTATGTGTTGCATTTATGTGTCATATTTTGCATTGGTTATTATGCGTCATGTGCATATCATATTGTGCCTGTACATCTTTTGAGATGAGCCATGTAGGGCCGCTCAGCCCTGTTCGAACGGTTGATGTCGATCTCCCAGCGACTAACGTGTTAGCCGGCACTGGCATCTGTAGGACACTGTCTACGTCCGGTAGGAATGAGCAGTGTACGCAGGGTTTGATTTCTGGGTTGTACCACTCATGTCCTAGGCGCCATTCTGAGCAGTTTGTATACAGTTATCCCAGATATGGATACCTTGTCATATTTATTTTCATGCATCATGCTTGTATGTTTACCCGTGCTTTCGTATTGAGCGTAGTCGCTCATGTCTAGTCTTTGCTGTGTATCTGGACACCCCATTCGACGGGGCAGATGTAGGTGCAGTATTGAGCACCAGGAGCCTGGTGAGGCCAGTGACCCTTGAATAAAGTAGGATTAGCTGTAGGTTTTATTTAAGTTTATTCGATTGGGTTGTATAATTGAATTTGTTTAACCGGTTTTATTCTGCCGGTCTGCATTTATTTAAGTCTTCCACAACAATTTATTTATTGCATGCTTAATTATGCTCCAAACTTTGATTATGTAGTGGATCCGGGTTGGGTTGCTATACTTTCTTCTGGTTGTAATCGATCTTTAAGAGCAAGATTAGAGACTTTGATGTGTCTGTTTTCTGTTGCAGCTGATCTGCTTCCATCGATCCCTTTCTGCCCCTTTTAACTAACTAACTAACTAACTCCCATTGTCGTTAGGACTTGTTAGTTGGGCTTCTTTACTTAAGACCAAGAATAATAGATGGCATGTCCATATCTCGAACCAAATCAAAGAATAAATTGAATGATGGATATACCTTAGTTTAAGACAACTATTCACAATCTCTACCTTGTCTTCAACTAGGTTGGATGTTCATTTGTTTCCCCTTTCTTCCTACTGCCCCTCACTCACACTTATCAGGTTTAGACATTTCTTGAACTTGACAAGTAATAAGTTTTTGGTTAAGGCATGAGCTGGATTTTCTTATGTGGCAATCTTCTTCAGCATCACTTCACCCTTGGCTTTGATATCTCTTTCAAAATGAAGTTTGATATCAATGAGTTTTGAACGGTAATGGAAGACTTGGTGTTTGGCTAAGTGAATAGCATTTTGGTTGTCATAGAAAACTTCAACTGGTCCTTGTTCAAATCCAAACTCTGTGGCTAATCCTATTAACAAGATAGCTTCCTTGATAGCCTCTAAAGCAACAATAAACTCAGCTTCTGTGGTGGAAAGAACAACTACCGGTTGTAAGGTGGATTTCCATGTAACTGCAGTTCCAAAGGCTGTGAATACAAAACCAGTTAAAGACTTTCTGGTGTCCAAGTTTTCAGCAAAGTCTGAACCCAAAAATCCAAGTATGGGATTTTTCTCAATCCCTTGATCTCTAAAGTTTAATCCCAAGCTTGATGACCCTCTTAAGTATCTCATCACCCACTTGAGAGCCGTCGAGTGATCAGCTCCAGGATTTGATATGAACCTGGAAGTCATGCTTATGACATATGCAAGATCAGGTCTACTACATACCATAACATACATAATAATGCCCACACCACTAGCATAAGGAATATCTTCCATTTCTTGTTTTTCTTCCTCAATTTTAGGTGGCTGCTTTGAAGAGAGTCTGATATGTTGTGCTACTGGTGTGTTAACTGACTTGGATTGATTCATTTTTAATCTCAGTAGTACTTTATTCATGTAATTTGATTGAGTAAGGTTTAACTCCTTTGACTGTCTTTTCCTTAGGATATCCATACCTAAGATCTTCTTAGCATGGCCTAAATCTTTCATTACAAATTCAGAGCTCAGCTTGTTTTTTTATCCTTTGAATTTCTGAATTTTCTTTGCTGGCTATAAGAATATCATCCACATAAAGTATCAATAGAAGTTTCACTTGTGTCCCTTGTTTCATGATGTACACATCTGTCATAATTGCTTCTTATAAACCTTAGCTTCATCATTAACTCATCGAACCTTTTATTCCATTGCTGAGGGCTTTGCTTTAAACCATACAATGATCTTTTCAACAAACACACTTTGTTTTCATCTCCTGGATTTATGTATCCCTCTGGTTGTTCCATGTAGATGATCTCTTCTAATTCACCACGCAAAAACTCTATCTTAACGTCAATCTGTTCTAGCTCCCAATCCAGTTTAGTAACCAATGCAAGTACCATCCTTATTGAGAAATGCTTTACTACAGGGAATTATATTTCATTGAAGTCAATCCCTTCAATTTGAGCATACCCTTTGGCAACTAATATTGCATTGAATTTCAGCTTATTATCAATTGGTAGGGCCTCCTTCACTTTGAATATCCACTTGCATCCCAAAACTCTCTGCTTCTGAGGTCTTGTGACAAGTTTACAAGTGTTGTTCTTGGCTGTTGTGAAATTTCCTCGCAAACGTACGAGTTTCAAGTTTTAATATAGTGATAAAATCAATAATCGATCCCACAGGGAGTAAAATAAAAATATTCAGTGCTTGTAATTAAAATAGTCCAAACTTTATCTAGAAAATCAATATTTGAGAATTTTGCAGATAAATAAAATAATTAAAGAGTTTAAAAGAACACACACAACTTTCAAAAATAATCAATCAGAGAAAAATGGTCTAGAGGTTTAGATTTCACCGGGTTTCAACAACAATCAATCCTAATTAATTAATCTTCATGAATTTTAATTAATTAATAGCCAAGAACACTTAAGTGTATTATTCCCTCTCCCGAGTGCCGAATAAAATATATTAACTACAATTCAATTCCAATATCCCTATTAAGAATCTACTTGCAGTGATCAATTCAAAACAATGTTCTTTTTAGAAGATCTGTTAAAATTATACACTTTCCCGAGCGATATAAATAATTAACAGTGTAATTTCTATTGGTCCTATTCAAAATCTCCTCTGTCGAGTGCCAGATTTTAAATAAATATTACAAATCAATTATTGATCACATATTTGAAAAGACAATCAATTCTAGAAAAAAACAATTAATTTAGAAGAAACTCAATTCAATAAAATCAAAAATTCATGAAAGTGTCTCAACCAGGTTCTATCCGACCTCTAGACTATAAAAATTAGTTCATAATAAAATTCTGAATAAAACAATAATTCATAAATTCAAACATATTCAAAATTAGTAAGAAATCAAATCCGTCGTCGATGCCGTGTCCGGACTCACGATCTTCATCTTCAATTAAGCTCAAGATTTCTTCCCAGAAATCTCACGATCAAATCTCTGATATGCGTTCATGTGATGTGTGGCGGCCCCCTTTCTATTGTCTGATAAAAGAATCCTTTTTATAGTGTCGTGTAAAAGCCCACTCAAAAGCCCAAGAAAATATTAAAGTTTCCTTCCCGATAAAAATTTCCAACTTCAGATTTCGCGACACGCGGGCGCACAATGGAACTAAGCGGGCGCGCATAAGCTACTGGAATCCACTTTCTCACGTCTTCAGAAACTTGCGCGTTAGCTCTTCCTCAATTCCTATTTAGCGCTAAGTTAAGCGCAGACCATTTGGGCCCATAAGAAAAGCCCATTAACTTCTTTACTGTACGTTCTTTTCTTCTTTCTTCTTTTATTCTTCTTATTTTCTTTTAATTCCTTTCTCTTCCTAAATTCTTATTTTCTTCTCTTTTCCACAATAATTCATTAATTCTCTGCAACCACAAAAACAACAAAACAACCACATAAATCTGCTCGAAACCAATAATTAACAATAAAACTCATAACTAAATTAAGTGTATAAAATACACTTATCAAATACCCCCAAACTTAGACTTTTGCTAGTCCCGAGCAAAACTATCAAAACAATAACTTCCAAAAACTAATACTATCAAACCAATAAGAATAGTCAAGAAATATTATGGAGCAATGACATCAGCAATGATTTCAAAGAATTTTCAAATCCAATCATATCATACCCAACTAGCACTTGAAAGTTTTAATCATAACCAAAATAACCGCATAAACTCACAATCTCCGCAACTCACATTTCAAAACACCTTTATCCAAATTCAATTCAAACATTCATAGATCATGAGAACTTTTCAAGGTAACAAGAGATCAAATATAAGAATAATAATAAAAAAACTCTCACAATGAGGTAAATGCAACGAATAATAGTGTGTGGGTGTTTAGATCAAAATTCATAATCATTAAAAGCATCAATCAACAGTCCATAGGCTAAATTCTCGCAACTCTTTTCCACTAGTATATTGGGCAACTGAGACTCGATCAATAAGACTTAATCAGCTTATAATGTAAAGTCTAGCTCATGGCTACAAATAAAGGATAAGAATTCAAAAATAAGGAGTAATTTAATGCATACACTCTAATTCCAACTCCTTTTTCATTCACAAATCTTCAAATCTTCAATCCATTCCATTTTTCAACTCTTCTTCTATCCCTCTTTTTATATCAACAATTTTTTTTTCACAACTTTTTCAACCACATTTTTCAACTCTTTTTTTTTTACTACCTCTTTCTTAATTTTTTTCTTTTCAAATCTTCCACCACACCATTCCATTTTTCACAAATAAAACTAGGAGAATATAACATTTTAGCATTCAAATTACTCCCTTAAAGGTAGGAATTAGTGTATAGGCTATTCAGGTAGTTAATATAGGACCTTGAAATAATGACGAATGGGGGTTTATCACACGTTTACACGCATGTCATTCGATTTTCAATAAAGCTCAAACAAGGTACTAAGGATTACATATTAAAAATAGGGCAGCTTGAAAGGCTCAAACGAATTCAGAAAAATTGCCTAAATCATTCCTAATCACAGTTCTGCCCGTATTGCGCCTCGAAGAGTGTCCGAACTAGTTCTAGACAAGTATCAATCCTCAATTAATTCATACAAATCTCAATCAGTGCAGAAAAGACAATCATCAGCAGTAAACGATGATTTTTACAACAAATTCAGAATTTTCCTCGTACCTCAATGTACTCATATACGTGTAGGCTCAAATGGGCAACTAAGGATAAATAAATTCAATAAAAATTAGGCCAAAAAAAATCCAAACAATGCCTCAATCATCTCTATGTCTGTATGTCTCAAAAATTAGATTCAAGTATTAATCATAGAGTATATAGGAAATTGTTCATTCAATTGGTTCCATTTTTCCAAAAATATTCGTCAGATAGGTGGACAATCATGGATTTCAGTTATAGCACAAAAAAATTTTCTTTCATCAGCCATGCTTCCAATTCTTTCTCGACTTCTTTTCAATTCAACTCAACTAAACTAACAAAATTTTATTCTCAACAAAAAATTTTATCTATGAAGCACACAATAAAACTAACCTATCAACCAACCAACTAAATCAAACACTGATTCATCCCCCCAAACTTATTAAAATCATTTTCCCTAATGATTAAAAAAAAGAAAAAAAAAACAAGGGACTCATACCTTCGACACCGAGCATCAGTACTCGGCGTTACCAAAATCAACTCCATAAAAAAAATTTGCAACCGCAAGACCATTTGAGGGTGATAAGCGCAGCATGTACATCCAATTTAACCTGAAAATAATACATGCACACAATTAAGTCACAAAAATAAAGCCTAAAGCAAGCAAGACAAGTATAAAACGCTTAATGGCTAAAAAAAATTTGAATGTGTATAGTAGAGCCATCAATGTGAAAGTGCAAGGAAGAAGGCGCGATTGAAAGGCATGTGATCTCAAGGTGATGCCGCCTTAAGAACTCGAAGGTGCATGGAAAAGGATTGTTCGTTGCCGCACAAGTGAAGGAGAGGATCGGCTTCGAGTTTGCATGGAAGATGCAGCTGGTGAAGGGCATGTTTTCTGCGCATGAGATTGCTGCTGATTGCACATGGTGAATATGTTGATAAAAGCTGATGTGCGCATGGAGGTGTTGCGGCATGGAGGAGTAGCAGCTGGATTGGGTGTTTGATGATTTCGTTTGCGCATGGAAGAGCAGCTGTTGGTGGATTGTTTTCTGCGCTATGGGAATGCTTGTTAGGCCGCGCGTTTGCGCTGTATTAAGCGCAGATGGCAGGTTGTTTGTGCAAGGAATTGTTGCAGGTGAGATTGCGCATTAGCGCTATGTCATGCGCAGATGGGAGCTGTAGTTTGCGCGTTTGCGCATGGAGCTGCGCCAATGAAATCTGGAGGAGCGCGATTGCGCTTAAGAAGCGCAGTTGGGGTCTCGACAGCGCATGAATATTGCGCAGATTACTTGAGCATTTGCGCATTGGAAGCGCGGATGGGAAGCGCGATTGCGCATAAAGATGCGCGGAATAGTAGACAGCAATGCGTAGAGGAAGAGCGGGCGCAGGATAATTGATGAGCGAGCGCGCATTAGTTTCTATTTTCAACTCCCAATCTTGAGCGGGAGCCCTCAAATCTTGGGCGAGCGCGCATAAGATGCAGCCAGAATTCCATAATCCTGAAAAATTTTTAAAACAATTGTAAAATTAGGCCTCCACAATTCCTAAAATTGCATTCAAAAATAATAAATTAACTAATTAACTAAAATGAAAAATTAAAGTAAAAATTGAATAAAAAAATAAAATAAAATAAACCAAAAATAATATAAAAGATTTTAGATTGCCTCCCAAAAAGCGCTTGGTTTAGAGTCGTCAGCCCGACTTTCACCGGTATTAAGTCTTCCCCTTTTCTTTCACACGCCAAATAAATTTCACAAACCGCCTTTTAAATTTCGCTCTCTTTTTCGTGGACTTATTCTTTGGTAAATTTGGCGCTCTTTCATTTGATGAATCGACCGCAAAATCAGCTCTTTGACAGCTCTCCAACTTCACAACCGGTTCAATTAAGCATAATTCTTCGATGGGTGGAGTAGGTGCTTTCATAAATAGATTAAAAATCACCCTCTCGCCTTCCATACCCATCGATAATTCACCCTTATTCACTTCAATTTTGGTATCCGCAGTGGCCAGGAATGGTCTCCCCAATATCTGTGGCATATTTGTATCCTCCTCCATATCTAACACCACAAAATCCGCAGGAAAAATAAATTTATCTATTTTTACCAAAACATCTTCAATGATTCCAAGCGGATATGTAATAGATCTATCAGCCAACTGCAAAGCGATCATTGTGGGCTTCACCTCACCAAGTCCTAAGCTCTTGAAAATAGACAAAGGCATTAAATTAATGCTAGCTCCTAAATCGCAAAGTGCATTATTAAAATAAGAAGAACCAATTGTGCAAGGAATAGTAAAACTCCCTGGATCCTTAAGTTTTTGTGACATCTTCTTTTGTAGCACCGCACTTCACTCTTCAGTTAGATTTACCACCTCATTCTCTTGCAGCATCCATTTCTTGGACATCACCTCTTTGATGAATTTTGCGTAGTTTGGCATTTGTTCCAAAGCATCAGCAAAGGGGATGTTGATATGAATTTTCTTGAAAATCTCCAAAAATTTGGAGAACTGCTCATCTAAAGCTTTCTTTTTGAACCTCTGCGGATATGGCAGTGGAAGCTTGTACATCGGTTTTGGCTCAGCTTCAATCTCCTTCTCCTCAACTTTCTTCTCTTCAACAACAGCTTTTTCAGGCATCTTGTTCTCAGGTTGGCACTCTTCTCTATCTACTTGCTTACCATTCCTCAACGTGATAGCATTTCACTGTTCTTGGTATTCACCTCAGTATTGCTAGGGAACTGGCCGCGGTTGTTGTCTTTCAGTGCGTTCGCCAACTGCTCTATGCTAGTCTCCATAGACTTCATCATGGCACCCATATTTACCACATGTGTCTCCAAGCTGTCAAGGCGAGACTCAGTTCTCGCCATCCTCTTACCTGATTCCTGCACAAAGGTACTAAAAACGTCCTCCAAAGATGGTTTACCCTCAACCTTAATTGTGTTGTATCCCGGAGGAGGATTCAACACATTGTTATTGTTAGCATAAGAAAAATTTTCATGATTACGCATACTAGAGTGATAAGTATTGGGAGCAGGATTACCTCTGTAAGCTCCATAACCTCGGTAGCCATTAGGAGTGATATAATTAACTTCCTCTGGGGTATGTGATCCTTCAACTCCAGTTGAATCTGCAACATTAATCTTATTCAAAGAAGCGACCTGTGTAGTCAGTGCAGATAATTGAGTGGTGATCGATGTGAAAGGATCCACTGCATACACTTCAACTGGCTTCTTGACTCTCATACGCTCAGATGGCCATTGAAAACTGTTGATCGTCATCTGCTTCAACATATCATAGGCCTGTACATGGTCCTTTGCAAATATAGTACCTCTAGCTGCAGAATCCACATTCATCCTCGTAGGCGCATTTAGTCCATTTTAAAACCACTCGATCTATTCCCACACTGCAAAATTGTGGTTAGGACAACGTCTAAGTAATTCTTTTTACCTTTCCCACGCCTCGTATAGCTGTTCAGTGTCCATCTGCCGGAAAGTGCTGATTTCGATCTTCAATTGGGTGGATTTAGCAAGTGGAAAATATTTTGCAAGATATTTTTCTGTCATCCCCTCCCAAGTAGTGATGCTTTCAAGCGGCAGTGACTGCAACCAACTCCTTGCTTGATCCCTAAGAGAAAACGGAAACAAACGTAAACGTATAATATCTTTAGAAACACCATTAATTTTTACCGTATCGGTAATTTCTAAAAAAGTCCGCAGGTGCAGGTGAGGATCAGCATTGGCGCTCCCATTAAATTTGATTGCACCATGTTGATTAACGCCGGCTTCAGTTCAAAATTATTGGCGTTAATGGTCCCTCGAGCGATTCCAGAATAGTGAGCCTGGATCGTCGGTCTGAAGTGATCTCTAATTGGCGCCAGGGGAGCTTGTTGTGCTTCTTGTTCAGCCATTCTTTCAATTTCTTCTCTTCTAGCTCTTCTTAAAGCACGTGCAGTTCGTTCGATCTCCGGATAAAAAAGTAGAGAATTCGCACTTTGAGATCGTCGTATAGACTGCAATTAAAAATAAGAAGAAATTAATTAGTAAATTAAAATAAAATAAAAAAACTCTAAATTAAAATCTAGACTAATTGGTAACAAAACTAAAAAATAATCAAAATTTACTTCCCGGCAACGACACCAAAAACTTGTTGTGAAATTTCCTTGCAAGCGTACGAGTGTCAAGTTTTAATATAGTGATAAAATCAAGAATCGATCCCACATGGAGTAAAATGAAAATATTCAGTGCTTGTAATTAAAATAGTCCAATCTTTATCTAGAAAAACAATATTTGAGAATTTTGCAGATAAATAAAATAATTAAAGAGTTTAAAAGCACGCACACAACTTTCAGAAATAATCAATCAGAGAAAAATGGTCTAGAGGTTTAGATTTCACCTGGTTTCAACAACAATCAATCCTAATTAATTAATCTTCATGAATTTCAATCAATTAATAGCCAAGAACACTTAAGTGTATTATTCTCTCTCCCGAGTGCCGAATAAAATATATCAACTACAATTCAATTCCAATATCCCTATTAAGAATCTACTTGCAGTGATCAATTCAAAACAATGTTCTTTTTAGAAGCTCTGTTAAAATTATACACTCTCTCGAGAGATATAAATAATTAACAGTGTAATTTCTATTGGTCCTATTCAAAATCTCCTCTCCCGAGTACCAGATTTCAAATAAATATTACAAATCAATTATTGATCAGATAATTGAAAAGACAATCAATTCTAGAAAAAATAATTAATCTAGAAGAAACTCAATTCAATAAAATAAAAAATTCATGAAAGTGTCTCAACCAGGTTCTATCCAACCTCTAGACTATAAAAATTAGTTCATAATAAAATTCTGAATAAAACAATAATTCATAAATTCAAACATATTCAGAATTAAATAAAAGTAAGAAATCAAATCCGTCGTCGATGCCGTGTCCGGACTCTCGATCTCCGTCTTCAATTAAGCTCCAGATTTCTTCCCAGAAATCTCACGATCAAATCTCTGATATGCATTCATGTGATGTGTGGCGGCCTCCTCTCTATTGTCTGATAAAAGAATCCTTTTTTATAGTGTCGTGTAAAAGCCCACTCAAAAGCCCAAGAAAATATTAAAGTTTCCTTCCCGATAAAAATTTCTAACTTCAGATTTCGCGACGCGCGGGCGCACAATGGAACTAAGCGGGCGCGCATAAGCTACCGGAATCCACTTTCTCACGTCTTCAGAAACTTGCGTGTTAGCTCTTCCTCAATTCCTATTTAGCGCTAAGTTAAGCGCAGACCATTTGGGCCCATAAGAAAAGCCCATTAACTTTTTTTCTGTACGTTCTTTTCTTCTTTCTTCTTTTATTCTTCTTATTTTCTTTTAATTCCTTTCTCTTCCTAAATTCTTATTTTCTTTTTTTTTTTTCTACAATAATTCATTAATTCTCTGAAACCACAAAAACAACAAAACAACCACATAAATTTGCTCGAAACCAATAATTAACAATAAAACTCATAACTAAATTAAGTGTATAAAATACACTTATCATTGGCCAGTGAGCTAAATATCCCAGTCTTGTTTCATCAAACGTGATATCCCTGGTATTGAAACATCTTGTACCAATAGGCTCCATGTTCCATACTTTATACCATTTAACTCCCTCAGGGTACCCTATGCATACACACCTTAATTCTATTGGTTCCAGCTTATCTTTCTTGACATATGCATATGCCAAACAACCAAATACCTTGAGTTTTGAGTAATTAGAGGGAGTTCCACTCCATAATTTCATAAGAGTCTTGAAGCTTTTTGCACTAGGACTTCTGTTGATCAAATAACATGCAGTAGATAGTGCTTCACCCCAAAATGACTTTGGCAGACCAGCATATAACAACATGCATCTTACTCTTTTAACCAATGTTTGATTCATTATTTCTGCCAATCCATTTTGCTGTGGAGTTCTTGGGTTTGTCATGTGTCTTGAGATCCCTTTAGATTTACAGTACTGTGTAAATTCATCAGAGCAATACTCTAGACCATTGTCAGTTCTTAGATTCTTCACTTCCATATCTTTCTTAGTTTTTGTCAATTTTACCCAGTCCTTGAACTTTATCAAAGCTTCATCCGTAGTCTTGAGTACATAAACCCAGAGCCTTCTTGTAAAATCATCAATGATAGATATGAAGTATCTTCCTCCTCCATTTTCTATCCTTGATGGACCCCAAAGATCAGAATGTATATACAGTAGGGGCTTTGTTGATGTATGAATAGCATGTTGAAACTTTTTCCGTTTTTGATTTGCCTAGGACACAACGCTCACAAAGTTCCAGATCAGTGATTTTGTCTCCACACAGTAGATTTTGCTTGTATAGTCCCTCTAGATCACTTTCACTCAAATGTCCTAGACTTAAATGTCATAATCTTGTGTTATTCACTCTCTCTTGCACCAATGCTACTCCCCCAATAACTGTTCTTCCCAATATAATATACAAAGAATTCTTCTTTATTTTTTTCATAACTACAATAGATCCTCTCAACACCTTTAATGTCCCCTTATCTGATTTTAAAACATAGCCAATTAAATCCAAGGTGCCAAAGGATATTAGATTCCATTTTAATTCAGGTACCAACCTAAATTTTTGCAAGATCTTATCTGTGCCATCATGCATTCTCAGTCTTACACTTCTAATACCTTTGATCTTAAAAGCTTTGTTATTTCCCAATAGTACCACCCCTTCCTCAGGTTTTGTTATGCTCTCAAACCAAGATTTATTAGGACACATATGGAATGAACATCCTGAGTCCAATATCCACTCATTATTAGGATCTTTCCTAGTTATGTTTAGTGCTTTAGCAGACTCATATCCATCTACTAACACAGCATCTTCCCCCTCATCTTTTGCTTTATATTTCCTATCAGGGCAATTCATTTTAAAATGCCTTTCTTTATGACAATGGAAGCACTTATATCTTGTCTGACTGTTCGATATAGATCTGTAGTCCTTTGTTTTCCTTGTTCTATTTTTAGATCTTCCTCGCATTTCAAGACTCTCCCCCTTGGTCTCAATGAAATTCTTAAGCTTTTTCTGTAACTCCTTAGATTGTATTGCTGCTTGTACCTCTTCAAGTGTTATTGACCGTTTCTTTCCATACAGCATGGCATCTTTGAAATTTTCATATGACTTAGGAAGTGCATTCAATAGTATCAGGGCTCGATCCTCATCTTCAAGATTAATGTCAATATTTTCCAGATCATCAAGAATCTTGATGAACTCATCTATTCGTTCATCAAGTTAATTTTCTTGATGAATCTTCAAGGAATAGAGCCTCTGCTTCATGTACAGCCTATTGGCCAGTGACTTAGTCATATAAAGGCTCTCCAGTTTGTTCTAGATAGTAGTTGGTGATGTATCCTTGGCCACTTCACAGAGTGGTTTATCTCCAAGAAAAAAAAAACAAAAGAGTTATGTGCCTTGTTAATTAGGGTCTATCTTTATTTATCCTTTCCGTCCCATGATTTGTCATCCTTCCCACTTAGAGCTTCTAGCAAACCTTGTTGAATAAGAATTTCCCTCATCTTGATTCTCCATAGGGTGAAATCATTCTTCCCAGTGAATTTTTCCATGTAGAACTTCAGTGATCCCATTTACTCCGAAGCGATTCCCATGGACGGTACAAATTGTTAGTTTGAGATCACTTGTATCGATCAAGAACTCACTTCAATCAATAGAACACACAATGCACTCAAGAGTAAACCAACAAGCAATCTCCTTGTCTATCTCTCTTTATCAAACCAGCTCAAGAACACATAAAACACACATGCATTCTAAAGAACAAGAACAATCAACAAGAATCGATTTATGTGGTTCAGTCAATGACCTGCATCCACGAATGAACACCCAACACTCTTTATTGATAATCACCAGCAAGTTTTCAGATTACAAAGCTTTCATCAATGCAAAAGCATAATTCTATCCAAGATGCTTGTATATAGCAGCACGTGTATCTACTTTCTTGATTGCCTCTGCAACTCTTATTTCTGGTTTTAATCGATATTCAAGAGCAAGATTAGGGACTTGGATATGTGTGTTTTCTTTTGCAGCCGATCTACTTCCATCAATCCTTTTCTTCCCCTTTTAACTAACTAACTCACATTGCCGTTAGGACTTGTTATTTGGGATTCTTTACTTAATCCCAAGAATAATAGATTTCCAGTCCATATCTCAAGCCTAATCAAGGAACAAATTGAATGATGGATCAGCCTTAGTTTAAGACACATATTCACAGTACTATTATTCAAGAAAGGAAGGAGACAACAATGATTTTGCATTAATTTAAACACAGTTGAACGTTAAATGAAACAATGCAAAAGTCATTTTAAATAAAAAAAAATGTTACAAATAAGCAAACACGCATCATAGAAGCTATTTTTGTCCTACTCTCTATCTCATACAAGCCAACAATCTCATATATTATTTGAGAACTCAATAAAGTCATGTTATCTACTACTCAAATCAAACCATCGCTTTTAAGAATTTTATCAGATACTCTAGGATCAATCAGGGGTTTTCAAACTACTCGACCGCTTCAACTAGAAAGCCTTTGAAGAAGTGTCTGGAAGTTTGGATATGAGGATTCAAATATTCATTATTATTTTGTGGTGTTTTTTTTATAAAGCTTGTTATCTTATCTTTGTGGTTATCTAGGAGTTTCGAATTAGACAATGGATAAGTCCTAAAATTGGGGTGGGCTATTAAAAAATTGTTGTAAAACCAAAGTATTCTATTGCATTCCTTCCTAAGTGGAAGAAGCAAAGATGTAGAATAATTTTTTGCCTTTGAACTTCTATAACCATCGTGTTATTTATCTTTCTTTATTACATTCTCTTGTTAAGAATATATTGAGTTGAGATAAATAACCACTGAAAAACTATCGTACAGTTTTGTGCACTATTTGTGGTTCAACCGTTTTCAGGTGTGGAGAAATTTGGTCCTGTTTGGATAACACCAACACGAGCAGCTACATTATTTGGCATAATTTTAAGAAAATATTTTAATATTTCATCCTCCCCCCTCTACACATACAACTGATCCTAACAAGTGGTTATCAGAGCGGTTATTTCTCGACCTCTGATTGTAGTAACCCATATTTCATTTTAAGATAATAATATGTTAAACATGAATAAGGGTTAGTAATTAATCAATTCTGGGGCTTAATTGGACTTCAGAATTAAGAATTGGGCTTCCAATATTTGATCCAATTCGGACGGTCCGAAGAGGACTTAGGACGTTCCAAACTCAGCAGTCCGGGGGATCCGATTGTGCCTTGTTGACTTTGGAGTTAAGGGACGATCGGACGGTCCGTACTTCCTAATTCCATGAAGGCAGGATTACTTAGCCATGGATTTTGACAAGTGTCAGACTTTGAACACTTCGGACGAACTCGACGTGTTTTACATGTAGGCATTGAGCTGGATCGGACAATCCGAACCCGAGTTCAGAGGATCCAAACTTGACCGACTTTGAGGTCTATAAATAGGGCTCATTCGAATTCATTTTGAAATACAAATTCCGAGTTTCCTTCTTCAGTTATATAGTGTGAGGTATACACTTGAGGGCCCTATCGGTTATTATGGAAGTTCTGGAATAACCAAGGTGTTGTTATAATCATCCGGGTCTAGCGGCTCCAAAGGGCTTACTATGGACGAAAGTATGGTCCGGAAATATATTTAAGTTTTGGGAGTACTTATTAGCTTAGTTAAGGCTTATATAACTTGTGTAGTGATACGATGAACTTTTGAATATAGGCTTGGAACCTAGGATCCTACTAAGACTTGAACTAGCCTAGAGGTACGTACACATTGACTGAGATTGTCATCGAGTATATATGTTTATGTGTTGCATTTATTTGGAATTATTATATGACATGATATATGATTTACTGCTTTCCACATTCATATGTCATGTGCATAAACACGTTGAGCCTATACTTTGTTATACCTATTATAGAGCCGCACAGCTCTATAATTATAGTCTGTCACTGATAGTATCGCGACGGTGGGGACATGTATGTATGACTACTCTAGTGTACTAGACGAGTGTGGTTGTACCCAGAGATTGATCCGTGAGGTTACAGCACTCATGTAACGTCTGTACTGAGCACTATTTATCAGATGATCCTTTACCAGTCATCATGGTTGCATGCATCATATACATATGTTTACTCATGTTTATGTACTGGGCGTTAGCGCTCACGTCCTAGTTGTTATCTTGGACAATTTATTCCACGGGGCAGGTCGCAGGATGGACGGAGCCGGTAGTTTGAGGCAGTACTAGGGAACATGAGCTTTTCAAGGGATTTTATACAGCAGGATTTGTTTAGTTGTATAATTTTTTAGGCAGTTGTATTTTAAGCTTTTCAATATGGTTGTATCACTACTATAATAAGCCTGGATATGTTTTACTAAGCTGATATGTAAATTATGGGTTATGTTTCCGCACGTTTTTCTCTGTTTAGTATTTATGTTTTAATTAAGTTTAATGCATGTCATAGTTGCCAGTTAGTAGGTGATTCAATGCATGTTCACTACATTTTTGGTATAAGAGCATGCATAGATTTTGGGATAAGTACTTGGGATTTAGCCTATTGTTGAATAATTTTGCGCATTTGGGATTTTAATGTGCAAATCTTTTCAGATAATGGCTGATGGAGGTAACGAGAGTCATGGTAGTGTTGGCCAGGGAGGTGGTCATCAGAATCGTCAACATCATCATCATTATGAGGATCAACATCGTCCTCACAAGGGTAGACGTCGCTACACTATCAATAAGTTTATGTAGGTAGGACCGAAACCCTTGTTAGGAGGTGAGAATCCTGAGAAAGCAAGGAACTGGATGGCCAGGATCGAGAGTGATTTTCGTGCTTTTGAGTGTACTGAGGAGCACAAGATGGAGGTTCTAGAGTTTGTTCTTGATGGACATGCACGTTTATGGTGGGATGCCAAGGCAGCTCAGGCGCGTACTGAGAGAGGACGGGTGACTTGGGAGGATTTCCGTCAGCAGTTTCAGAAGTTATATTTTCCTCCAGCTATTTGTCAGGCGCGATTTATGGAGTTACTTACGCTGAGACAGGGATCTATGACTGTTGATGAGTATCAGCAGCGATTCATTGATATTCTATCTTACAGTCCCCATATCAATGCGAGTGATGCGTTCAAGTATGATATTTTTCTGCAAGGTTTGAATCAGGATATCTATTCACAGATTGTTGTCTGTGATGATCCTAAATCTTACGAGACTCTGGTTAATCGATGCCATCAAGTGGAGAACAGCAACAGGCGAGCACTGTTGATGATTCCAAGACAGCCTAGTGGATCTCTTGGGCCTAGGGCTCAATATGTTATGCACTCTGGTACTACGTCTTCTTCTACTAATATTTCATCTGGATCTCGTGGTTCACGAGGTATGTTCCGATTTGGAAAGAATAAGAAGAAAGATGAATTTTGCAGTCACTGTGGTGGGAAGCATTCTGCAGCTTCTTGTCGAAAGGCTTCTTATGCTTGTTTTATCTGTGGTGAGCAGGGACATCTGCGTAGGGATTGCCCTCAGCGTATGGGAGCTGCGAGTGGATCGGGATCACAGATGGGATCTCAGGCTTCTACTCATCCACTTTAGCAACCAGCACCACCTAGTTCTTCTAGTTTCCGTCCACACACGCAAGGGCAGGTATTTGCTCTTTCTCAGGAGCAGGCTACAGAGGGAAGCGATCGCATGTTGGCAGGTTACTTCTGTCTACTCCAAGATAGATCTGAGATCTGGATACCATCAGATGCGGGTACGAGACTCAAATATTTATACGACTGCTTTTAGGACCAGATACATGCATTATGAATTTTTGGTGATGCCATTTGTTTTGATGAATGCACTGGCAGTCTTTATGAATCTGATGAATCGTGTATTTCGAGAATATCTGGATAGATTTTTCATCGTCTTTATTGATGATATTATTGTTTATTCTCATGACAAGGATGAGCATGCACATCATCTGAGAATTGTATTGCAGACGTTACGAGATAAGCAATTATATGCAAAATTAAGAAAGTGTGAATTTTGGCTTGATCGGGTAGTATTTCTCGGTCATGTGATCTCCAGTGAAGAATATCTGTGGATCCAAGCAAGATTGAGGCAGTGCTGAACTGGTCTCGTCCGATGACGGTTGCTGAGATTCAAAGTTTCTTGGGTTTAGCTGGTTCTTACCGTCGGTTCATCAAGAATTTTGCACAGTTGGACAGGCCTTTGACTCAGCTTACAAGGAAATATATTGTCTTCATATGGTCCTCGGATTGTGAGGAGTCATTTCACGAGATGCATAGACGTCTTACTACTACACCTGTGCTAGCTCTACCTTCTGGATCGGGAGGTTATATTGTCTACAATAATGCTTCTAGTCAGGGACTATGATGTGTTTTGACACAGCATGAACATGTTATCGCCTATGCTTCTAGGCAGTTGAAGATGCATGAGGTGAATTATCCAGTGCATGATCTCGAGTTAGCCGCCATTGTATTTGCGCTCAAGATCTTGAGGCATTATCTTTATGGCGAGAAATTTGAAGTATTTATTCGCTCAGTCAGAGTTGAAAATGCGACAGAGACGCTGGATGGACTTACTGAAAGATTATGATTGCGAGATCAAATATCATCCAGGTTCTGCCAATCTTACTGTTGATGCCTTGAGTCGGCAGGTGAGACTTTCTGCACTTCAGACTAGTGAATTATCTCATATGATCCAGGAATGTTGTTCACTGAGTTTAACACTCAAGCACAAGAAAGGGAGAAATGACATTCGTTTGTATACTATATTATCTGAGCCGGATTTCTATTCTCGGATTAGAGACGCTCAGATATCTGATGTTAAGACTCAGCGCTTGGACGTCTAGCCAATGAAGTTAATACATCTGGATTCCATTATCAGACATATTTTTTTATTATGCTTAATGAATCGAGTGATTGTACCTGATGTTGTGGAGCTCAGGAATGATATTCTTTCTCAAGCTCACAAGACTCGATTGTCAGTTCATCCTGTAAGCATGAAAATGTATAAGGACTTGCGAACCAGATTTTGGTGGAAGGGAATGAAGCGAAGTGTATATCAATTTGTTTCTCGATGCTTGGTATGTCAACAGGTCAAGGCTAAACACTGATGACCAGGTGGATTACTATAGAATCTTGAGATTCCCGAATTGAAGTGGAAGCATGTGGCTATGGATTTTGTCACCCACTTGCCTATGACATCACGTCAGTGTGATGCTATCTGGGTCGTTGTTGACCATTTGACGAAATTAGCACATTTCATTCCTTACAATCGGGAGTATTCTTATGATCACATGGCACACTTATACATCCAAAAGATAGTGCGATTGCATGGGATTCCAATGAGCATAGTCAGTGATAAAGACCCCCGGTTTACCTCATGTTTCTGGGGTAGCTTTCAACAGGCGTTGGGTACCACTCTGATTTTGAGCACTGCATATAATGCGAAGACTAATGGGCAGTCAGAACGGACGATTCGTACGTTGGAGGATATTCTACGTTCTTCTGTCATTGATTTTGGTTTGTTTTGGCAGGATCAATTTCCTTTGATCGAATTTGCCTACAATAACAGTTATCATCGTAGTATTGATATGGCACCTTTTGAGGCATTGTATGGAAGACGGTGTCGTACTTCGTTATTCTGGGATGAGATAGGAGAACGGCAAGTTCAAGGTCCCGAGTTGGTGCAGCAGATTGTAGACAAGGTAGATTTGATCAAGAGGAGGATTAAAGCTGCTCAAGATAGACAATCCAGTTATGTTAATATTCACTGCAGGCCACTTCAGTTCAAGCCTGGTGAATATTTGTTCTGCGAGTGTCACCTTTCAGGAAGGTAATGAGATTCGATTTTTTGAAAGGAAATTTATCACCTCGTTTCATTGGGCCTTTCCAGATACTGGAGAAGATTGGAGATGTTGCATATCATTTGGCATTACCGCCATATATTTCCAGTGTACATGATGTTTTTCATGTGTCGTTACTTCGATAGTACATAGCTGATGAATCTCATATTATCCATCCTACTGATGTTCAGCTAGAGCTAGATCTGTCGTATGTTGAACGACCACTCCGTATCCTAGACAGGAAGGAGAAAGTTCTTCGGAATAAGATTATACCACTTGTGATGGTGTACAGTAGCAACGCTGAGGCGTAGAAGAAGCAACTTGGGAAACAGAGAGCCGTATGCGAGAAAAATAACCTGAGTTGTTTGCTTTATATTTTTTATTACCATGTAAAGATGTAATTATAGTTGTTTTAATAAAGCATGGTTTGATGTTTTATATTGTTATCTTGATTTGTCTTTAGATTTTATTTTGCAGACGAAATGTCTAAAGGTGGGGAGAATGTAGTAATCCAGATTCCATTTTAAGATAATAATATATTAAACATGAATAAGGGTTAGTAATTAACCAATTCTGAGGCTTAATCGGACTTCAAAATTAAGAATTGGGCTTCCAATATTTGGGCCAGTTCGGATGGTCCGAAGAGGAATTTGGACGTTCCGAACTAAGCTGTCCAGGGGCTTCGATTGTGCCTTGTTGACTTCGGATTTAAGGTACGATCGGACGGTCCGAACCAGGATCGGACTGCCCAAACTTCCTTATGTCAAGCAGGCAGGATTATTCAGCCATGGATTTTGACAAGTGTCAAACTTTGAACACTTCGGACGATCCAAAGTGGCAATCGGATGGTCCAAACTCTACGTGTTTTGCATGCAGGCGTTGAGCTGGATCGAATGATCCGAACCCGAGTTTGGAGGATCCGTAGTTGACCGACTTTGAGGTCTATAAATAGGGCTCATTTGAATTCATTTTGAAATACAAATTCCGAGTTTCCTTCTTTAGTTATATAGTGTGAGGTATACACTTCAAGGCCCTATCGGTTATTATAGAAGTTCTGGAATAACCAAGGTGTGGTTATAGTCATCCGGGACTAGCGACTTCAAAGGGCTTACTACAGATAAAGGTATGGTTCGGGAATCTATTTAAGTTCTAGGAGTTCTTATTAGCTTAGTTAAGACTTATAGAACTTGTGTAGTGATACGGTGAACTTTTGAATATAGGCTTGGAACCTAGGATCCTACTAAGACTTGAACTAGCCTAGAGGTACGTACACATAGACTGAGATTGCCAGCGAGTACCCCATGTTTATGTGTTGCATTTATTTGGCATTATTATATGACATGATATATGATTTACTGCTTTCCATATTCATATGTCATGTGCATATACACGTTGAGCCTATACCTTGTTATACCTATTATAGAGCCACTCAGCTCTATACTTGTAGTCTGTCACTGAGAGTACCACGACAGCGGGGACATGTATGTCTGACTACTCTAGTGTACTAGACTAGTGTGGTTGTACCCAGAGGTTGATACGTGATGTTACAACACTCATGTGACGTCTGTATTGAGCATGATTTATCATATGACCCTTTACCAGTCATCACAGTTGCATGCATCATATACATATGTTTACTCATGTTTATGTACTGGGCGTTAGCGCTCACGTCTTAGTTGTTATCTTGAACACCCTATTCCACGGGGCAGATCGCAGGATGGACGGAGCCAGTAGTTCGAGGCAGGACTAGGGAACTGGAGATTTTTAGGGTATTTTATACAACAGAAATTGTTTAGCTGTATAATGTTTTAGACAGTTGTATTTTAAGCTTTTCAATATGGTTGTATCATTACTATAATAATCCTGGATATGTTTTACTAAGCTGATATGTAAATTATGGGTTATATTTATGCACGTTTTTCTCTGTTTAGTAATTATTCTTTAATTAAGTTTAATGCATGCCACAGCTACCAGTTAGTAGGTGATTCAATGCAGGATCACTACACTGATATTTATACTCAAACATGATTTCTTTCAAAAAGATTCACATTTTTTTCAAAAGAAGATTGTGATGACTGGAAAATTAGTATGCAGGAACATCTTTCTACTAAGACGATGACATGTGATATGTTATCACAAACGGTACTATGAAGATCCTCAAAACTAACACAACAATTGCATTCATTGAAGAAGGGCCTCATATGGTTGAAAAAACACGATTTGAGTGGACTGCTGAGGATAAAAATAAAGTCAACCTTGATAACATTTCAAAAGACATTTTGTATAAAAAACTGGACAAGAACATGTTTGATAAGGTAAAGACATGCACAACCGCTGAGAAAATCTGGGAGAAGATCACCCAGCCGTGTGAAGGAAATGATCAAACTAAGGAAAACAAGCTCACAGTTTCCATCCAAAAATTTGAATATCCAAAATGAAGCCAGGAGAAACAATGGCTGAAAATTATGAACGATTTAGTAATATTATTTTTGTACATATTTCTTTAGGTAAATCTTAATCTGACCATGAAATTTCTTTGAAGGTGATGAGGGAATTTCCCTTGGGACATAAAGAAAGTGGGCATGCGAGAATCCAAAGATTTAAGCAACCTTGAACTACAAGATCTCTTGGCTGATCTAAAAGCCTACAATTTTGAGCTAGGCATTACAACTGAAGAAGAACTATCTACATCACAACTAACCAAGGCACTTTCTGCAACCACCACTAATTTGACCGCTGAGCAGTTGAGCAATGAGGCAATGTAACTCTTTGTTAAAAATTTTAGTAAGTTCATGCATAAAAATTAGTCTAAATTTACCAAACCATACGAAAAAAAGACATACAGAATATGATCCTACATATTTTAACTATGGTAAGAGAGGCCATTTTATTGCAGGATACAACAAGCCAAGAAATGATGAGAAGAAACCATTTGAGAAGAAATGGTCAAAGGATGAAAGAAGATCTTTCAAAAACAAAAAATATCAAAAGGCGCTGGTCGCTGAGGATAGTAAAAGAAAGTGTCTGAATCAAACTCATATCCAATCGGCTCAGAAAGTCCCTCAAGTGAAAGTCAAGAGGATAAGATCCCATTTTTTATGGCAAGTTCAGAACTAGAGAAAGAAGAAACCGATGAGGTATTAAACTTTTGCTCTAGTGAATTCACATGAGAAGAGTTAGTTACTACATTGCATGACATGAAAAATGAGTATAAGAAGTTGTCTCAGACATTAGAGGAACTAAAGGTATAGAAAGCTAGCTTTAAAACTAAGTCAAGTGAATCTAGTTGCTTGCAACAAAAGAAAATCAATGGTATCAAGCTGAATCTGCTAGGGACAGATAATGACTACATAAGGCGTATGTTCGAAGCCACTCTAAATGAGAATCAAACTTTGATTAAAGTAATAAACTCTAAGAACCAATCTCTAGTTTCCTTGAGTTAGATGTATGAAAAACAAAAGCAAGCTGGTGATAGAACCGACTTAGGCTTTGGTGTTGATGATTGTACTCATATTGAAACTAATTCTCAATCGAGTAAGGATATGTGCAATTCTAAAATGATAAAAAAAATTGTTGGGTCTAACTCGGTGTATGAACACGGTGAGTCTGAGATTAAAGGTGATCAAAAACCACTCTATGAGAACAAGGCTAAGCATAGATGTCTGGAATATGTAGAACCTCAAAATTCTAAGCATGGAAAGACATGTCTTAAACCAAGACCCCATGGGATTAGACAAGGTGAGCAGTCAAATCCCAACCGGTCTTGTAATAAGACTTCTCACTCCATAAAATGAATTCAAAAGGGGACAACGAGACAGTACTTCAACCACATGCCAGTTCAAAAGAGTTACATATTGAATAGCAATATGATCATAGGTCTAAATAGCACATGGTTAAAAATGGATCATCATTTAGCATACACAAGGTCATTTGACTACTCATATTTCAGGACAAACACAAAGGCAGACCCATGAAGGTAGGTCAAGTGTGGGTCTCAAAATTACTAATCCAATCTGGACCAAACAATTTATGGGTACCAAAAAGTGTCTTAATTTTTTTGATAGGTACACAAAGAAAAAATGGTCAAGAAATCCCCTTGGTACTTTGATAGTAGATGCTCAAGGCATATTACCGGAAAATAAAAAGCTTTTAACTGAAATAGTTGAAAAAAGGACCAAGAATCACGTTCGGTGAGAAATCCAGTGGTAGAACCGTAGGTAAGGGTAAAATCACCAATGATAATGTTATTATTAAAATTTTTTGCTGGTTGAAAACTTGTGCTACAATTTAATTAGTATTAGTCAGTTGTGTGACAATAGATATTCTATTGAGTTCCACCAACACACACGCACAGTCAAATCTAAAAAATGTGATATTATGCTAAATGTTATAAGAGAACAAATCACTTATCTACCTTCAATGCTAGAGCTGATAAAGGAATATTTATTGGTTATTCATCAGTCAGTCGATCTTACAGAGTTTTTAGCAATATGTCTCTGACCGTTAAGAAACCGTTCATGTTATTTTTTTATGAATCAATTGTATGTACAACTCAATAATAAGTGGATATAAACGACTTAAGCCATATATTTGAGAATACAAATCTCATCTATGAAAGTGATAGTGAAATTGAGCTTAGAAGACATGTTGAGGAAACCCATGTAACTGGTTCAGCAATCATTGAAAACATCCTTGCCAAACCAAAATTGGAGCAAACGGAGCCGGTCAAAGTTATGTTCCAAGAAGAGAAGAATATGAAGTGGTTATCTTTGAGGATTCGGTACATGATCAATACCATCAAAAAACTCAACAAGAGAAACCTCATCTTGGACCAAACTACTGGTGGAAACAAAATCATCCACCTAATTTGTTCATCGGTATTCCTTTTGTACCTCTCAGAACTAGAAAACAAATGATTGATGAGTTTTTGCATGCTGCATTTATTTCTCAGCTAGAACAAAATAACGTTGATGAAGCTTTAGAAGGCACTAGCTGGATAGAAGTCATGCAAGATGAACTCAACCAACTTGAGCGAAACAAAGTTTGGCATCTAGTCCATTGGCCAGAAATACAAAATGTTATTGGGACTGGATGGGTGTTTAGAAACAAACTAAAATAGAAATTTTGTGAGGAATTAAGCTCGTCCTCTGGCTCAAGGACATAGAAAAAAAGAAGACATTGACTTGGATGAGTCATTTGCACAAACTTCAAGACTTGAAGCCATCCAAATATTCCTTACATACGTTGCCTTCAAGGACTTTAAAATATATAAAATGGATGTGAAGTCAGCCTTGATAAATGTTCTTTTGTAGGAGGAGGTCTATTTTAAACAACCTCCAGGTTTTTATCACTCTAGCATGTCCTATATATGTATTGAAATTAGATGAAGCTCAGTATGGATTAAAGAAAGCTCCTAGAGAATGTTATTATATTCTCTTAAAGTTCTTACTTGATCATAATTTTTTGATAGGAACAGTTGATAATAATATTTTTAAAGTTACTAAAGGAGATCATATCTTGTTGGTTCATATATATACATATATTGATGATATCGTATTTGGATCAACAAACCTCAAGCTTTGTGAGAAATTCTCCAAGCTTATGAAAATTTTGAAATGAGTATGATGGACGATTGACCGGCTAAATTGGTGTGATATAAATCTACTGGCAAGCATACCAGGTCAAGTAATAGTAAAGTGGACAGAAAGTCCAAGTATCGATCCCACAGAGACTGCAGTCAATTCTTAAGAATTAATTATTTATCTTAATCTAGACAAAATCATAAAAAGCTATTTGATTTAAATAAAATAAGAATTTATAATAAAACTGCTTAAGAAATAAGAATTAAAAAAATTTGAAAATAAAATTTAATTAAAACGAGACAACCAAGACACACGTAGGTACCGAACAAATCATGTAACATGTAGTCGATTCAGGACTCAGATTTAATCTTAGATTACGGGAATTCTCTTAATTTATTCAAATGTCTATTTCTAGAAAAATCAAACCTATTCAAATATTGATGGATTAATCTTTCGTAATTCTAATCAAATTTGAATGCATTAAATATTTGTGAAAATTCAGTTATCACCTAAACCGCACACTGAAACCGAATTCTATTTCTAGTCGGTTTTACCATGTGTTGATTATCAAAGTGATCGAAATCAATACCTCCTCTGTCGACTTGAAATCGATTAACATGCAAGCAAACAGTTGATTAGACTATTCACAAGACAAATATAAATTTGACAATCAATAAAATAAAATCAACTCTGAAAAATCTCAAACAAACATCCAAGTTTTCTACATGAATTTGTTCGGCCCAATCACGTCGTCTTGGTTGAAAACAAACTACTCAATAATTGAAACTAAATTTCAATAAATAAAAATAAAGAAGAACAGAAGAATAAAAAGTGTTGAAATCTTCTCCCAAGCTTTGAAGCCGCCTCCCTTGTGTTGTCTGAGTTCGGAACCCTTTAATCTGATGCAAAAATCGGTATTTAAGTGTCCAAGGATCTCTAAAAGATAGCATCTATTTCGACCAAGAGTTTCCAAATATATGGAATCTGCACGCCACGCTCGCTCGAGCGGAGACAAATCTCGCTCAAGCGAGCAACTCTTTGTCCAAATATATTTTTTTTCACTCCAGGTCTCGTTTGCTCGAGCGAGCATAGACTCTCGCTCGAGCGAGTTAATTTTTCTACTCCGCGCAACGATTTTGAAAAATTCATATCTTGAGATTTAGTCGTCGGATCGAGCTAAAATTTGGACAGAAGCTTTAAAACATCTTAAAATTCATTCTGAATAGTGGAGATTAGATTTGGATCTCTCTAAAATTAAATATGAATTTTCGATCAAGGCTGCTCCGTAATTTACTATTCAAAAATCCATTTTCCTACAAAATTAACCCGGAGAATGTAATACACACACATGAACTAAAACACATAAAAACACATAAAAGCAATATGATTGCACATAAAATAGACATAAAAATAACATGAAATAATGCACACAAAATGCACTTATCAGCACCCCCATACTTAAACCTTGCTCGCCCTCGAGCAAGACATGAAAAAACACAATATGCAAACAACGACATAAGTAAGAATGAATCATGAACAACATAGCCTCCTACAAGTTTTAACTTCAACAACTAAAAAAACATCAAACTTCTGAATTGTTCATAATACACTGTCAGTTTAACATAAACGTGTGTGTGTTCCATGTCATTCCAGTTTCGTGCAACTTCAAAAGAATATGTCCTAAGAATGCTTAGCGACCTATGACAATTCAATGCAAGTATCACAATCCTGTACTCCTTCATTCCAATAATCCCAAACAAAAACATGCACTTTCTTGAGATTAATTACGTACCGTCAGATTTTGCACCCGGTATTTTTTTTATAAGCCCCAATAATTACCCGCAAACTTAGCTATAACTAAGATAGGATTAAAATTTCAATCCCCTCGTCTATAGCCCGGATGGAGTCAATCACAATTAACCCGCAAACTTAGCTATGGAAGAATGATTAGGATTTCAATCATTGTCCAAGCCCGGATGGAATTAACTTTTTTTTTTCACAAAAAATTTTCAAATTTTTTTTTATAGGTACGCCCAAGATCATACATGCAATGTCTAACAATCATCGGGAATCCAAAGACACTATCATGATCAGCAAACACCTATTGTCGTGCAATGATCAAGCAAACACGAACTTCATCAATTACATCGCTACACTACACCAGTCTAACATGCGTGCTTAAGATGATTCACGATTCAACCAACAGTTTCTCATGTTCAATCAAAAGCAACATTTTCCAAAAACAAATTTTTTTTTACAACTCTATCATCATCGGCCAACATTCATCATTCTACTTATTCACACAACACAAACACAAAACATAATGATATGCATGAATACGAACTATATGCAATAAACGAAACCAAATAAATGCAAAAGACAATGATGAATGAAACAAAACTAAATAACACCCCCCCCCCTCATACTTATCCAAAGCATTGCCCCCAATGCTCTAGAACAATGAACAAAATGCAAAACAAACATACAATGAAAACAAAAATAACACTCCCCTGGTTGCGTATTCATCCTCTTCCTTCTTGACAGTAACAACTGAGACAGCGGCAGCAGACTGTGTATATCGGAAGGCTCGGCAAACTTGAATGGGAAAGAAGTAAAAAATAAATAAAAAAAAACAAAAACAATAAATTAAAAAAAAAACAAGGGAAAGAATACTGGGTTGCCTCCCAGTAAGCGCTAAGTTTATAGTCTAATGCCCGACTATACAGAAGCAACCATCAAAGAGCGACTGCCGCCCATAGTATGAATCATACGACTCTACGTATGGGTCTTGTTTTCCTTCGTCCTCAAGCTTGGCATGATATATACTTTGTAAGCTCGTCGGTCCAACAACACTTGGTCTGAAATTTTTCTTTTGGAAGGAGACTCCGAATCTAGGCTGAAGCTCATAGAGGATGGAATATGCTGGAGGTGGCGTCAATGACAAGAAAGAATCTTCTAATGGTGTACATTGAAGGACCATTGACGAGATAAAATATGTAGCCTTGTATGTTTCTTCCTCCTCCAAGTCCACTATTGGCTCTTCTTCACAAGAAAATTCCTCAAAAATTATTTCTTCATGCGCTGGCTTAGTTACTTCACTCTCTTGGCAGATCTCCAAATTTGGTTCTCTAAGAAGCGCAATCTGTTCATCCAAAAGACTCCAAGACTTGATACGACTTTCTAAGAATTGATTTGTCTCTATCTAGTGCCACAAAAGATTCTCCAACTGAGACACATGATCCTCAAAATACCCTACACACACTTCTTGATGCTCCGGTGGTTGGCTCGCAAAATTTGTGGAGTTGAATTCTGGAGGATATTTGTGACTCCAACCTTGCAATGAAGGATCAATGCCAATGGTAGTCGAAATCCTCCATATCATTTAACAAGTGCATAGCACTGTCTTCATCTCTTCTGAACAGGTGACTGCCAGTGGCCAAAGCTCCATAATCTACCCAACGTCTTGTTAGCTCATCCAAACCACCATAAAAAATTTGAACTAGACTGTAGTTCAAAAAATCATGACCTCTAAACCTGTTAGCCAAATCATTGAATCTCCCTCAAGCAGCATAGAAGGGCTCCGAGTATTGTTAACCAAACCTTGTGAACACCTGTCGATGATCCATCTCCAAGTACCTCACAAGTAAGAAAAAAAGTAATTAATAATTAAAAATAAAAAATAATGCAAGAAAAAAAAATGTCTAGTCTCAAGCAAATAATCTATCCTAATATTAATTGAACAATCCCCGGAAACGACGCCAAAAACTTGACCGGCTAAATCGGTGTGATATAAATCTACTGGCAAGCGTACCAGGTCAAGTAATAGTAAAGTGGACAGAGAGTCCAAGTATAGATCACACAGGAACTGCAGTCAATTCTCAAGAATTAATTATTTATCTTAATCTAGACAAAATCATAAATAGCAATTTGATTTAAATAAAATAAGAATTTATAATAAAAACTGCTTAAAAAATAAGAATTAAAAAAAGTTGAAAATAAAATTTAATTAAAACGAGACAACCAAGACACACGTAGGTACCGAACAAATCATGTAACATGTAGTCGATTCAAGACTCAGATTTAATCTTAGATTACGAGAATATTTCTCCTAATTTATTCAAAGGTCTATTTCTAGAACAATCAAACCTATTCAAATATTGACGGATTAATCTTTCGTAATTCTAATCAAATTTGAATGCATTAAATATTTGTGAAAATTTAGTTTTCACCTAAACCGCTCACTGAAACCGAATTCTATTTCTAGTCGGTTTTACCATGTGTTGATTATCAAAGTGACTGAAATCAATACCTCCTCTGTCGACTTGGAATCGATTAACATGCAAGCAAACAGTTGATCAGACTATTCACAAGACAAATATAAATCTGAAAATCAATAAAATAAAATCAACTCTGAAAAATCCCAAACAAACATCCAAGTTTTCTACATGAATTTGTTCGACCCAATCACGCCGTCTTGGTTGAAAACAAATTACTCAATAACTGAAACTATAATTCAATAAATAAAAATAAAGAAGAAAAGAAGAAGAAAAAGTGTTGAAATCTTCTCCCAAGCTTTGAAGCCGCCTCCCTTGTGTTGTCTGCGTTCGGAACCCTTTAATCTGATGCAAAAATCGGTATTTAAGTGTCCAAGGATCTCTAAAAGATAGCATCTATTTCGAGCAAAAGTTTCCAAATATATGGAATCTGCTTGCCACGCTCGCTCGAGCGATCTCTAAAAGATAGAATCTATTTCGAGCAAAAGTTTCCAAATATATGGAATCTGCATGCCACGCTCGCTTGAGCGAGCAACTCTTTGTCCAAATATATTTTTTTTCAGTCCAGGTCTCGCTCGCTCGAGCTAGCATAGACTCTCGCTCGAGCGAGTTAATTTTTCTGCTCCACGCGACGATTTTGAAAAATTCATATCTTGAGATCTAGCCGTTTCATCAAGATGAAATTTGGACAGCAGCTTTAAAACATCTTAAACTTCATTATGAACGGTGAAGATCGGATTTGGATGTATCTAAAATTAAATATGATTTTTCAATCAAGGCTGCTCCGTAATTCACTATTCAAAAATCTATTTTCCTACAAAATTAACCCGGAGAGTGTAATACACACACATGAACTAAAACACATAAAAACACATAAAATCAATATGAATGCACATAAAATAGACATAAAAATAACATGAAATAATGCACACAAAATGCACTTATCAACGATCTTACATTTTTTCTTGGATTGCAACTCAAACAACTTTAGAAGGGTATCTTCATCAACCAATCAAAGTATAGTAAAGATCTCATCAAAAGGTTTGGCATGGAAAACTACTCTGTTGCATCAACCCCTATGAGTGCTTCAATCGAGTTAGACAAAGATGAAGGGAGAATTTAGGTCAAGGTAACTATGTATCGTGGTATCAAAGGAACACTGTTGTATCTAACTGTTAGTCTACCAGATATTATGGTTGTAGTTGTCTATGTTCTATTTTCCAAGCTTCCCCAAAGCAACCTCATTGCACTACAGCTAAGAATATCCTTAAATATCTTAAAGTTATCATTATTTCGGGTCTTTGGTATCCCAAAGACTCAAATATTAACCTCATTAGATACTCTGATGCAGATTATGTAGGGTGTAAGATTGACAGAAAGAGCATCAATAGCTACCTTGGCTGTTGAAGCAGAATATCTTGCAATCGGTAGCTGTTGTGCTCAAATCTTATTGATCCATAAGCTACTTAGAGAAAATGGTCCAGCCAGGTGTAGCTTTTATCTTCTGTAATTAAAAAAAAAGTGCAATTTCCACAACATATAATCCTGTGATGCATTCCAGAACAAAAAATATCTATATACGACATCATTATAGAAGGGACCATGTTATGAAGAAGGAGATCAAGTTGGAGTACATCTCGAAAAACCAACGAGCAACGGAAATCTTCACCAAACCGCTACCAGATGCTAATTTTCCTTATTTTTGCAATATGTAATTGATCGATATTTCTTAAATTCATAATGTAGTATACCAATTACTAATTAAGTTAATAAACTGTCTAAACATGTTTAATTGGTAAAAAAATGGTCAAGGGATCTTTTTTAGGTTTATAGAGTTAAAAATCAGATTCAGAACGTTCAGAAATAGCTTGGAAGACCTAGTGCCTCGAGTAGTTTGGAAGATCCAGACTAATTCCAAGGATACATCGGTGGTTCTGAATCCTTCGGAAGCAAGATTGAAGTTCGGATGCAGAGAGAGAGTAACTGATTTCATGATTTCATCAACGTTTAGAAATGAAACTTCTTTATCTGCTTCAGTTCCCGTGTCTTGTTCTGGTATATGACTGAATGAAGTTTCAGTTGGGCTTGGTTCTTTCTCAGTGACTGGCACAATCATTGGTTCTGCCCTTGGCTCAATCATCGACTCAGTTGCTTCAATCGTTTCTGTAGTAGCCCGTACCCGAAATCAGTGATTAAGTGTTAATCAATTCATTAATCCTACTAATTAAGAGTAAACGTGATTAAGGGAACTCTTAATGGGTTAACGCAGTCCGGAATTGGATTCAGAACACTTGATCACTGATTAAATGTGATTAAGGGAACTTTTAATGGGTTAACGCAATCTGGAATTGGATTCAGAACACTTGAAAATGGTTTAAGGGTCATCGAGTTCGGAGGCTCCGAAGTCAAGGTTCGGACGGTCCGAAGTCAAGGATCGGACGATCCGAAGAGTGGTTCGGACGCTCCGAACGTGCTGCCGACAGTCGTCATGGATGATGTCATCATGCTAACGTAAGCAATGACGTAATATTGAGTTCGGATGACCCGAAGTCCAGTTCGGACGATCCGAACGTGTTCGGAGGCTCCGAAGTCAGTTCGGAGGGCTCGAACTCCGTCTATAAATAGGGGGTGCCGAGCTTATTTTTGAAGTGCACCAATCACCTCTTCTCTCTCGATTCCTTAGCCTTCTAACTCAGATCTAGGGAATTCTAGGCGTACCATTGGGAATCCGGAAGTGGCATAGCAGTCCAGGCGTCGTAGTGGAGCTGTGGCTTAGTTTTTGAGGCACTCGACAGCAAAGGGCTAACGACGGACGAAGGTATAGCTTTTGCTTCCTACAAATATTTATGAGTATACAATAACTTAGTTAAGGCTTTTAGAGCACTTTAATGATAGTAGTATCATTTGGCAGTGTAGAGCAGACTATAGGCGTGGACCTAGAGTTGGTAGAGCTTGCACTGATTTAAGGTACGAAAGTACTGTTCGAGATATCCTGACTAAGTATGCATGTATTATGTGACTGCATGGTTTATATGTCATTGATTTATGCTGCATTCATTTGCATACTGAGCTATCTCCTTTGAGATTTCTGTTAGTAGGGTTTTTCCCTATCCTGTTAGTGGTTGGACTTCCATCGATTTGGGTCCGGCATATCCACTAGTATTATGGTATGGGAGCCACCTCCTGAAGCGACGGCACAACATGCTACATACCAGGGCCCGGTCTATCTCTGTTATCTGATCATTGACCTCGAGTATTTTAGGGAGTTCACTTTGCATGCATGTATACTCATACTCTCATACTGAGCATTTTATGCTCACGTCTCGTACTCTGTGTTTCTGGACACCCTATTCCATGGGGCAGGTTTGCGATTGGAGGAGACGGGTGGATCCAAGAGGGGCTAGGCAGTGGTTGGTCAGCTGGAGTTTTGCCTAGGTTTTATTCTGTTGTTATTTGGATTAATACAGCTGTTCGATTTGGTTGTATAATATTTGGGTATTTACAGATTTCTTGCCTTGGGATTGTATAATGTTTTTAGTTTCCGCAGTTTTATTTTGATATCCATTTAATTAAGTTAATTGCATGCCTAAGTTCTGTTTAGTAGGTGATCCAGATAAGGGTCACTACATTTATGGTATCAGAGCATGCAAAGTATTCTTGGGATTTAGATTCTACATAAGATAACCGTTAGGTTAATTTTGTAGATGGCAGATCGTGACGACCAGAGTTCTCATGGCAGTATTGGTGGGCGTTGGGGTGATGCCGACCGGGAGCCTCGTCGGGAACGCCGCCATCGTCATCGAGATGAGGACCGTTTCAGTGTACATAGATTCTTGCAGATGGGGTCTAAGCCCTTGGTTGGAGGTGAGTCTCCGGAGGATGCGAAGAACTGGTTAGACCGCATGGAGACGACTTTTCAGACTTTTCACTGCACCGAGGAGCAGAAGATGGAGATCCTGGGTTATCTTCTGGATGGACGCGCGCGCAGGTGGTGTAGGTTTACTTCTGAACCTTTTGTTGCGGCGAGAGGAGTGGCCACCTGGGCCGAGTTCCGCACAGGTTTTCAGAAGCTGTATTTTCCTCCTGCACTCCGTCAGTCAAAGGCAGGCGAGCTACTGAGTCTGCGACAGGGAGCCATGTTTATTGACGAGTATCAGTAGAAGTTCTTTGATCTGCTATCCTATTGCCCCGAGATTGCCGACAGCTCCGAGATGAAGTATAATCTGTTCCTTCAGGGCCTTAACCCTGAGATCCATGACCGTGTGGCGGTTGGTGACAACATGTCCTATGAGGGTTTGGTGAGCCGTTGTCACCAGGCGGAGGATAGCATTCGACGGAACAGGTCTTTCTCTCAGTCGAGACCTGCTAGTTTTTTGGGTCCCCGTGCCCAATCTTTCAAGAAGTCTGGATCTACTTCTTCTTCATCTGGCTCTGCTGGTGTTGTCCGTTTCGGTAAAAAGGACAAGTGTGATCACTGTGGAAAGAACCATCCATCCGACAAGTGTCGTAGAGCTTCTAGAGCTTGTTTCCGTTGTGGAGAGACTGGTCATATCCGGAGGGATTGTCCACTATCTGGGGGAGGCGGTTCAAGATCTGGTTCTTAGGCCACCGTTCAGCAGAGGTCGCAGGGACAGCCTGCTGGGAGTTCTCATTTGAGGCCACGAGCATCTGGCTAGGTATTTGCCTTGAGGCATGATCAGGCAGTGGAGGAGAATGAGAAAGTCATCGCAGGTACATTTCTGCTTTATGGCATATCTGCTCTTGTACTTATTGATACTGGTGCATCTCATTCCTTCATTTTTGCACGTTTTGTTAAGAGGCATAAGTTACCATGAATTGCACTAGACGTATTAGTTTCAGTTTTTACTCCGACGGGTCAGTCTGCTTTGGCCAAGCGTCTAGTGATGGGTTGCCCTTTAGAGTTCGAAGGGAACATTCAGTTAGCGAATCTCATGGTTCTTGCGATGGACGACTTTGATTGCATTCTGGGAATAGATATGTTGACTACCTATCGAGCTTCAGTGGACTACTATCAGAGATTAGTACGCTTTCATCCGGAAGGGAGTGAGAGCTGGTTTTTCTAAGGAGAGGGAGCGCGACCCCCGATGCCTTTGGTATCAGCTTTGAGAGCATGTCGAGCTCTAGAGTCTGGCGGGGAAGGTTACCTTATCTATGCAGTTGATTTGTCCGCTGAGACCATTGGGATAGAGAATATTCCTGTTGTGGATGAATTCCCAGATGTATTTCCTGATGAGATTCCGGGTTTTCCTCCTGTTAGGGAAGTCGAGTTTGGCATAGAGTTGATGTCGGGTACTTCACCTATTTCTCGAGCACCGTATCGTCTGGCTCCGTCAGAGATGCGTGAGTTGAAGAATCAGGTACATGATATTTTGGACAAGGGGTATATTCATCCTAGTGTATCTCATTGGGGAGCTCCTGTTCTTTTTGTAAAGAAGAAGGATGGGTCGATGCGGCTGTGCATTGACTATCGACAGCTGAATCGAGTCACTATGAAGAACAAGTATCCATTGCCTCGTATTGATGACTTGTTTGATCAGCTGCAGGGCACTTCAGTTTACTCCAAGATTGACTTGAGATCTGGGTATCATCAGTTGAGAGTCCGAGATCAGGATATAGCCAAGACTGCATTCCGTACTCGCTATGGGCATTACGAGTTTCTAGTGATGCCATTTGGTTAATGCGCCGGCTATATTCATGGATCTGATGAACCGTCTCTTCAGGGAGTTTTTGGACAAGTTTGTCGTGGTCTTCATTGACGACATCTTGGTGTATTCGCGTAATACGGAAGAGCGTGTTTCTCACTTGCAGTTGGTACTGCAGACTCTTCGAGATGAGCAGTTGTACGCCAAGCTAAGCAAGTGTGAGTTCTGGATGGATCGAGTGGTCTTTCTTGGCCATATCATATCCAGGGAGGGGATTTCTGTTGATCCAAGCAAGATTGAGGCGGTGCTTAATTGGTTGCGTCTGACGACGGTTGCTGAGATCCGTAGTTTTCTGGGTCTAGCAGGTTATTATCGTCGCTTCATTCTGAATTTCTCTCAGTTAGCTCGACTTTTGATGCAGCTTACCCGCAAGGGTGTGGATTTCGAGTGGTCCTCCGAGTGTGAGGAGAACTTCAGTGAGCTTTGACGGCAGTTGACTTCTGCTCCAGTGTTGGCATTACCGTCAGGATCTGGAGGGTATGTGGTGTACACTGATGCTTCTCTTCAGAGGTTAGGTTGTGTCTTGACTCAGAATGGGCATGTGATCACATACGCTTTTATACAGCTGAAGCTTCGCGAGGACAACTACCCAGTCCATGATTTGGAATTGGCAGCCATTGTGTTCGCTTTGAAGATCTGGCGTCACTATCTGTATGGCAAGAAATTTGAGATCTTCACCGACCATAAGAGTATCAAGTATTTGTTCACTCAGGCGGAGTTGAACATGAGGCAGAGACGTTGGATGGACTTACTTAAGGACTATGATTGCGAGATTAAGTACCATCCGGGAGCTGCTAATCTCACCGCTAATGCATTGAGTCGCAAGGTGCGACTATCCGCACTTCAAACTTGTTCGATGTATAGTGCGATCAGTGACTGTTGTACTTCAGGATATACTTTCAAGCATAAGAAAGGTATGCAGAGTATCCAGATGTTTGCGATATTATCTGAGCCAGCTTTGTATTCGCGGATTCGAGATGCTCAGATGTCTGATTCAAAGACACAACGTTTAGCTCGTCTAGCTAACAAGGGTAGCTCGTCTGGATTTCATTATCAGTCAGATGGCTTTCTGTGTTTGTCTGGTAGACTTGTGATTCCGCAGGATGTAGAGTTGCGAGAGGAGATTTGTCTCATGCGCATCGCACTAAGTTGAGTATTCATCTTGGGAGCAACAAGATGTACAAGGATCTACGTACTCGTTTCTGGTGGAAGAGAATGAAACGCAGTGTTTATCAGTTTGTTTCGAGATGTTTGGTGTGTCAACAGGTCAAGGCAGAGCACCGACTACCTGGAGAATTGCTTCACAGTCTGCCTATTCCTGAATGGAAATGGGAGTTTATCACAATGGACTTTGTGACCTATTTGCCGGTATCCCCGAGAAACTGTGATGCTATCTGGGTTGTGGTGGACCGACTCACCAAGTCAGCTCATTTCATTGCCTATATCCGGGAGTACAATGTGGATCGTATGGCTCGGTTGTACATTTAGGAGATCGTTCGACTTCATGGAGTGCCTGTGAGCATTGTCAGCGATCAAGACCCCAGGTTTACTTCTAGATTCTGGGGGAGTTTTCAGCGTGCGATGGGTACTACTCTCAGTTTGAGTACTGCCTATCATCCAGAGACTGATGGTCAGTCAGAGCGCACTATCCGTACTTTGGAGGATATGCTTAGAGCGTGCATCATGGATTTTGGTTTAGCCTAGCAGGATCATTTGTCATTGATCGAGTTCGCGTACAACAACAACTATCATACTAGTATTGGGATGGCACCTTTTGAGGAGTTGTACGGACGACGTTGTTGTACTCCACTCTTCTGGAAAGAAGTAGGGGAGAGACAGGCTGAGGGACCGGAGTTTATCCAGCAGGCGGCAGACATTGTTGATCAGATCAAGAAACGGATTAAGACTGCATAGGATCGTCAGGCCAGCTATGCTAACACCAAGCGTAGGCCTTTGCAGTTCGATGTCGGGGAGAAAGTTTTTCTGAGAGTGTCACATTTCCGCAGAATTCTCAGATTTGGCCTTAAGGGCAAGTTGTCTCCCAGGTTTATCGATCCGTTTGAGAACTTGGAGAGCATTGGCGATTTGGCTTATCGACTAGCTTTGCCACCGCATCTTTCCAGTATTCATGACGTGTTCCACGTATCTATGTTGCGACGGTATGTGGTGGATGAGTCTCATATTCTGCAGCGGTCTGAGGTTCAGGTGAGCAAGGATTTGACCTATGTTGAGAAACCTATTCGTATCCTGGATTATAAGGATAAGGTTTTGCGGAACAAAGTCATTCCTTTGGTTTTAGTTCAGTGGCAGCGCCGAGGCACTGAAGAAGCTACTTGGGAACTTGAGGACAAGATGCGTGAAGACCATCCTGAGTTGTTTTAATTTCGGTTTAAGTTGAATTCCGTTGTAAACTCTGTAAGCGTTTGACTGGAATAAAGGATGTTTCTGATTTCTGTTTTACATTCAGTACTTAAGATCTGTTTTCGAGGACGAAACATCTTAAGTGGGGGAGAATGTAGTAGCCCGTACCCGAAATCAGTGATTAAGTGTAAATAAATTCATTAATCGTACTAATTAAGAGTAAACGTGATTAAGGGAACTCTTAATGGGTTAACGGAGTCCGAAATCGGATTCAAAACACTTGAAAATGGTTTAAGGGTCATCGAGTTCGACGGCTCCGAAGTCAAGGTTCGGACGGTCCGAAGTCATGGTTCGGACGATCCGAAGAGTGGTTCGGACGCTCCGAATGTACTGCCGACAGTCATCATGGATGATGTCATCATGCTGACGTTAGCAATGATGTAATATTGGGTTCGGATAATCCGAAGTCAGTTCGGACGATCCGAACGTGTTCGGAGGCTCCGAAGTCAGTTCGGAGGACCCGAACTCCGTCTATAAATAGGGGGTGCCGAGCTCATTTTTGAAGTGCACCAATCACCTCTTTTCTCTCGATTCCTTAGCCTTCTAACTCAGATCTAGGGAATTCTAGGCGTCCCGTTTGGAATCCGGAAGTGGCATAGCAGTCCAGGCGTCGTAGCGGAGCTGTGGCCTAGTTTTTTAGGCACTCGACAGCAAAGGGCTAACGACGGACGAAGGTATAGCTTTTGCTTCCTATAAATATTTAGGAGTATGCAATAACTTAGTTAAGGCTTTTAGAGCACTTTAATGATAGTAGTATCATTTGGCAGTGTAGAGCAGACTATAGGCGTGAACCTAGAGTTGGTAAAGCTTGCACTGATTTGAGGTACGAAAGTACTGGTTGATATATCCTGATTGAGTATGCATGTATTATGTGACTGCATGGTTTATATGTCATTGATTTATGCTGCATTCATTTGCATACTGAGCTATCTCCTTCGAGATGTCTGTTAGTAGGGTTTTTCCCTATCCTGTTAGTGGTTGGACTTCCATCGATTTGGGTCCGGCATATCCACTAGTATTATGGTATGGGAGCCACCTCCTGAAGCGATGGCACAGCGTGCTACATACCAAGTCCCGGTCTGTCTCTGTTATCTGATCCTTGACCTCCAGTATTTTAGGGAGTTCACTTTGCACGCATGTATACTCATACTCTCGTACTGAGCGTTTTATGCTCACGTCTCATCCTCTGTGTTTCTGGACACCCTATTCCATGGGGCAGGTTTGCGATTAGACGAGGCGGGTGGATCCAATAGGGGCTAGGTAGTTGTTGGTCAGCTGGAGCTTCGCCTAGGTTTTATTCTGTTGTTATTTGGATTAATACAGCTGTTCGATTTGGTTGTATAATATTTGGGTATTTACAGATTCCTTGCCTTGGGATTGTATAATATTTTTAGTTTTCGCAGTTTTATTCTGATATCTGTTTAATTAAGTTAATTGCATGCCTAAGTTCTGTTTAGTAGGTGATCTAGGTTAGGGTCACGACAGTTTCTCTTTCAACTGGTTTAGTTACAGACCCTCGATCATTGATTTCTTATATTTTGACATAGGAACAAACAAATCATGTTCATCATCAAAGTGCCTAACCCTTAAACTTAGAGTGACTACATCCATATCCAACTAACTTATAACACACAAATCATCATGAGAATTTGGGTTTCTTGGATTGTGGTTCTTTCTAATCTCTGCACAAAGTACCTTTAATTTGTGAACTATCAACTGATCTGGCAGGTAGTCACTGTAACACCCGGTATTTTAAATACGTAAATCCGCATGCATAATTAGGATATTTAATTATTTAAATTTGTGATTCATGGGTTAAATAATTATGTGAATTATTTGTGCATGATTTAATTTATTTTTAAGCATTTAACCCATAATTAGTGATTTTTAGGATTTTTAGTATTTTAATTATTTTATCGCGTAAACGGGACCGTGGACGGACGAGATTACAACTTTCTAGCCAATTTATTCCATGAGCATTTTTTTTGAGCCCAAAAATATTATTTTGAGTTTTATTACCTCAAAATTTTTAGTATTTAATTTTATATAATTTGAGTCTATTTTTATCCAAATTTAGCCATTTTAATGACTTTTAATTATCTTTAAAATTTCTTTAAATAATAATTTTGGGATTTTAACTTTTATCAGATTTTTACTTATTAATTAGAGTTTTTATTTATTATATTTTATATATTTAACAACCCTTAATAATATTTTAATTTCCTAAAACCTATTTTTAATTAAAATAAAAACCCAAAACCTAATCTACCCAAACCCACCCGATCACTCACACAATTCAGCCGCCTCCCTCCCCACTATTCATCATCTTCATCGGATTCCCACAGAAAAACCCCATAGCCTCGGTTATCCAAGCTTCAAGTTGGTCGTTCGTCGTCCCGGAATCGACCCACGCACTCCTTTCTCTTCAAACTACGGTGCAAGTCATGATTCTTTCTCTATTTTTCGTGCCATATCAGTTATTATGCTTGTGTGTGTGTAGGTATCAAACTTTTCATTGAAATTTTCAGTAAAACAAATCGGATTTCTGGAGGTATGCACATGGTTCTTTGATTTCATTAACATACTCACGTTTTTATGGTTATGGGCATGCATGGCTGCTGTTCCATGGTTCAGAGGGGGTCGTAGGGTCCCTAGGCTGGGTTTGGTTGGATGGTTAAGGCTGGAACAGGGCTGGAGTTGAGCTGCATCAGTTCTGGGTCCAAGGGTGCGCAGGTTCAGGGTTCTGAGGAAGAAGACTTCGTTCTCCTTCTCCAAGCCACTATTTTGGGTGAGGCCTAAAGGGTTTGAATCATCTAGATGTTGGTTAGGATTGAGAAGTGGTTTCACGGAAATATATGGCCGTATTAGGAAGAATGATCGAAAGTCCCGGCGCTGCTCAGGTCTGCGCGCAAGTCTAGGATAGGCTGACTTGCAGAAGTCCGTTCTCCTTCGTTATGACATCATTTTGGCTGTTTTTTAGCTTTTTGGAAACGTCTTTGAGTGCACTACGTTCGTGAGGTGGTTTCACAGCCAAATGTTTCTGGAGCAGATGGCACAAACGAATCTCGTGGAACTGCTCAAACTATTGGCCGAGAAAGGGGTAGGGAGAGGAGGTTTTGGGCTAATTTCGGGTTTGGGCTGGGTCTGAGTGGTCCGGGTTGGGTCAGTAGGGTAGTGGGTTGGGTTAAGTTGGTCCGGGTCTGGGTTGGTGGTCCGGGCTCGAGTCTTATTAATTTTAAAGTATTTTATGATTTAATGGGTTTTTGGGCCAATTAATTAGAAATAAAATGATTTGGGTTCCATTTAATTATTTGGGTTAAATTTAATTATTATTGGGCTTAATTAAATTAATTAAGTGAGTCCACTAATTTTTATGGGCCTTGGGGGCCCATGGAAGTTATTGGGCCAATCTTTGGGCTTTTGGGCTCATTGGGCCAGATTAAGTTGTTATTGGGCCTAGAATGTTTTAATGGACTTTAATTATTTAATTGGGCTTAGAATAATTTTTATTGGGCTTAAGTATGTTATTGGGCCAGTCTCAGTGTTAATGGGCCAGATTTAAGTAAATGGGCTTGGGTGTTAGGACCAGCAGTCCAGTACAATCCATGAGAAATTTTCATGTGTTCTGAATATATATTTAATTATTTTATGCATGGGAATGGGAGTTATTTTTAATATTTATATGTTAGTATGAAATTAAATTAAATATATATGAAGGACACACATTTTATTTAAGTACATGCATTCATGAAATAATTTTTATGCATGATTTAATGTTTAAGGTTGAGCAAAAGAAAATATTTTATGTTGGAAGTTGAAGTAGTGTGACAATTTAAGGGGGACTCGTCCCCATATGTGAACTATTGAAGGGTAGTTTACTGCCAATTTAAGAGGTGATTCGTCACCGCCACGTACGTTGGTTTTCACGTTGATCAGTATTTGATGTATGATTTAAGGTTACACTATGGATACAACCATGCGATGTTAGAAATTAATTTGCTCAACAATGTTTATGTATTATGTATGATTATGATATTTAAGTTAATTTAAGTTATGTTATGTCATGATGTTATTTTAAGCATGCTCATTCATGTATATGTTATGTATTAGTATTAAAGTGATTTAAATTATTTTAAATCCTTGTTATGTTAGCATGTTGGGCTTCTAGGCTCACTACACTGGTATGGTGCAGGTGAGTACGTAGAGGATGTAGTACCCACCAGAGGCGAGGACGTATGAGCAGACTGGCAGTGATCCCCGTGACCGTGATGGATGTCTGAGTCACATTGCATGTTTTGAATACTTTAGCATGTTATACATTTTAATTATTTTCAGTGGTTGTGGTTTGAAATATTTTATTTAAATATTTTCAGTGCATGCAAACTTTAATCATTTTATTTATGCAGTATTTTAATTCAATATTTGACTCAGATATTTATTTTATTAAAGAATGCATTTTTATTTGAGTTATTTATTTATTTTTAAATCTTTTTATTCTGTGCATATATGTATGGGCATATATGTACATTCTTTATTTAGTATATATATAAAAAAAAATTCCGCATATTTATTTAATAATTAGAGAGTTAGGGTCGTTTCAGTTGGTATCAGAGTACGGTTCTTGGAGGGGTCATTACTGCTATGCGAGCTCAGAAATCCACGCTACCGGTCTGTAAGTTTTAAGTGTTTATAGTATGATTTATTTTTTTTAAGGATTTAAGATAGCATTACTTTTAAACCACTTAGTTATGCATGGCGATTTACGTAAAGAAATATGTGGTGGTGCAGAATGCCTCCCAAACCGATGAACAGGCGTGGGGGATCTCCACCTACACCTCCACCTCCACCTCCACCTCCACCTCCGCAGAACCCACTTGCAGCATTGGAGCAGGCCAATGCTACCTTGATGGCAGGAGTTACGGCTCTGTTAGAGCAGCAGGCTTCACGTCCCAGAATGTCCCATGAGGAGGACGTAGCTGAGCGGTTCCAGAAGAAGGGGCCGAAGGAGTTCCTTGGTACCACCAATCCATTGGTGGCTGAGGGGTGGATTCGTTCTTTGGAGTCCATCTTAGCTTATATGGGGATCATAGATGCGGACAGGGTGAACTGTGCGACGTATATGTTGAGGGGAGACGCAGCTCTTTGGTGGGAGGGTGCTGCCAGGGGAGTACACCTCCCTACACTGTCTTGGGCGGAGTTCAGGCGTGTCTTCTACGCCAAGTATTTCACGGAGGATGTGAGGAGTTGCATGATCCGGGAGTTTATGAGTCTCCGGCAGGGGGACAGGTCTGTTGTGGAGTACGTGAGCCAGTTCGAGCGGGGCTGTCATTTTGTGCCTCTGATTGCAGACAGTCCACCGAAGAAGATGAGACAGTTTTTGGAGGGACTGAGAGCGGATATTAAGCACGACGTACGTATGATGGACGTCGCTACATATGAGGCGGCAGTTAGTAGAGCACTGAGGTCAGAAGAGGGTAGGAGAGAGATGCAGCGAGAGCAGCAGGGGAAGAGACAGTTTCAGTCTGGGTATCAGCGACCATATTCGCAGCCTCCTGCGAAGAAGCAGTTTACAGGGCCGGCTAAGGGCCCGAATCCGCAGCAGAGGCCGCAACAGCAGAGGCCACAGCAGCAGAGGGGCGGGGCCCCTAATGCTATAGGTTTTCCTACTTGCCCGAAGTGTCAGAAGATGCATTCGGGACCGTGTCTATTGGGAGCAGGAGTTTGTTACCACTGCAGAGAGCCAGGGCATCAGATAGCTAACTGCCCAAGGAAGAAGAACACTGCTGGTAGAGTGTTCGTCATGCAGGCAGAGGAGGCAGACCCAGACACCTCCTTGATCACCGGTATATCTTATCCCTAGTATTTTATAATTTTCCTTTGGTTAAGAATTTCGTTTTCTGTATGGAATTGTTGTTCTTTGGGTTATCTATCTGCATGTTAGAATAAGAAGCATGTTTTACTTGTGATTAGAATTAAGGGTTAGTAGTGACTCGTTGGGAAAAGTTTGGTAGTGGTATGAAATTGTTGGGAATTTTCTGCGTGCAGGGAGAATTCTAGTTGGAGGCAACTCCACGTTTGCGTTGTTAGATTCAGGGGCTACGCATTCGTTTATCTCCCTGAAGTTTATCAGGCAGATAGGCATCACACCTGAGATTATTGACAGTGGGTATGATGTTACTATGCCGTTAGGGCAGATTATTTCTACCTCGAAGGTTATTCGAGGACTGGAGTTGGAGCTTCAGGGACACTCCATTCGAGCAGATGTGGTGGTTTTTCCATTGAGTGGTTTTGATTTGATTTTGGGTATGGACTGGTTGACATTCAATGGAGCTTCGATTGATTTTCGTCGGAGGTCAGTGTCAGTGAAACCGTCAGGGGGCGACCCGTTTACTTTCCATGCATCTCAGAGCAGTGATTTTCCTCGGGTGATATCTCTTATTCAGGCAAGGAAGTTGTTGAGACGGGGTTGCCAGGGGTTTCTAGCGAGTATTGTCACGACCTCAGAACCATCTAGCAGATCATTATCAGAGATAGAGGTGGTTCGTGACTTTCCGGATGTCTTTCCGGAGGATGTTGCAGGAATTCCACCAGTGAGAGATGTGGAGTTCAGCATCGACTTGGTGCCAGACACCGTGCCTATCTCCAAGGCACCATACAGACTTGCTCCTACCGAGATGAAAGAGTTGAAGGAGCAAATTCAGGAGCTATTAGAGAAAGGCTTTGTTCGTCCTAGCTTTTCTCCATGGGGAGCTCCGGTGTTATTTGTGAAGAAGAAGGATGGCAGTATGAGATTGTGCATCGATTACCGGGAACTCAACAGGGTCACAGTGAAGAATAAGTATCCACTGCCGAGGATAGAGGATTTATTTGACCAGTTGGAGGGAGCTTCAGTGTTCTCCAAGATCGATCTGCGATCTGGTTATCATCAGCTACGAGTTAGAGAGGCAGATGTGTCCAAGACTGCTTTCTGGACACGGTATGGGCATTACGAGTTCCTAGTGATGCCATTTGGGATGACCAATGCTCCAGAGGTTTTCATGGATCTCATTAATCGAGTTTTTCAGCCGTATCTAGATCAGTTCATCATAGTCTTCATTGATGATATCTTGATCTACTCTAGGAGCATTGAGGAACATAGACAGCATCTACAGACAGCCTTGCAGACCTTGAGGGAGCATCGGTTGTATGTCAAGTTCAGCAAGTGCGAGTTTTGGCTTGATCAGGTGGCATTTCTTGGCCACATTATTTCGAGAGATGGGATTACAGTGGATCAGTCGAAGGTTGAGGCAGTTCAGAATTGGGGGATTCCAAAGAATGCTTCGGAGATTCGCAGTTTCTTGGGTTTGGCAGGATACTATAGGAAGTTCATCAAGGGTTTTTCCTCTATTTCAGTACCCTTGACTTCCTTAACCAAGAAGAATGCGAAGTTTATTTGGAGTCCAGACTGTTAGAGGAGCTTCGGTCAGCTGAAGGAAGCACTCATTACCGCACCAGTTTTGGCAATGATAGTACCACACGAGGAGTTAGTGGTGTACACTGACGCGTCTAAGCTAGGTTTAGGCGCAGTACTTATGCAGTGTGGTAAGGTTATTGCTTATGCGTCGAGGCAGTTGAAGATTCACGAGCAGAACTACCCGACACATGATTTGGAGTTAGCAGCAGTGGTCTTCGCTTTGAAAATCTGGAGGCACTATCTGTATGGCGAGAAGTGCAAGATTTTCACGGATCATAAGAGCCTTAAGTAATTCTTCACTCAGAAGAAGTTAAACATGAGGCAACGGAGATGGTTGGAGTTAGTGAAGGATTATGACTGCGACATTAGCTACCATCCAGGTAAGGCTAATGTAGTGGCTGATGCCTTGAGTCGGAAGTCGACAGTGGTATCGTGTTTGACAGTACAGTTACCACTGCAGAGCGAGATTCAAAGGTTTGATTTGGAGTTTTACTCGATTGGTCATGCACCGAGCTTGTCAGTGTTGACGGTGCAACCGATTCTACGAGACCGGATCAGAGTTGGACAGACTACTGATGAGGAGTTACAACGTTGGAGGCAGAGAGATGAGGCCAAGGGTGGTCGTCTTTATACAGTTTTGGATGGCATTGTTCAGTACCGTGGTAGGATGTGGGTACCGAACGTCGATCAGTTGAGAGCTGAGATTTTAGCAGAGGCTCACACATCTCCATACTCCATTCACCCCGGAAGTACGAAGATGTATAGAGATTTGCAGTTATTGTATTGGTGGCCCGGGATGAAGAGAGGCATCGGGAGAGTGGTGTCAGAGTGTTTGACTTGTCAGCGAGTCAAGGCAGAGCATCAGCGTCCAGCAGGACTTCTTAGACCTCTTCCTATTCCGGAATGGAAATGGGAGAATATTACGATGGACTTTGTGGTTGGCTTACCGAGGAGTGCCAGAGGTTGCACAGCGATTTGGGTGATTGTGGATAGACTCACCAAGTCAGCTCATTTCTTGCCGGTGAGGACTACCTACTCATTGACACAGTATGAAGAGCTTTACATCAAGGAGATTGTTAGACTGCATGGCATACCAGTGTCGATTGTGTCAGATAGAGATCCGAGTTTCACATCTGCGTTTTGGAAGAGTCTGCACACAGCATTGGGGACTAGACTTTTGTTCAGCACAGCATTCCATCCCCAGACAGATGGTCAGTCTGAGAGAGTGATCCAGATTCTCGAGGATCTATTGAGAGCTTGTGTCATCGATTTTCAGGGCTCGTGGGAGACTAGACTGCCATTAGTGGAGTTTACCTATAACAACAGTTTTCAGTCGTCTATAGGTATGGCTCCTTATGCAGCATTGTATGGGAGGAGATGCAGATCTCCTGTGCATTGGGATGAGGTTGGTGAGCGGATTTTACTAGGTCCTGAGATTGTGCAGCGGACAGCTGACATTGTGACTTAGATTCGAGATCGGATGAGGACTGCTCAGAGTCGTCAGAAGAGTTATGCAGATACCAAACGACGAGATTTGGAGTTCGCTGTAGGTGATCACGTATTCCTGAAGGTGTCACCTATGAAGGGAGTAGTGCGTTTTGGCCGGAGAGGCAAGCTTAATCCGAGGTATATAGGGCCATTCGAGATCTTGGAGAGAGTTGGCACGTTGGCCTACCGTTTAGCTCTACCACCAGGGCTAGCGGTAGTGCACAACGTTTTCCATGTATCCATGCTTCGGAGATATGTCTCTAACCCGTCGCATGTGTTGGATTTCGAGCCCTTGCAGTTGCCACCAGATCTAGTGTATGAGGAGGGGCCAGTGCGGATATTGGCTAGGGAGGAGCGGAGGCTTAGGACGCGGGTCATACCGATGGTCAGAGTCCAGTGGCTGAATCACTCAGAGGAGGAAGCTACTTGGGAGACCGAGGCAGACATGAGGACTCGCTACCCGGAGTTGTTCGGGTAAGTACTTTAAATTTCGAGGACGAAATTCAATTTAAGGGGGAGAGAATTGTAACACCCGGTATTTTAAATACGTAAATCCGCATGCATAATTAGGATATTTAATTATTTAAATTTGTGATTCATGGGTTAAATAATTATGTGAATTATTTGTGCATGATTTAATTTATTTTTAAGCATTTAACCCATAATTAGTGATTTTTAGGATTTTTAGTATTTTAATTATTTTATCGCGTAGACGGGATCGTGGACGGACGAGATGACAACTTTCTAGCCAATTTATTCCATGAGCATTTTTTTTGAGCCCAAAAATATTATTTTGAGTTTTATTACCTCAAAATTTTTAGTATTTAATTTTATATAATTTGAGTCTATTTTTATCCAAATTTAGCCATTTTAATGACTTTTAATTATCTTTAAAATTTCTTTAAATAATAATTTCGGGATTTTAACTTTTATCAGATTTTTACTTATTAATTAGAGTTTTTATTTATTATATTTTATATGTTTAACAACCCTTAATAATATTTTAATTTCCTAAAACCTATTTTTAATTAAAATAAAAACCCAAAACCTAATCTACCCAAACCCACCCGATCACTCACACAATTCAGCCGCCTCCCTCCCCACTATTCATCATCTTCATCGGCTTGCCACAGAAAAACCCCATAGCCTCGGTTGTTCAAGCTTCAAGTTGGTCGTTCGTCGTCCCGAAATCGTCCCACGCACTCCTTTCTCTTCAAACTACGGTGCAAGGCATGATTCTTTCTCTATTTTTCGTGCCATATCAGTTATTTTGCGTGTGTGTGTGTAGGCATCAAACTTTTCATTGAAATTTTCAGTAAAAAAAATCGGATTTCTGGAGGTACGCACATGGTTCTTTGATTTCATTAACATACTCACGTTTTTATGGTTATGGGCATGCATGGCTGCTGGTCCACGGTTCAGAGGGGGTCTTAGGGTCCCTAGGCTGGGTTTGGTTGGATGGTTAAGGCTGGAACAAGGCTGGAGTCGAGCTGCATCAGTTCTGGGTCCAAGGGTGCGCAGGTTCAGGGTTCTGAGGAAGAAGACTTCGTTCTCCTTCTCCAGGCCACTATTTTGGGGGAGGCCTGAAGGGTTTGAACCATCTAGATGTTGGTTAGGATAGAGAAGTGGTTTCCCGGAAAAATATGGTCGGAATAGGAAGAACGATCGAAAGTCCCAGCGCTGCTCAGGTCTGCGCGCAAGTCTAGGATAGGCTGACTTGCAGAGATCCGTTCTCCTTCGTTATGCCATCATGTTGGCTGTTTTTTAGCTTTTTGGAAACGTCTTTGAGTGCACTACGTTTGTAAGGTGGTTGCACGGCCAAATGTTTCTGGAGAAGATGGCACAAACGAATCTCGTGGAACTGCTCAAACTATTGGCCGAGAAAGGGGTAGGGAGAGGAGGTTTTGGGCTAATTTCGTCTGGGCCGGGTCTGAGTGGTCCGGGTCGGATCAGTAGGGTAGTGGGTCGGGTTAAGTTGTTCCGGGTCCGGGTTGGTGGGCCGGGCTCGAGTCTTTTTAATTTTAAAGTATTTTATGATTTAATGGGTTTTTGGGCCAATTAATTAGAAATAAAATGATTTGGGTTCCATTTAATTATTTGGGTTAAATTTAATTATTATTGGGCTTAATTAAATTAATTAAGTGAGTCCACTAATTTTTATGGGCCTTGGGGGCCCATGGAAGTTATTGGGCCAGTCTTTGGGCTTTTGGGCCCATTGGGCCAGATTAAGTTGTTATTGGGCCTAGAATGTTTTAATGGGCTTTAATTATTTAATTGGGCTTAGAATAATTTTTATTGGGCTTAAGTATGTTATTGGGCCAGTCTCAATGTTAATGGGCCAGATTTAAGTAAATGGGCTTGGGTGTTAGGACCAGCAGTCCAGTACAATCCATGAGAAATTTGCATGTGTCTCGAATATATATTTAATTATTTTATGCATGGGAATGGGAGTTATTTTTAATATTTATATGTTAGTATGAAATTAAATTAAATATATATGAAGGACACACATTTTATTTAAGTACATGCATTCATGAAATAATTTTTATGCATGATTTAATGTTTAAGGTTGAGCAAAAGAAAATATTTTATGTTGAAAGTAGAAGTAGTGTGACAATTTAAGGGGGACTCGTCCCCATATGTGAACTATTGAAGGGCGGTTTACTGCCAATTTAAGAGGTGATTCGTCACCGCCACGTACGTTAGTTTCCACGTTGATCAGTATTTGATGTATGATTTAAGGTTACACTAGGGATACAACCATGCGATGTTAGAAATTAATTTGCTCAACAATGTTTATGTATTATGTATGATTATGATATTTAAGTTAATTTAAGTTATGTTATGTCATGATGTTATTTTAAGCATGCTCATTCATGTATATGTTATGTATTAATTGAAAGAGTGGGTGCCCGGTGAGCCAACTTGTGGCTAAGGGCTTTGATGACTCTTTGTATAAACAATATTTTGTTTAATATAATTTACACTTTTATTAATGGCAATGACTTTATCTTTCTTCATATTGTTATATTGTGATATACTATTGTTGTTTTGATAAAGACCTTGAATATACTATAGTGTATGTAAGATGTGGTAGAACATGGAGATGTCTATCATGAAATACATCTTATAGTCATTGTATATTCTAAACTGTTCCTAGTCGATTGAGCCGTCCGACAATAAGGATAAGGATCGCTCGAGTTTGAGACTAGCATTTGCGATGCAGAGTACCACGTTTCATTGGTAAGGAACATGGAGATGTTCGAAGCATGCAAATGGATATTCATACGATGAATGATCGAACTACCCTATCCGGACTTTCCAAGTGGTTATCACTTATCGAGTGGATAAAGTCCGCGGTTTTGGTTGTACACCATTAGTCCTTACTACTTGAAACATCATTGAGACTCTATATGCTAGTACTGTGCTTTGACTCGTTTACCAACTCTATTGGGGTCATCAGGTGTCGGGATTGGGTACAGTTACAACACATATAGGAGTCGATGCTTTGTTGTCAAGGATTCACCACATACTTGCGAGTGTGGATATCCTATGCGATCTGAGGAGATATTAGTGTGACGAATCTCTGGCCAGAGTACGTGATGTGTTTTAAGAAATGGTTTCTTAGTAACACATGCGATGTCACTATTTGATCTTCAAGATGTATTGCATAGTTATCGAATCTCGAACGACTCTCGATATACCAATGGTTGTTGATTCGATCGGGATATTTGGATGAAGGGACCGTACTGTACGCTAACCAAAATCTATTGGTTCTTGCAGGCACTATCAGTGATACCTAGGGAATCATGGGGCGATGTTGCTAGGCGCTCATACCATGATTCGATGGGCAAGTCGGAAATTGTTGTTTCGAGTCACAAGGAGTTGTGAGCCCACGACTAGCTGTATCCCTGAACCATTGAGGGTCACACAGAGTAATGGATTTTTAATCCCCGTTGAGATAGTTAAATTTAAAGAGTTAAATTTAATGAACAAAGAAGTTGGACTTCTTAATTATGAGTAGAGGAGTAAAATTTCCTAAAATGACATAGGGATGGACATTTTTGGAAACCACTGAATTCGGATTCAGAAAAATTTATCTTGACTTTAAAAGGTGCAGAAATGGTTTTTGTGCACATTGGTGAAATCGGTTTATCAATCGGAGTCACGATGAATTTTATATTAATTTCTGAACATGCGGGCTTTGCTTGTCGGGCTTGAACTTATGACTAATGGGCCCTAAGCTGTTAGTGGCCTACATTATAAATAAGTTATTGCAGTACAGAAATTAGACACAACAAGGGTCACAATTTTCGAAAAAACCCTATTTTTTTCTCTGAAGTGGCCGACCCCCTCTCCCCTCTGCTCGGTAAAATCCAGTCTGTGAATTTTGATTTACAGTCTGGTTTAACGGATCAAATTCGTTAATCTCTTATTTTTCTCTCTGAAGTGGCCGACCCCCTCTCCCCTCTGCTCGGTAAAATCCAGTCTGTGAATTTTGATTTACAGTCTGGTTTAACGGATCAAATTCGTTAATCTCTTCGTAGAAACTTCTGATAAATTTTCTAGTGCTATCTATCAGAGGGATTAAATATCCGTTCGTGGACCTGATTGAAGAACAGTTCGTCCATCAGTTCCAGGGATATACAACAAGAGCAGAGAAATCTGTTGGTGTCCAAAATCTCGCTTCGAGATTGGAGGTAAAAATTTTATAATTGTTATTTAATTTTTACACACACAATTTAATCGTAAGGTTGATACCCATTATGGAATCGTTCCATATAAAATTTTAAACTTCCGCTGCACCGGGTATCAATCCTAATTGATCTGATCGCCGCGTTATCCAACAGTGGTATCAGAGCCAGGTTGCTCAGATCAAGCGATTAAATTAATCGATTGTACAAAAATTTTTAGGCCTCGGTTTTTGAAACAAAATAAATATTTTAAAAATAAATTTTTTTTTTTTCGGGCAAAAACCCGGGCAGCGATTGGATCGCTGCCCGGGGGGGCAGCGATTGTCGCTGCCCCGGGCAGCGCCTTGCGCTGCCCTGCGCAGCGCTGGGCGCTGCACAGGGCGGCGCACGGCGCTGCCCGATACAGCGATCGTCGCTGCCCGGCCCGACCCCATTAGGGCGCGGGCAGCCCGGGAATGTCCCAGGCGGCCCGCGGGAAAAATTAATTTTTTAATTTTTAAATTAAATTTTAATATGTTAAAATTCTATTTTTGGTCCGATCGAAAATTGTTTTTGATTGGTCCACGAGGAGTCGGATCGAATTGTTCGAGTCCGAAAATTTTAAAATTGATTTTTGGATAAATTTGAATTTTTGGAAAATTTAAATATTTTATCCGTTAAATTGAATTTTGAAATTAATTATTTTTGGTACAATTGATGATAAGATATGATCTTATGGATATATTGAGTAAAATATGATTTTATGTATAAAATTGGATTTTATAGATAAAATATGATTTTATTTGATAAAAAGATAAAATATGATTTTGTATGTAAAATAAGATTTTATGTATGAAATATGATTTTATCCTTTTAAATTTAAATTGCCATTGCATGTTATCCAATAAATTAATTTTGAATTAAATGTTATTGGATAAGGATGATCGATTGCCATGACCAATTTTGTAGGTGTATGTTAGGAATTTACATTTGTTTTTTTTGTTGTTGGTTTTATTAATGGGCCTGATTTATGGCCCAATATGAATTGTCATATGTAATAAAAGTGGGCTTGGTTTATGGCCCGTTCCCACCCCTTAAAAATGTATCCCCTACTTGTCATTGTTATTTATTGTAAATATATTAGATTTAGTGGGAGATGAGGATTTGAAGACGGTGGTGGGCCCAGCAGACAATAAAGACAGAAGAAATGTAAATTGGAAGCTCAATGTAATAGGATTGCATTGCATACTGCATATTACCTAGGATTGGACTAAGACTCGTGATTGGCAACCACGGGTCGATTAGAAATGGAATCGATCATCCTATATAATATGTGATATTATAGTTGTATGCATGTTTTAGACAAAATTGTGTGAATCCGACAAGCATACAAAATTTTAAAAAAATGATGAGACAAATTTTCAAAAAATAAAATCCCTCATTTTAAATATGATTTAAAATTGATATCAGGATAAATAAAGGAAATTTAAATTTGTTTAAATGTTCCTACCTTCCATCAACGATCAATGTATGAGATGCTACCCGCGGATACGGTCCGGCTCATATTATTGGGGGGGCCCGTTCGTCGGAAAGCTGTACATTGGATCGACACATGTTGTAAGTTGGGTGGAACTCCCATGGGATCGGCTCATATTATTGGGGGATCCACATGGCGACCGTCCATCACAACTTAATATTGATGGGTCATCTTGACATGTCACAATAAACGGCGTCATATTATTGGGCCCTTATTGGACGTGAGGTAAAAACGTGGAGGTTGCTTTGGAAGCAATTGGGCTCTACCTTTTGAAAATTATGGTTGGCTGATATTATTCGGGACCATAAGTTTGTCAATTGGACTCCATGTTCTCACTAAGGAAAACAGTTTTCCGTTTTCACTAGAGGGTAGTGAAATCGTTAAAATAGTGGGAGTGAGATTCATAAAATAAATTTCGCCTATTTTATGTCTTAGTAAATTCATTAAACAATCATCGATTATTGTCTGTTTCAACTCAGTATTTCATTACAATGAATTCGTAATCCACATGTTCTCGAACAAAACAAACTTTCTGGCGCAACTATACGGAATGGTTCCATAAAGTTAAGAATGTCCTGAGTTCGGAAAAGATTTTCTAAGTATTAGAAAAGGCTTCTCCGAAAACAGCCCCGGCTGATGTAACTGCCGAAAGGTTGGCCAAACTAGAGAAATGGTTGGACCATGATCTCAAGGCCAAATGTTACATGCAAAATTGGACAAGTCTAAACAAGTTTGCCATCACTGCAAGAAACCCGGTCATTGGAAACGTAACTGCAAGGAATACCTCAAGCAGTTGCGAACTGCGAAGGGTATGTTCTATATTGAAATAAATGTTTCACTTAATACTACTTCTTGGGTATTGGATACCGGATGTGGATCTCACATTTGCAATGATTTGCAGGTGATGACAAGAAGTCGCAGGCTTAGAATGGGTGAGACCCAGCTGAGGCTCGGAAATGGTTCCAGAGTTGAAGCTAAAGCTGTGGGAGATGTTTATTTATTTTTGCAGAACGGTTTTAAGTTACTTTTAAGAGATGTTTTATTTGTTTCGGATTTGATTAAAAACATTATTTCTGTTTCTATGCTTGATAGAGATGGTTATTCTTGCAATTTTGTGAATGGGATTTGCAATATTTACAAGAATGAATGTTTGATTGGAAATGGACAACTTGAAAACGATCTATACAACTTAAAACTAAAAGACGTTCCAATAAATTATGTTGATAAACCGGCAACAAAAAACAAAAGGAAAATCGATAGCCAAAACCCGGCAAACCTTTGGCATGCTAGGCTAGGTCATATTTCCTCAAGGAGGATGAACAAGCTAGTGGGAGAGGGCATATTTGATATGTCTGATATTAACTCTCTACCTACTTGTGAATCCTGCCTAAAAGGGAAAATGACTAAATCTCCTTTTAAGGGGAAACCTGAGCGTAGTCAAAATCTATTGGATTTGATCCATACAGATGTTTGTGGTCCATTTAGAGTTGGTACTCAATATGGTCACACCTACTTCATCACCTTTACTGATGATTATTCGAGGTATGGGTATTTATATTTAATGAAATATAAGTCTGAAGCATTTGAAAAGTTCAAACAAGGCTGAAGTAGAAAACAAGCTAGGTAAAAGTATTAAAGCATTTCGATCGGATCGAGGTGGAGAATACTTAAGTACCGAGTTTTTGGACTATCTAAAAAAGAATGGGATTCTCTCTCAGTGGACTCCTCCTATGACACCACAGCTTAATGGTGTATCGGAGCGTCGTAATCGAACTTTGTTGGACATGGTTCGGTCCATGATGAGCTTCACTGAGCTTCCACCTTCGTTTTGGGGCTATGCGCTTTCCTGCTTACGTGAAGCGGACAGTGGGAGATAAGTTGGATAGTCGATCCAGCTTATGTTATTTTGTAGGGTATCCGAAGAATTCAATCGGATATTATTTCTATTATCCTGCTGAAACAAAGGTGTTTGTTTCAAGGAATGCCACCTTCTTGGAGAAGGAGTTCTTATTGGATAAGAAAGGCGAGATGATGGAACTCGAAGAAATTCGAGAAGAACTCAAAATACAAAATAACGATCCTACACCTCAGGAACCATTGATAGACACGCCTGTACCTAGAAGATCCGAGAGGACTTCTAGACCTCCTATTCGATATGGTCTTCTTCTTGAAGGGGATCAAGATGAACCCGATGTTGGATGTGATCCAAGAAACTTCAAGGAAGCAATTTCTGATGCGGATTCAAATTTATGGCTTGTAGCTATGCAGTCGGAAATAGATTCGATGCATACAAACCAAGTTTGGTCTTTAGTAGATCCTCCCGATGGAATTGTTCCAATAGGGTGTAAATGGATCTACAAGAGAAAGCTTGGGCCTGATGGTAAGGTATTGACCTACAAGGCGCGATTGGTGGCGAAAGGTTATACTCAAAGACAAGGAGTTGACTATGATGAAACCTTTTCGCCAGTTGCAATGTTCAAGTCCATAAGAATCCTTATTGCCATAGCTGCATGGTATGACTATGAGATATGGCAAATGGATGTGAAGACTGCTTTTCTTAATGGAGACATTAAGGAAGAAATCTATATGAAGCAGCCTGAGGGTTACACATCCATGGGAAGCGAGCATAAGGTATGCAAGCTTCAGAGATCAATTTATGGTCTAAAACAAGCATCAAGAAGTTGGAACCAGAAATTTGATGAAACAATAAAGGATTTTGGTTTCATCAAGAACCCGGAGGAACCATGCGTGTACAAGAAAGTAGTTAAGGATGCTGTGACATTCTTAGTACTTTATGTTGATGACATCCTACTCATTGGGAATGACGTAGGGATGTTGCAGTCAACAAAGATATGGTTATCAGGTAGATTCTCGATGAAGGATTTGGGTGAGGCATCCTATATTCTAGGGATACAGATCTATAGAGATAGATCTAAGAGAATGATAGGACTCACTCAATCAACCTACATCGACACCATATTGAGACGGTTTTCAATGGATGGGTCCAAGAGAGGACATCTACCCATGTGTCATGGAGTTTCTCTATCCAAGTCTATGTGTCCCAAGACGGATGAAGAGATAGAGAAAATGACACATGTACCATATGCGTCAGCCATAGGTAGTATCATGTATGGGATGATATCTACCAGACCGGATGTAGCATTTGCTCTGAGTGTCACGAGCAGATATCAAGCTAATCCCGATCAAATGCATTGGAAAGCCGTGAAGGACATTCTTAAGTACTTACGAAGGACTAAGAATATGTTCATGGTATATGGAGGAAGAGAACTAAAATTGGAAGGCTATACCGACTCTAGCTTCCAAAGTGACGTGGATGACTCGAAGTCAACCTCTGGATTTGTGTTCATGCTCAATGGCGGTGCTGTCTCTTGGAAGAGTTCCAAGCAGGACACCACAGCGGATTCCACCACTGAAGCATAATACATTGCAGCATCAGCTGCTGCTAAAGAGGCCGTTTGGATGAGGAATTTCGTCCAAGAGTTGGGCGTCATTCCTGAAGTTGTTGGTCCAGTCCCGGTGTACTGTGACAACACGGGTGCCGTTGCTCAGGCAAAGGAACCAAGGTCTCATCAAATATCCAAACACGTACTGAGGAAATACCACATCATCCGGGAGATTGTGGAAAGAGGAGACATCACTGTCGAAAGAGTGGCCTCTGCAGACAATATCGCTGATCCACTTACTAAGCCCTTGCCAGGACCATTATTTGACAAACATCGCGAAGCAATGGGTCTACGTAGTATGACTAGTTGGCTTTAGGGCAAGTGGGAGATTGAAAGAGTGGGTGCCCGGTGAGCCAACTTGTGGCTAAGGGCTTTGATGACTCTTTGTATAAACAATCTTTTGTTTAATATAATTTACACTTTTATTAATGGCAATGACTTTATCTTTCTTCATATTGTTATATTGTGATATACTATTGTTGTTTTGATAAAGACCTTGAATATACTATAGTGTATGTAAGATGTGGTAGAACATGGAGATGTCTATCATGAAACACATCTTATAGTCACTGTATATTCTAAACTGTTCCTAGTCGATTGAGCCGTCCGACAATAAGGATAAGGATCGCTCGAGTTTGAGACTAGCATTTGCGATGCAGAGTACCACGTTTCATTGGTAAGGAACATGGAGATGTTCGAAGCATGCAAATGGATATTCATACGATGAATGATCGAACTACCCTATCCGGACTTTCCAAGTGGTTATCACTTATCGAGTGGATAAAGTCCGCGGTTTTGGTTGTACACCATTAGTCCTTACTACTTGAAACATCATTGAGACTCTATATGCTAGTACTGTGCTTTGACTCGTTTACCGACTCTATTGGGGTCACCAGGTGTCGGGATTGGGTACAGTTACAACACATATAGGAGTCGATGCTTTGTTGTCAAGGATTCACCACATACTTGCGAGTGTGGATATCCTATGCGATCTGAGGAGATATTAGTGTGACGAATCTCTGGCCAGAGTACATGATGTGTTTTAAGAAATGGTTTCTTAGTAACACATGCGATGTCACTATTTGATCTTCAAGATGTATTGCATAGTTATCGAATCTCGAACGACTCTCGATATACCAATGGTTGTTGATTCGATCGGGATATTTGGATGAAGGGACCATACTGTACGCTAACCAAAATCTATTGGTTCTTGCAGGCACTATCAGTGATACCTAGGGAATCATGGGGCGATGTTGCTAGGCGCTCATACCATGATTCGATGGGCAAGTCGGAAATTGTTGTTCCGAGTCACAAGGAGTTGTGAGCCCACGGCTAGCTGTATCCCTGAACCATTGAGGGTCACACAGAGTAATGGATTTTTAATCCCCGTTGAGATAGTTAAATTTAAAGAGTTAAATTTAATGAACAAAGAAGTTGGACTTCTTAATTATGAGTAGAGGAGTAAGATTTCCTAAAATGACATAGGGATGGACATTTTTGGAAACCACTGAATTCGGATTCAGAAAAATTTATCTTGACTTTAAAAGGTGCAGAAATGGTTTCTGTGCACATTGGTGAAATCGGTTTATCAATCGGAGTCACGATGAATTTTATATTAATTTCTGAACATGCGGGCTTTGCTTGTCGGGCTTGAACTTATGACTAATGGGCCCTAAGCTGTTAGTGGCCTACATTATAAATAAGTTATTGCAGTACAGAAATTAGACACAACAAGGGTCAGAATTTTCGAAAAAACCCTATTTTTCTCTCTGAAGTGGCCGACCCCCTCTCCCCTCTGCTCGGTAAAATCCAGTCTGTGAATTTTGATTTACAGTCTGGTTTAACAGATCAAATTCGTTAATCTCTTCGTAGAAACTTCTGATAGATTTTCTAGTGCAATCTATCAGAGGGATTAAATATCCGTTCGTGGACCTGATTGAAGAACAGTTCGTCCATCAGTTCCAGGGATATACAACAAGAGCAGAGAAATCTGTTGGTGTCCAAAATCTCGCTTCGAGATTGGAGGTAAAAATTTTATAATCGTTATTTAATTTTTACACACACAATTTAATCGTAAGGTTGATACCCCATATAAAATTTTAAACTTCCGCTGCACCGGGTATCAATCCTAATTGATCTGATCGTCGCGTTATCCAACATTAGTATTAAAGTGATTTAAATTATTTTAAATCCTTTTTATGTTAGCATGTTGGGCTTCTAGGCTCACTACACTGGTATGGTGCAAGTGAGTACGTAGAGGATGTAGTACCCACCAGAGGCGAGGACGTATGAGCAGACTGGCAGTGATCCCCGTGACCGTGATGGATGTCTGAGTCACATTGCATGTTTTGAATACTTCAGCATGTTATACATTTTAATTATTTTCAGTGGTTGTGGTTTGAAATATTTTATTTAAATATTTTCAGTGTATGCAAACTTTAATCATTTTATTTATGCAGTATTTTAATTCAATATTTGACTCAGATATTTATTTTATTAAAGAATGCATTTTTATTTGAGTTATTTATTTATTTTTAAATCTTTTTATTCTGTGCATATATGTACATATTTTATTTAGTATATATATAAAAAAAAAAAAATTCCGCATATTTATTTAATAATTAGAGAGTTAGGGTCGTTTCAGTCACGTCTCTTGAGTTCTTCAGTTACATAAATTGTTTTCACCTGTCTGAAAGCTGTAATTTCCAAATGTATGAACCGATCCAGATATTTTTTCATTCTTAAATTTTTGGCAGGTGTAGCAGTTCTAAATATGATACATTCATTGTATAGTTCAATTTTTTCATCACCAAATTCATTTACATCTTCCATGATAAGGTTGATTTGTACTTGAACTGTAGACACATGCTCTACTTGTTCTTGTTCAACATCTATTCCCATTATTTTAGCCGTGAAAGTTGATTCCTATCCAAATCTAAGAACTCCAGTTGGCTCCTTGATAACTATTCCTCTTGTCGGTCTTGGAGGTGGAAGAGTAATTGATATCTGAATACTGATTTTAAGAGCAGTAACTACCTTTAGTTTTCCCATTGCTTTCTTTGGTTCAGTTGGTTTTGACTCTGTTTCCTTGAGATCAAGTACGAGGCCGGAGACTCAGTTGGAGCAATAATCAGCTTTGAAGGAGTATTAGATGGTCGCCCCTTTGAGGTTATTTGTCTCTTAATCAACTTGGGTATTCCTTCCTCAACTTCCTCCTCCTCACTCTCGTGAGTGATCAATCTCCTTTCATATTATTGTTTAGGAACCTCATACTTATCAGTCTTGGCCTTTGAAGTCTTCTTGGCATTCTTCTTTTCTATGTTAGGCTCAAGCTTTTCCTTAGTTTGATTCTTGCATTCATCAAAGTAATTCTATCTGATTTGATTATCCGGTTCATAGTGTGTGTCTATCCCAAAAAAATCGACGACTTTCAAGCATTCGTCTTAGTGGAACAAAAAATCCCATTGAATTTTTCCCTTATTAATAATAACTGTAAGGGTTTTGAACAAAATGGATGACCAGTTGATTGGAATACCTTTGATGATGGCAGTCATAATCTGAAAATTCTCTAGTGATCCATGGCTACGAAAGATCCAGCCTTAGCCAACAAACATCTGGCCACAATCTCGATCAGTATCTGGTACTCCAGTTTCAATTCCTTCTTAGCTCCAAACACTCTGAATGGATTTCAGTTGCTGAGAAGGCCATTTGCATCTCTTCAATATATTCAGCAAAAACATCAAAGAAGATTGTGATTCCTTCAGTTGGTAACATGAAAATTCCAAAGAAGTACTCTTCATTCAACATTAGTGTCTGTTCATCAATTGAAATCTTGATTTTTCCATCTTCTCCTATGGTACTACCTTCATATATGCTCAGCAATTTTGGAATGTAAATCTATGTTGAAGGGAACAAGAAACCCTTGAGTCCAGATGACTCAATTTTTCGGAATACTATAGAGATGTCTTCGTCTCCCAGAGAGTAAATTGATTCAAAATCGATGGCTAGGGAATTTGATAGGTAAGCTGGTTTTTGGGCGGCCATTTTTTATCCTGAAATTTTGATAAGTAAGAGGAAGTAGTGTGGTTGTAGTAAGAAAAGGTTGCAAAAAATCTTAAAAAGTATGGAAACTAAGAAGACGAGAAGTAAGGAGTTAAGTAAGTAAAAATGTACGGCCACTTTTCAAATTTTCTCGTACAAGACACGTGGCAATCTTGTATAGGAGAAAAAAATTTGAAGAAATGATTAACTGATATTTTAGAAATTGAAAATTTAAAACGTCGCCTTCCATTTTTATTATTGAACCAAACTGAGTCAAACAATGGCCCACTAGGTGATAAGATCAGTTAGTCCGAGATCCCAGTGATTAGTTCACTTGGAAAACCAAACTATTGATTATTTGAGCTCAAGGGTAACTGCCGTCGATCTTTTAAGTTGGCCTGCTCAAACTCAACATCTCCCCTAACTAAAACATTAAGATAAAACAACAAGCCCTAAACATTTCTAATGAAAAATTATTCTCAGGTAGAGACTTTGTGATTATGTCCACTGCTTATTGTTTAGTTAATATATACTCTAGCCTTATGTCCATCTTCAAAGCATGATCTCTGATGAAGTGATGCCTGAAATCAATATTTTTAGTTCTTGATTGAAGAATATGATTTTATGTGATCACAATTGTGCTTTTATTGTCATGAAATATCGGTGACTTTTTAGCCTCAATCTCATAATCTCTCAACTGTTGTTGAATCCAGAACAGTTGGGCATAACAAATTCCAACAGCTAAGTACGATACTTCAATTGTGGAAGTTGCAATGGACATCTGTTTCTTGCTAAACCATGAGATCAGTTAGTCTCCTAGAAAATGACATGATCCACTAATGCTTTTTTTGTCCAGTTTTCACCCTTCATAGTCTGCATCTGAATAACCAACTAAATTGAAAAAAAAGTCTTTAGCATACCATAAACCAACATTTTGGGTTCCTTTGAGATACTTAAAAATTATTTCAGAATCTAAATAATGAGACTGTTTGGGATTATACTGAAACCTAGTACACAAACATATAGAAATACAATATCAAGTCTACTATCACTTAAGTGTAATAAAGAGCCTATTAGACCTAGATACATGGTTACCTCAACTGAAGTTCCTTCTTCATTTTTATCAAGCTCAATTGATGAGATAATTGAGGTTCCTGCAGCTGAGCATGTTTCCATTCCAAACTTCTTTGAAAGTTCTTTTGTGTACTTGGTTTTACTGATAATGTAGTGACGCAACCCCGATCCACTATCTAATCAGAGTTATGGTAAAAGTGCACGCAATAAAAGCTTAAAGCGTAAAGAGCGGATAATTAAAATACAACAAATCCAATCGGCAGAATACAACCGACGCTATCACAAGTGTATAAGTACTGTTATACAACAAAATCGAAGGTTCAGGGTAAATAAATCCCTACCCTCTACAACCTCGCACTCTCCAAAGCTCAATCCTGCTAAGAGCCGCCTGGACCGTCCAGCCTCAAACCTGCCCCGCCACAAGGTACACAATACCCAAACACAGGGGCGTGAGCTAGAATGCTCAATACGAAGCAATGATATAAATACAAATATGCGCACACAGATGATTTAAAACTCAAGTGAAAACACTTGCTCATGGCGCCGGGAATATACAGCACCGGCTAGAGAGCTACTCCGCGGGGTACTCGTATATTCCATATCAGGGCTGAGCCAACCCCATCCTGACCCGAATCCAAAAAACAGGATACAAGTCCCATATGGAAACTGTCATACCTGACTCAAGTCCAAAATGAGATCATCGTTCCCTATGGAGACTGTCAATGACTCACATCTCTTCGAATGCAGTCACACGTAAAATCATGTATGTGCTAAGGCGGTAAAACATGCTAAAACATGATAAAACATATAGCACATACTCATGCAACATATAAGCAAATATATCATGCCGGCTATCTCTGTCAGTACTTACGTACCTCTTACACTGCTGGTCAAACCTAGCTCTGCTGGTCTAGACTCCAAGCCTATTAGTCCAGTCTACTAGCTACTTCAATGCAAATATCCATGCATCAACAATTAAGCTCTAAAAGCCTTAACTAAGATATTGCATACTCCTAAATATTTTTAGGATGCCAAAGCTATACCTGCGTCCGTCGTCAGCCCGCTGGTGTAGAATCGCCTCAAAACCTAGGCACACCTTCCCTACGACGCCGGGATTGCTAGGCAACTTCCGAATTCCCAATAGGATGCCTAGAACTCCGTAGATCTAAGTAAGAAGGTTCGAAAACCAGAGGAAAGGAGGGGAAATCGGTGCACAGAATGAGGGCTCGGACCCCTTATTTATAGACGGCGATCGGAACGTCCGATCGCGAATGGAGCGTCCGATCGTGACATCGGAACGTCCGATGTCACCTCACGTGCGTAAGAAGTGATGTCATCTTGCTGACGTCGGTGATGACACCAGCCCTAGCCAGAACGGAACGTCCGATCCTCCAACGGAACGTCCGATCCCGATCGGAGCTTCCGATCTGTGCTTCGGAGCTTCCGATCCACTTCGGATAATTTTAGGCAAAATTTAGTAATTAATTTCCTTAATTACCTTGATTAATTGCGGGTCACTACGTTCTCCCCCACTTAAGAAATTTCGTCCTCGAAATTACATTTTAAGGAAAACATAGAACGCAAAATCAATGCTCTTATTACAACTGAATAATATACATTCGATACAACAGAGTACAAAATCTTAAAACAACTCGGGGTGCTCAGCTAACATCCGACTCTCCAACTCCCAAGTAGCTTCCTCTGTACCTCTGCGTTGCCACTGTACCATCACCAATGGTATGCGCTTGTTACGAAGCACCTTGTCCTTCCTGTCGAGAATCCTGAGAGGTTTCTCCACATATGACAAATCGTGGTCTAGTTGCACCTCAGTCGGACGCAAGATGTGGGACTGATCCGCCACGTACTGTCTCAACAAAGACACGTGAAACACATCATGAATCTTCGAAAGATTCGGTGGCAAGGCTAGACGATAAGCCACGTCTCCAACTTTCTCGAGAATCTCAAAAGGACCAATAAATCTTGGTGACAACTTACCCTTGCGACCAAACCTCATCACCTTCCGGAAAGGTGACACACGCAAGAAAACATATTCCCCTACCTCAAAATGAAGTGGCCTGCGGTGAGTGTTCGCGTAGCTAGCCTGTCGATCCTGGCTGCCTTAACCCTGCGTCGGATCAATTCTACTGCATCAGTCATCTGAGGAACCTCCACCTTCCGCTCACCAACCTCGTCCCAAAACAAAGGTGTACGAAAACGACGTCCATAAAGAGTCTCAAATGGTGCCATGCCAATGCTGCTATGGTAGCTATTGTTGTAGGCGAATTCCACCAAGGGTAAATGATCATGCCACGCTGGACCAAAATCCATCACCGCCGCGCGAAGCATATCCTCTAGAGTACGGATAGTCCTCTCCGATTGTCCATCAGTCTCTGGATGATAAGCCGTACTCAAGCTCAAAGTAGTACCAAGGACTCGCTGGCAACTACCCCAAAATCTCGAGGTGAACCTCGGATCTCTATCACTGACAATGCTCAACGGTATCCCTTGCAATCGAACAATCTCCCGCACATACAATTGTGACATCCTATCAAAAGTGTAAACGCGGTTATAGGGAAGAAAATGCGCTGACTTCGACAACCGATCCACGACAACCCAAATAGCATCACAATTCCTGGAAGACATAGGCAAGTGGGTGACAAAGTCCATCGTCACATGCTCCCACTTCAATTCAGGAATCTCTAAGCTGTGAAGTAACCCTTCGGGTCGTCTAAACTCTGCCTTGACTTGTTGACACACAAGGCATCAGGATACGAACTGATAAATGCTGCGCTTTATCCCTTTCCACCAAAATCGAGTGCGAAGATCCTTATACATCTTCATGCTGCTTGGATGTACAAAAAATCGACTGCGGTGAGCTTGCGATAAGATCTCATCCCTCAAAGTAGAATCCTCAGGTACCACAACTCGACCAGAAAGACACAACAGACCGTCTCCTTGCAGATGAAAACCAGAAGTATTATCACCTTCAGCCAGCCGGGCCAACTTCTGAGTCTTCAGATCAGAATTCTGAGCTTCCCGGATTCGTCTGTATAGCGCTGGCTCTGCAAGCACAGAAGAGACACGAATCCCTTGTTGTTCTTTCTTATGACGGAATGTGAATCCTAAAGAACAACACTCCTCCACTGCCTTCAAAATCGAACTGGTACGAAGGGAACTCACATAAACTTTGCGACTAAGTGCATCAGCAACAGGATTTGAAGAACCTGGATGGTACTTGATCTCACAGTCGTAATCCTTCAACAGATCCATCCAACGACGCTGCCGCATGTTCAACTCAGCCTGAGTGAACAGATACTTCAAACTCTTATGATCGGTGAAGATCTCAAATCGTTCTCCGTACAAATAGTGACGCCATATCTTAAGAGCAAAGACAATGGCTGCAAGCTCTAAATCATGTACGGGATAGTTCTCCTCGTGAGTCTTCAGCTGTTTGGAAGCATAGGTAATCACGTGGCCATTATGAGTCAACACACACCCCAAACCCTAGAGAGAAGCATCAGTGAAGACTACAAAATCACCTGATCCAGACGGTAAAGCAAGAACTGGAGCTGTCGTCAGACGACGTCTCAACTCACAAAAACTGTCTTCACAAGCATCAGACCAAACGAAAGAAACATCTTTCTTCGTCAACTGAGTCAAAGGCTTAGCTATCTGAGAGAAATTCTTCACAAAACGACGATAGTATCCTGCTAAACCAAGGAAACTACGAATCTCAGAAGCTGTAGTCGGTCGTGACCAATTCAAAATAGTTTCTGTCTTGTTAGGATCAACAGATATGCCATCTTGAGAAATGACATGACCAAGGAACACAACTCGGTCAATTCAGAAGTCACACTTACTCAGCTTCGCGTACAGCTGTCTCTCCCTCAAGACCTGTAATACAGTATAGAGATGGTAGGCATGCTCATCCATGTTGTGAGAATACACCAAAATGTCATCAATGAACACCACCACGAACTTATCCAGAAAGTCGCGGAAAACTCTGTTCATCAGATCCATAAAAATATCTGGAGCATTCGTCAAACCAAACGGCATCACTAGAAACTCATAGTGTCCATACCGCGTACGAAATGCTGTCTTAGGGACGTCCTCTTGTCGAACTCGCAACTGATGATACCCAGACCGAAGATCAATCTTCAAATAGATAGATGTACCCTGCAACTGATCAAAGAGATCATCTATCCACGGAAGATGATACTTATTCTTCACTGTCACTTGATTCAACTGACGGTAGTCAATACATAACCGCATCGAACCATCCTTCTTCTTGACAAACAGTACTGGGTCTCCCCATGGCAAAACACTAGGTCGAATATAACCCTTATCAAGAAGATCTTGCAATTGCTTCTGCAGCTCTTTCATTTCTGACGGTGCCAATCGGTAAGGAGTTCTTGAAATCGGTGCAGTCCCTGGCACTAACTCAATGCCAAACTCAATCTTCCTTACTGGTGGCAAGCCTGGAATCTCTTCTAGAAACACATCTGGAAAGTCACAAACCACTGGTATCTCTTGGATATCTGGCTCTCCTAAGGATGCGTCAATGGCGTAGATAAGGTAGCCTTCCCCGCCAGACTCTAACGCATGCCGGGCCTTCAAAGCTGAAACCACTGGCATCGGGGGTCGCGCTCCCTCACCATAGAAATACCATGACACGTCATCCTCTGGACGAAACTGGACGAACCTCTGATAGCAATACACTATCGCTCGGTAGGTAGTCAATAGATCTATCCCAATGATGCAATCGAAATCCTCCATCGCTAGAATCATTAGGTTAGCACTAAGCTGATGTCCCTCAAAATCCAAAATACAACCCCCAACTAGACGCTTGGCTAAAACCTCGCTACCCATAGGAGTAGAAACCACTAATAACACGTCTAGAGGAATATATGGCAACTTATACTTCTTAGCAAAACGTGCTGAGACAAAAGAATGCGATGCACCGGTATCAATTAAAACATATGCAGGAAAACCACATAAACTACAGATACCTGCAATCATCCGATCGCTGTTAGCCTCTGCCTGCTCCTGGTTAAGTGCAAAGACCTGACCCTGGGTACGTGGCCTCAAAGAAGAATGACCCCGAGAAGGAGTCTGAGTAGGCTGTCTCTGAGACTGCTGTGGATGCTGGCGCTGCTGCGAAAACTGCTGCTGGAAAGGTGGCTGTTGGTACTGAGGTGGCTGAACAGATGCCTGAGAACCTCCAGAACCACTCGCTGCCCCAATCAGCTTAGGACAATCTCTCTTCATGCGACCCTCCTGGCCACACTGGAAACATGCAGTGGTCGATCGACCACACTATCCTGGCGGATGCCTGCGTCGGCACTGAGTACACCGGTTCGGTCTCTGTCCACCAAAATGATGCACCCCACCAGATCCAGAGGAAGAAGAAGAAGTACCTCCTAGCTTCTTGAAGGACTGTCCTCTTGGACCCAAAGTACTAGAACTCACTGGCCTGGAAGAAGAAGAATAAAGTCCCCTGTTCCTCTGAATTCTGTCCTCGGCCTGGCGACAACGGTCCACCAAATCCTCGTAAGTCCCATCGCCGCCCACAGCAACCATACGATGAATGTCAGGATTCAAACCTTGAAGGAAATGATCAAACTTCGCCATAGAACTATCAGCAATATGAGGACAAAAGGGTAGCAGATCAAAGAACTTCTGCTGGTACTCCTTGATCGTCATTGTCCCATGTCGCAAACTCAACAACTCACTGGCTTTCGCCTGACGAAGAGCTGGAGGAAAATAAAATCTCTGATAAGCAGTACAGAACTCAACCCAAGTAGCTGCACCTCTAGCTGCTATGAACGGTGCGGAAGTAGATCTCCACCACTTTCTCGCTCTGCCCTCAAGCATAAAGGCAAGAATCTCCATCCTATCCTCAGCCGTGCAACGGAACTCCTGGAAGCACTGCTCCATCCTCTCCATCCAATCCTCTGCCTCCTCAGCTGTCTCACCACCCGTCAAAGGCTTCGGGCTAACTTCCTTAAATCTACGCATGTTCACTCGCCTGCGCTCCTCGGGCTGTCCCTGACTTCTACGATCGTCCGAATCGCCCCAACGACCGCCGTCTACGCTACCGTGACCCTCGTCGTAATCTGCCATCTGTTACATAAGAACAGATAATTATTTAATCCGCTTTATGATATTCCCAGTGCAATGCGTCGCTCTGATACCAAAAATGTAGTGACCCAACCCGGATCCACTACCTAATCAGAGTTATAGTAAAAGCGCACGCAATAAAAGCTTAAAGCGTAAAGAGCGGATAATTAAAATACAACAAATCCAATCGGCAGAATACAACCGACACTATCACAAGTGTATAAGTACTGTTATACAACCAAATCGAAGGTTCAGGGTAAATAAATCCCTACCCTCTACAACCTCGCACTCTCCAAAGCTCAATCCTGCTAAGAGCCGCCTGGACTGTCCAGCCTCAAACTTGCCCCGCCACAAGGTACACAATACCCAAACATAGGGGCGTGAGCTAGAACGCTCAATACGAAGAAATGATATAAATACAAATATGCGCACATAGATGATTTAAAACTCAAGTGAAAACACTTGCTCATGGCGCCGGGAATATACAGCACCGGCTAGAGAGCTACTCCGCGGGGTACTCGTATATTCCATATCAGGGCTGAGCCAACCCCATCCTGACCCAAATCCAAAACAGGATACAAGTCCCATATGGAAACTGTCATACCTGACTCGAGTCCAAAATGAGATCATCGTTCCCTATGGAGACTGTCAATGACTCACATCTCTCCGAATGCAGTCACACATAAAATCATGTATGTGCTAAGGCGGTAAAACATGCTAAAACATGATAAAACATATAGCACATACTCATGCAACATATAAGCAAATATATCATGCCGGCTATCTCGGTCAGTACTTACGTACCTCTTACACTGCTGGTCAAAACTAGCTCTGCTGGTCTAGACTCCAAGCCTATTAGTCCAGTATACTAGCTACTACAATGCAAATATCCATGCATCAACAATTAAGCTCTAAAAGCCTTAACTAAGCTATTGCATACTCCTAAATATTTTTAGGATGCCAAAGCTATACCTGCGTCCGTCGTCAGCCCACTGGTGTAGAATCGCTTCAAAACCTAGGCACACCTTCGCTACGACGCCTTGATCGCTAGGCAACTTCCGGATTCCCAATAGGATGCATAGAACTCCATAGATCTAAGTAAGAAGGTTCGAAAACCAGAGGAAAGGAGGGGAAATTGGTGCACAGAATGAGGGCTCGAACCCCTTATTTATAGACGGCGATCGGAACGTCCGATCTCTCATCGGAACGTCCGATCGCGAACGGAGCGTCCGATCGTGACATCGGAATGTCCGATGTCACCTCACGTGCGTAAGAAGTGACGTCATCTTGCTGACGTCGGTGATGACGTCAGCCCTAGCTAGAACGGAACGTCCGATCCTCCAACGGAACGTCCGATCCCGATCGGAGCTTCCGATCTGTGCTTCGGAGCTTCCGATCCACTTCGGATAATTTTAGGAAAAATTTAGTAATTAATTTCCTTAATTACCTTGATTAATTACGGGTCACTACAGATAAAGATCCCATTTTCCAGTTGCTTTACTTGTAAACCAAGAAACAATGTTAATTAGTTCACCCATCACGCTCATCTCGAATTTGTCCTGCATCAATTTGTCGAACTGTCAAACTTCTTGCACGGTTTGGGGTTAGTTGACCCAAAAATAATATCTTCAACATATATTTGAACTAACAAAGTGTAATCATCCTTAGTGAACATAAATAAAGCTTTATCAACAGTTCCTATAACAAAGTAATTCTCAATGAGAAATTTAGCTAGAGTCTCATACCATGTATTGGGGTCTGTTTTATTTCATACAAAGCTTAATTCAAATGATAAACATGATTAGAAAATAGATGATTGATAAAACCTGGTGGTTGTTCAACATATACGTCCTCTTGTATTTTGCCATTTAAAAATTCACTCTTAACATCATTTGATAGACTTTAAAGTTCTTGTAAGAGGCATAGGAAAGGAACATCCTTATTGCTTTCAGTCAAGCTACTGGAGCATATGTTTCATTATAGTTGATGCCTTCTTCCTACCTAAATCCGTGTGCAACTAGTCTTGATTTGTTGCACAGCTGTTCCATCTTCATTTAACTTTTTTCTATAAACTCATCGGTTACCTATAATAGATTGATGAGATGGTCTTGAACAAAGTCCTAGACATGATTTTTAGTGAACTAGTTTAGCTCTTCTTTCATAGCTTTGATCTAGCTATTATCAGTTAGTTTATCATGAATTTTCTTAGGAATGTGGATATAGAACTTGAAATCGAACACCTTCAAGTATGAAACAACTCGTTACTTGTCATTCCAGATCTCATATGGTGTTTTTCCATTCTTTTTGTTCATCATTGATCGGTTTTGAGTGTAGCATGCAGTTTTCACTGCTTCAGCCCAAAATATTTGAGACACCCCAGAATCAACCAACATAGTCCTAGCAGCTTCTTTAAGAGTTCTATTTCTCCTTTCTTCAAAACCATTGTGCTGAGATGTTCTAGCTGATGAAAACTTGTGCTTGATATCATGATTCTTTAAAAAGGAAGAAAAAATTTTGTTGAAAAATTGAGTTCCCCTGTAACTCATGATTTTTTCAATACCGTTTGGTTTTTCATTTAAAGTTCTTTTGAAAATCTTTATTAGTTGGGCAAAAATTTGGTCTTTTGATTTTAAAAATATGACCTAGGTGAACCTTGAGTAATCATCAACAATAACTAAGGTATAACTCATTACCCGTAAGCTCATAACCAGGATAGGGGCAAACAAGTCCATATGTAGCAGTTCCAAGCTTTGGGTTGATGAGTTACACCATTTGTTCTTACAAGATGGCCTAACTTGCTTCCTAAACATACAAACAGAGAAACATGTGTCCTTAGAAAATTCAATTTTAGGCAAACCAGTGACCAAACCACGCTTGCTCAGATTGGAAATAACTTTGAAGTTTAGTTGGTTTAGTCGTTTGTGCCATAACCAGTTCTTGTTGGGGTTGGATGCTATGAAGAAAACTGGTTCTTTTGGTTAAGTTGTCCAACTGAATTTGTAAGTGTTTCCGCACCTGTCACTTGTCATTATAATATGACCAGAAAGATTTTTCGATACAATTATGTTTCTTGAACTCGATTTAGTTTCCATGATCACATAACTAACTGATGTTAATCAGATTATATTTCAAATTCTCAACAAGCTATACATCTTCAATAATAATGTTACCATGTATAATCTTACCCTTACCCATTTTTCTAACTTGTGAGTTATCACCAAAGGTGATCTTAGGTCCAGTGTATTGAATCAGTTTGGATATCAGTTTGTCTTCCTGTCACATGCCTTGAACATCCACTGTCCAAGTACCAAACCGAATTCTTGATTTCTTTAGTTCCTTTCACCTGCATTCAGAAATTTAAATAAATTTGGTCCCCATGCCTACATGGTTCTAGGGCAGATTAAAACTTTTGGGGACCTAAACTTGGATAAATCTAACTAACCGACCAATTGCAGTTTTCCTCAGGGGTAGTGGATATGCAAATGTTCGTGGGGGATATGCATCATATGCATTTGAAACAAAGTGTTGTTGACCCTTTCCCACATCGTTGAGTTGCCTTTATATTTTCTGAACATGCTTGAAGTAATAGTATCAGCTATTTCTACCTTTCATAGAGCCATGCCTAACTGAATTGGGTCGGTAAGGCACCCTATTCAGTTTAGCCGTAGAAATCCCACGTACATAGCTGATCCAAAAATTTCTACCATTACTCATATTTTCAACGAGCTTTGCAACTTGAGGGACATGATCACTATCGGAAAATCAATTATTTAAGTTTTGGTGTTAAACAAAATATTTTAAGGCAAAAATAAAAGACTACATCATGTAACTCAATTGGACAATTTCAGTCAACTGAATCAAGTGGACCATGACTGGTCAGTGATCAAGTCAACAAAAGTCAGTAAACTAGTCCACTATCTAAACTGGAATATTAAGTTACTGGACTAGATGAATGAATTATTCAAAAAGACCAAAACTGGATACAACCAATTATTTTACGACGAAAGGCTTCGACTGAACCATAACTGGAAGTTATTCTCAACTAGTCAAGTATTCTCAACTGGATTAACTGCAACTGAAGTTCAAGGCGAGTGACACATCTAAAGGATATTCAAGAATGTCAATCTTGATCCACAGTGGTAATGTGCAGAGTTGTACTTTTATCAGAAATTGTCTACAAGAGTTCAAGACAAGGAAACATATATTTTTTTAGAGGAACAAATATATTTTGAATGCATTTATGAACATTGCAATTGATGCCTATAAATAGGCTTGAAGATCAGTTGAAGAACTCTCCAACTTTCTATGCATTCTAAACCATCTTTGAATTCAAGCTTTTAGCCGTACTTTCAAGATCACAAGTTTTATGACAACTGATATAACACACTATTTCAAGTGCTTATATAATCAATTTAGGATCATTGACTTTATATAAATACTAGCCAAAATACTAATACAATGGCAGTATCTCTTATTATCACAATCTTGCTAATCCAACATTTAATTTTCCATAATTTCGATCCTAATTGATGTCTTTTACCTTGTATCTGGAGTTTACAAATATAAAAAAAAAGGTTAAGTCTTTAAGAACTTAATGAGGGAATAAACAATATTTATATATTTATAACAAGACAAACTATTTCAGTTCAATATTTCAATATGAGATGTCATGTATCAGTAATAATGTATCAGTATGAAGTATCCTGTCAAGTGAAATGCAGTGACTGTTCAGGATTCTGGAGTAAATATTGTAGGCTAAAGAGGTGGCTCCCACCAACAATCGGTGTAGCACTTTTTCCCAAGTACTCAAGTCGGATCCATACAATCGTTCATTTACGAGCCAAGGTGAACTCACATTTCCGGACCTAAGTCATGTTGTTTAGTGGACTATCAATCCGGACATAGATCGTTGTCCAGTCTCAAGTCATTCATTCAGTCATTCCATCAATCATTAAGTCATTAGACGATCGGTATCCAGTCAAGAACCAATAAAAGACCAGAGATCTGATATGCATGAAAATATTATCAATAAAACGTGAAATGCCCTAGATTATGAAATATATGAATAATTCATAGTTTATAAATTTTACCGCAAATTCCAAGCCAAATACCAAATAATACTATTGAAGAAACCGGTAGTGAATCTTACCTTAATGACTTACTATTCTGGATTAGTTGATGAACTCAAGTCAATGTAAATTTTTATCAACATATTTTGAGTGATTTTACACTAGTTAAGACTGGGAGTGGATGTTGGAACCTTTTAAAACTCATTTTTGGAAGAAAAAAAAAATTGTACCGAAAAGTCTTGATTAAAACTTTAAAAAATAATAACAATTAAAATACAAGTCCAAAAATTATGAAACTTCACCACATGGGATGAAATATGTGAGAAATTGATTGAAAATGAAAACATAAATTTTTTTCCAGGGCATGTGGCCGATTCTGTGGTCACGCACAGCTGAAAATTTGCAGAACGATGTATTTCTTGATGATCTACAACTTTCATGTTACATGCTTTTTAAGATTCCCAACGGATCAATACCAGATTTTGAAAAACTAATATGGTACTCAAGCTAGTTTTGGTCATCAAAATAGTGTTTCCAACAACATTTGGGATGATCGATAAGCATATTTTAAAAATAAAAAACATTTTGAACAACTTTGTTTTGAAGCTGAAGTGAAATTCATTCAAGAAGAACGAGAAAAATAATCAATAGCTAGCCACCTTGTAGCTGATTTTCTAGAAATTTTTCAGAAATATTTATTCACAAACTTGAATTTCTTGAAATGATTTGAATCAAGATTTTGATACACCTCCAAAACACCATAGTTTTTGGCAAGAAATGAGTATTGTGTAAAAAATTGGGAATTTTAGGAATAGGTTTGGATATTTTCTCCTATTTTTCTTCTTATTTTTCTTTACTTTCCACTCTACTCTTTCCTACAACTTCATCTCTTTAAACCCACGAATTTGTGGTGAAAAATTTCAGATGAAATGCTTGGAATGAAGTTTATTTAGAGGTGAGAATGAGCCACTAAACATGAACACTTGTCTATGCAAAATTTGACACTTGTCTTGAAAAATTTTGGCATTTGTTGATGCCTAAACTAAGAAAGTGTCAATTTAAGGTTTTATGCACATGTTTTCATTTTTAATGTATTTTATTAATTAATTTTAATTTATAATTTTGTATTTTAATTTTTTTTTAATATTTATGTATTTGTTTTTTTAACATTATTATTATTCTTATTGTATTATTAATTCAGTTACTCAAAATTTACTTAAACACCTCAAAATAATTTTTGGGGTGTTACATTATAAAACTTAATTATAATGTTGTGCATGTACGTATTTGAGTTCACTTCTTTTTTATATTTTAAATTGAATTGTTATTTCAATCATATAATGTAAGATCCTATATAGTAGATAAGTTTTGTTTAACCTAGTAGCTAAGTTTTAACATCCAACAAATTTAATTTAGATAATTTCATAAGTTCTTTTAACTAAAAGTTTAAAATATCACTCATCTATCATGTATATTTCTAATTCTTGTAAGATATTTTAAATAAATTGTTATTTCAGTTTGTTATAAATTTATTAATTGAATTATCATTCATTAGTAATATTGCACAGAGAAATATTTTATTTATTGTGTTTTTAAGAACATTTTAATACAAGAAGTTAAAATAAAATACAAATTGTGACTACGTCCTATGTGTTGTAACTTCATCTTTCTTCCAAAAAAGTATTGTGTTCAAATCATGTCATTTGCATTAGTATGAATATTTTTATTAGTTCACTCAACATATGAGCCGAGCTTGAGCTTGCTTACAAGCCATATAGCATATTCAATAATATATATATGAATCAAACTCAAACTAGATAAATGAACCAAACTCGGACTTGCAAGTCATACAAATTAAATAAACATATGCGTGAGCCACATAAATGAACTGAGCTGGAGCTCGAGCTTGTGAGCCTCGTAAACGAGCCGAGATCGAGCTCGTGTTTTCGAGACTATTAACAAACATGTTCGTAAGCTCACGAGTCGGATATCCATAAGATAAAGCACGGCTCGCAAATATTTTCGATCTTGAAATCAAGCTTGAGTTCGGCTAGATAAGCTTAACAAATGAGCTCGAATGAGATTTTTACCGAGCCGAGCTCCAAATAGCTCGCGAATACTTCGAATCATTTGCATCTCTATTTAAGTCAATGAATAGCTCCATATAAGAAGTTTATAGCCTAAAATTTTGTGTACACTTTAATATCACATAATTACGATGTATTGTGTCACGTGGTTGACTCTTCATTAATATTAGGGTAAATTATGCTAAATCTCCACCCCTACTTTGAACTTACAAATCAGTCCCCCTGTTAGAATTAAATATTAAGGACTCCCTACTATCAAGATTTTTTTATTTCTATCTTTCCCTTGAAATTTAACGACCATTTACGGTTAAGAATTCAGATTACTTAAATCTCTTTCATTTGTTTTCTCTGTTAAGCTCACGTCTGTCCATTTCTTCTACCGACCATTGTTTTCCTTCGATGAAGTCCTCCATCATCGACCTCTTTACCGGCTGTTGTGGGTGTGGCGGTGCAGTCAATGTTCCTTTTTTGGTGATTTTTTTAAGATGTGCATATTTGAGCTTCATTTTGAAATTTTGAGGTCATTTGAGGTAAAGTTTTTGCAGATTATAGGTGTATTTTTGTGTATATTAGAACTCATTTGGGCAATTTGTTATAATGAAAGCTTTTGATTTTTTCTTGTCTGAATGTTGGTTGTTCATGATTTGATAGTGTTGTGCCTTTTGTGTCATATTCATGTGGATTTTCCTAAATTTTGAATTTTTTAAAATGTTAGTTCAATATTTATGGTTGTGCAAGTGTTGGTTATTCATTGCATTGGGTCTGTTTATATATACTCAAGTTGTGTAATTTACTTCTCCTCCAACCCCCGTGTCTTGTTCATTACAATTGAGTTGAGAAAATAATACATTTTGTAGTGAAATGTGTTGTTTATTCGAGCTCCTTTGTATGATTTTGATTATCTAATGGTATGATTTTGCATTTAAAGTGTATTGAATTTAAGGGATTGTTGAAGCACAACATATGGAATCTGGAGGTAGCTCGTTGAGTGAAGTAATCTCTGGCAGATTTATCTATTATCGGGAGTTGTATATGATATCATTAAATGATGATTCCATGAGTTTAATGGATATATTTTTGTCTGTCAACAAAGCATGATGTGATTAAGTAAGAGATAGTGTATTTGTAATATGTAACTTCTTATATGAAGATGTATGTCACTTAGAATGATGACGATGATGTGTTGAATATGATTAAATTGTACATGAGTTTGAAATTGACTATAATTGAGATGCGGGGTTTAAGACAAAGTGATCAAATGCGAAGTAACAGATATGTTGAAAGGTAATTCTCTTTTGTTTTTCTATGTTTTGTTTTTGTAAAACTACAATGATTTTTGTTTAGTACTGATTTCATGAAAGTATTGTACTTCATGGATTGATTGTATAGGTATTTCTCTGAAGATGAAATGTATTGTGCAAATTACAACAATATGGGCATGATTCAATTTGCATGCGTGGGAAGGGTAAGATTTTTAAATATGCAAATGCATTTAGGATATGTTTGAAAAATTATGTGTTTGCGAGGAGAAAACCTTTTTATTTAAGAAAAATGTTATTCGTAAGGTTAGACTTATTTGTCGTGAGAAGAACTTTGAGTGGTACGTCTATGCTTCGAGGCACAAAGTAGACAATGTCTTTTCCATTAGGACCTATAATCTAAATCACACTGTGGCAAGGACAACCTTCGTAGTAAAGGATATCCTAGAGCTGACGGTGCATGGGTGGCTAATATTGTAAAGGATAAATTGAGAGGAGAACCATTGTATAGGCCTTCCACAATGATTAAAGATATCTTTAGAGATTATGGAATTGAACTCCAGTATCACAGAGCTTGGATATGTAAAGAGCTAGCAATGCATGATATACACAGTGGATAGTGGTTTGTACGATAAATTAAGATGGTATTGTAGAGAAGTTGTACAAAAAAATCCAGGTAGTGTAGTGCATTGTGAAATAGATATTGAGACAAGAAAATTTCAGAGGTTATTCATTTGCCTAAATGCATGTGTTTTTGGGTTTTTAAGTGGGTGTTGACCTTTACTTTTTTGGATGATACTCATATTAATAAAAAGTATAGAGGCAGCATACTTGTGTCCGTATCCAAAGATGGTAATGATAATCTGTTTTTTTGTGGCGTATGTGGTAGTGAATGCGAAAAATGAAGATAATTGGATGTGGTTTTGTTGGAAGTTGAGATCAGTACTTCTCTCGCAACATGTGACAATGTTTGATCAGTATACTTTTTTTCTGATAGAAATCCTAGAATCATAAAGGTTGTTCAAGAGATGTTCCCAAACAGTCATCATGCATATTGCCTGATACATTTATTTGATAACTTTGTAAGACAGGTATGCATGTTGTGTTATATGCTTGTTGTTGTACTGCACCCAAATTGCATTTGTGTTATGTGTTTGGTGTTTTATGACTCCCAAACTATTTTAATCCTTCAACAAAGTGGTATGTAAGTTGGCATGTTGGTTTTATCTCCTCTTTGTTTTTTTGTGGTTAGGTGATGCAGAGATATCCAATGCACAATAAGAAGCACTGGACACCTGTTTTTACTAAGGCGGATTATGCCTTAATAATGAGAGTACGATGAATATTACTAGTCTATCATTAAGTCCATGCCCCTTGCTGAACGATTCATCAGGTCTTCACAACCAAGATGTTGTGCAAATGCTTTATTTTCTGGTGAGAGTTTGGGTGTGATGAACAATAACATCGTTGAGTCATTGAACAATTTGGTGAAACTTCCAGAAGCTTTCCAATTTTTGCGATGGTTGATCATATTCAAATTAAAATAATGAAAATGATGCATCAACAACGCAAATCATCAATTGGGTGGACAATTGTGTTAACTCCCGAACAAGAAAAGAAGCTAATTACCACGTACAACGAGTCCAGGAGCTTAACAGTTAACGTGTAAACTATCTAGACATTTGAGGTTGATGACGGATAAAAAACTTGTGCTATTGATTTGCAAATCCGAAAGTGCTCCTGTAAATTTTGACAAATGTACAAGCTTCCATGTGAACACTCTTGTACTGTAATAGAGTCGAATTTCATTTCTTTTTATGACTTTTGTGAAATATATTACAAAGTGGAGATATATCGACATACATATAGAGGCATTATTAATCTGATACCAACAACTGATATGCAATTGGATGAAACCGATGATGAACATGGCATAGAGGCACCTAATGTCAATTGTCAACCGGGTCGTCGTCACACGAATAGAATCCCATCGCAGACTAATATGCGTGAACTGACTTATGGTCAGTGCCGTAAGAAAGGGCATAAAAGACGTACATGCAAGGAGGAAGGTGTTTAGGAATATGGTTTTTGGTATTTCAGTCCCGTTTTGGAAGCATTGAAGAATAATGAACTTGAAGTACTTGTTGTATTTCTTCGACGATATAGTTTGTTGATGACTCTATTATGTCGTAGTTTATATATTTTAAAACTATCATTGTTGTAGTTATAAAGTTTAATTGAATAATTGGTTTTATATTTTCTTCAATGTGTTGTATGTTTACTGTGTTACTATTTTTTTGTTCAGACACATGAAGTACTCATATTATCTATATGTAGCATCAATTACTTAATTACATGAGCACTGGTTTTATAAAAATGTAGTACTAATTTAAGCTAAAAATTCATAAGTTATATTACAATCTCATGGTCACAAACACACTTAAGAAAGAAGCAACAAACAAGCCATTTTCGTCTAATGGAGGCTAATCACAAAAGGAAGCGTAGCTAATAGAACTAATGCAATGAAGAAATAGGTGCATCCAAAACAGCAACAAATCAACGAGATTGGGAAACTTTTTGGTTCATTACGCTCTTTTGCTTCACTTTTCCCAAGTGATTTTGCGTGTGCGGAGCTTTGGGTATGAGAAACTGTTGTTCTCTCACTACCAGCAGCATTCATTATTTGTTGGTTGTACGTAGTGTAGTTTTTTCTGCAAATTGATGTGGTAATCATCACACCAGTATAAAAAGTTGTCGTGTTTCTCTTTGAGTGGACAAATGTGGTAATACTCCCCAAGTGTTGTTGATTTTCGACTGGCCTTCAATAAGACAATGTTTCCATTCCCGCATTGACACATTGGTATGTCTGTTCCTTCCATGGAAACTTCAACAAAATCGAACTACCTGAATTTGCATCAAGAAAAATGTAGGTTGTTAAAACCCAAATAATAATAAATGCATTATATAAATAAGTAAATGTGAATGGTGAAGAACCATTATGTAACGAGTGCAGCATCACAATTGAGATGAATGTCTTCCAAAACTCTATATTTAGCACAATGGGTTTGAGAACTAATCTCAATACAGAATTTAAATGGACAGTGAATATTCCTTTCTTTGACTGAAAATATGTGTGATGTGACTCGCATGTCTTTCCTGTCTGTTGACGCACGCTTTTTCAGAGAGCTAAAAAAGTTCGTTAATGTTTATTCGTGAATGTTACCGCACATTTCATACATATAATACCACGAATAACGAACTTTGTACCATGTACTAAGCAAGTCGGTACGACAACACATATGTCATTCATACTGCTTAAAACATACAAGAATGGATATCTAGTGTGTATGGTCATCGTACATGGGATACCACATAAAGTATGTTTTTTACCATGTATTAAGCATATAGATACGACCAAACATAAGTCATTCATACTTATGATAACTTACAAGAATGGAGATCAATTAGTGAGTATCCTCTTTGTACCGCACATTGCATACATGTAATACCACAAATAACTTATTGTGTACCATTTATTAAGCACGTATGTACGAAACATCATATATCATACATACGGCTGAAAACTTACAAACTGGATATCAATAACTAGTGCATATCCTCGTCGTACCACGCATTGCTATTTTGCCACCCTCAATTAATGGGTATGTACGACAACATATGTATCATTAGTATTGCGTATATAACTTACAAAAATAGAGATCAATAACTAGTTATTAACACATGTTTATACATCAAATGTTTAATTTTGTAGTATCAATGGTAATTAACACGTGTTTATGCATATAATGTGTAATTTGGTAGCATATATGTTGACTAACACACACATGTATATGAATCCAATGTCTATGTTTGCAACCTTCATGGTTTAAACATACTTATTTATGCATCCAATATAATGCCCCGATTTTATAATATGAATGATGATTACACATGTTTATACGTCAAATGTCTAATTTTGTAGTATCAATGGTAATTAATACATGTTTATGCATGTAATGTGTAATTTGGTTGCATATATGATGATTAACACACACACATGTATATGTATCCAATGTATATGTTTGTAATATCTATGGTTTAAACACCCTTATTTATGCATCCAATGTCCCAATTTTGTAACATAAATGATGATTAACACATGTTTATACATCAAATGTCTAATCTTATAGCATCAATGACGATTAACACATGTTTATGTATCTAATGTGTAATTTGGTAGCATATATGGTGATTAAAACACATATGAAACGACCCTCACTTAACTCTAATAAATAAAAAAATTAAAGTAATGCGGAATTTTAAAAAAAAATCGGCATGACTTTTCTATAACTGTTAAAATCCACCTGCCTCAAACAACATACAAAAGATTTGAACTAAACGAGGCAAAAAACTGAACAAGGAAACGAGCGAGAGTTTAAAAGGGAACAATACAAGGTTTGTGAATACCAAAAGTTTAACAAACAAATGTTTATCATGCCAACAAAACTGATCTAGGAGTTTTTAAATTTACATCTAACCTATATATAAAGTAAAAAACATCAAACTATGCAATATATAATATCTGCGAAAGACTAGTATAGGTCGTAGGGATGTGTCGTACCCGCATCGCAGTCTACTCAAGATTCATGTCCCTCAATCTGAACGAAAGTCTAACCTGCACCAAGCAAAGTAGTGATCCTAAAAGCTCAACAAGTATAAACCATGAAATAACGAGGGTTAAAAATAAATGGATAATACTTAAAATACTAGTACTTATAGTACCTTGAAAATTTCTCGAAAAAGTTAAAGATAACAGGAAATGAGACTTGGAACTGTAAAGAAATTCATATGCAATGAACTCACACTTTTAACAAACTCACACTTTAAAATTCAACTCAACTCAAGACTTTAAACATAACTTTCATATACTTTAACGTTAAACTTTAAATTTGAACTTTAACTTTCCTTTGTGAATTTAGATCCTCGATTGTGACTCTCTTTTGTTTTGATAGATCAATGGCTATAGTATGCCGACAAGGAAGTCAAGATTTCTCCCGACCTCACATTGCCCCTCTATGGTAAGGAAATCAAGATTTCTCCCGGCCCCTTCTTACACGTCTGGTTGGTAAGGAAACCAAGATTTCTTCCATCCTCTCCTTACACGTCTGGGTGGTAAGGAAACCAAAATTACTCCCGGCCTCTCCTTACACGTTTGGATGGTAAGAAAACCATGATTTCTCCCGGACCCTCCTTACACGTCTCATTGGTATGGAAACCAAGATTTCTCCCGGCCCCTCCTTACATGTCTAAATGTCACAATCAACTTTCTCATTCAAACTTTTAACTTTAACTCCACCTTGAACTTTTCTTAAATCGAAATCGCGAAGGTAATTTTACTCAACTTGTTTGAACCTTTACTTCACTCAAGGAAAGGGAGCAAAATACTCGAATATTAAACTTTAATGGATGAAACATAGCTTTAAAACAATAAATAATGATGATCAAGTGGCTGCCCCTAGGGTAAACTGTAGTAACCCGTATCCGAAATTAACGATTAATGCGTAATTAATCATGTAATCATGTTTAGATTAAGTAAAACATGATTAAGGAAATTCGAAATGGATTAATGGAGTCCAGAAATGGATTCAGGACACTCAAAAATGGTGGGTAAGGTTCGGAAGGTTCGGATGCTCCGAACCTGAGTACGGAGGATCCGAACATGGGCGGAGGCAGGCTTCGGAGGCTCTGAAGACTTCGGACGATCCGAAGTGGGTTTGGACGATCCGAACTATAGCCCAGCCAGCTGTCCCAAATTAATATGTCATCGGTGATGTCATTCGGACAGAGTTCAGACGACCCGAAGGGCGAGATCAAACGATCCGAACAGTGTTCGGGACAGGTGCATGGTTGCATGCGATTGGATTGACACGTGGCGGAGATCGGACGATCCGATGAGACGATCGGACGGCCTGAAGCAGTTCGGACGCTCCGAAGGCTAGTTCGGACGATCCGAACGTGTTCTATAAATATGAGGTCCGAGCTCCTCATTTGGTGCAAATTCCGAAATCCTCTCCTTCGCCCACGTGGCTCTATTTTAGGGCTTTGGGTACTCTTATTTTAGATTTGGAGTAGGGAATTTATTTTAGCATAGTCAGACAGTGTCTGACATAGTAGCGAAACGGTTCTCATGTAGCAGAGCAGTGCTCGAGGCTGTGGAGCTGCAGCAGGGGTGTGAGCCTAGTTGCGGGATAGTCGCCATCAGTGGGCTGACGACGGACGCAGGTATAGCTATGGTCTCCTTAAATTATTTAGGAGTATGCAATAGCTTAGTTAAGGCTTTTAGAGCTTAATTAATGATGCATAGATATTTGCATTGTAGAGTTGATGATAGGCTGGGAACCTAGAGTGGGACTTCTAGGACTGCCTGTAGAAAGGTACGTAAGTACTGACTAAGATAGCCAGCGGGTTTTTCATGCTTATATGTTGCATTTGTGTGTCATATTATTATGCGGCATGTGCATATCATATTGTGCCTGTACATCTTTTGAGATGAGCTATGGAGGGCCGCTCAGCCCTGTTCGGACGGTTGATGTCGAGTGCCCCGTGACCAACGGGTTAGCCAGCACTGGCATCTGTAAGACATGGTCTATGTCCGGTAGGAATGAGCAGTGTACGCAGGGTTTGCTCCCCGGGTTGTACCACTCATGTCCTAGGCGCCATTACTGAGCAGTTGTATACAGTTATCCCAGATATGGATACCCTGTCATTTGCATGCATCATGTTTGTATGTTTTACCCGTGCTTTCGTATTGAGCTTAGAGCTCACGTCTAGTTTTTTCTGTGTATCTGGACACCCCATTCGACGGGGCAGGTGTAGGTGCAGGATTGAGCACCAGGAGCTTGGAGTAGCCAGTGACCAGTGATGACAGCAGGATGAGCTGTAGCTTTTGCCCTTTAGGCTCATTCATTCGATTGGGTTGTATAATCGAATTTGTTTTATCGGTTGTATTCTGCCGGTCTGCTTTTATTTAAGTCTTCCGCAGCAATTTATTTTAATGCATGCTTAATTATGCTCTTAACTCTGATTAGGTAGTTGATCCGGGTTGGGTCGCTACATTTATTTGTATCAGAGCGCATGCATGCAAGAGACTTGGGATATAGTAATGAAACTTTGGGTTATCCTTATAGGATTGATGAGACTTTGGAAGAAGTGATGATGCAGCAATTAGTGTGCCCAGAGACTATCATCATCGGCAGGATTTCTGAAGATTTGACTTATGGGATACCAGCAAGTGCGGACAGGAGTGATGGATCGTCTCCGGGTTTTCAAGACTTCTACTTATGTGGATCCTAGTTTTGGATCGAGTACCAGATGCCAGAGGCAGTGGCAGAGGATTGGTGGGGACTTACTTGATGCTTGCATCTGTATAGTCATTACCATGATGACACTACTCTGAAGATTCTCCAGTCATAGTTGGAGAAATTGTCAGATAGACCTTTACCAGGGAATGCCTGGAGTGCCTAAGGCATGACAGGTTTCGAGCGTAAGGTCTTTAAACTCATGCAGAACATAGTTTTGCCGGTATGCTTGTATCGATGCGTTCGGTAGGCAAACGGGAAACTTCATGTTCAAAAGCATGATTTGGTTACAAGAAGAAGGCTGACGGTAGATCGTGAGCAGAAGTGGTCGACTGACATGCACTGATGCAGAGCATAGCTGGTTAGCTATCACATGCCATTTCTCCGGAGTTCTTTGTAGGAGGACAGTTAGAGAGACTTGGACGGGAGTACGCTTGCATTGATGCATGTGTTGATTAGAAGCTTCATGCCCAAGAAACGAAAACTAGTACGATGATTTAAATACTGTATTGATGTAATTTGTAAAGAGTATTTCAGTTGTAATGAATCATCATACTTTGGTTGTATCATTTCAAGTTCGATTGTACATTTCATTGTATTTTGAATACTTTATGTATTACATGAGATTGTAATAAAGAAAATTGTACATAACTTGAAATAAGTGATACATGTATTATTTATCCAGCAATTCATGAATGATTGCATGATTGTGCGGAAGTTTGGATTGAGTTTAGTTGATTAGTGTTCAACTATTGCAGCTCATGGGATTTGAGTGGGCCGACTGTGACAGTGTGACTTGCAGTTAGTCTAGGTGTTTTCCTAGGATTGACCTAATTAGTCAGTGGACTATGTTAAGTGCCAGCAATGAGTGGACTCATCTAGAGGCATTAAGATTATTGTTCGGTTTAGAACATTGGGCTTTGTTCTAGGTTGTTTTCTTTAAACAGTAAGCTGTTTGACCTTCGTAAGGTTGAGACTTGTGATGATGGGTTTTCATCGAGATATCAGGTCCAGTATATGCCGAGAGTTGTGGGCTATGACCATGACTAGACGTGATGGAGCGCGACCCTATGCCAGCGTTACCTGGGAGTCTTTGTGCTTCAGGATTGGCGGTGGGAAGGCTACTCAGTCTAGGGATTTGGTAGCAGTCACGACAGGGTATGACCTTGGATTAAGATATCAGGTTTGATATCAATGGTTCGATATCGTCTGGTGTGCCAGAGATATAGTTTGAGTGTTCTGCTATGGGAACCAGTCATGGAGGGATTTCCTGGACAAGTGTGTACTCTGAGCAGAAAGGTTTTAACCTTTGAGTTACTGCTAGACGTGTAGATCTAGTAGGTGGACGGATTTCTACCAGCGATGACTAGGGGTTGTCATCAGAGTTGTGGTTAGAGTTTCCCTGTGATAGGAATCATCCGAGAACTTGGATGGGATGTTGTTTTAAGACTTAGACTCGAATACGAGGACTAATCCATGATGATTGACTTCATCTGTGATAGATTATGTCAGACGCTAAGGATTGTACAGAGCTATCTGAGATATGAGGGAAGCGTGGCCTATACCTTTGAAGCCTTGGTGGTTGTCCAGGTGGGTTAACATGGTAAGCTACCTTAGTCTTAAATTGTTGCACAATCTTAGCGAGGGATATAATCAGGAGAGTGTTCGAAGATTGTCAGAATCTTGGAGATTCGTTAGTTATGATTCTGAATTTGACGAATCGTGATGTTCATTCTGAATGAACGGAGCAAGGATAGTGAGTCCAGTGTTTGCGCTAAGTACTGTCTGATATTTTTAGAGATTGAGCGTAGGATTTTACATGGGATGGAAATGGGCTTAGTTTATCTTGATGTTTGCCTTGGGTGAACAAGACAACGATTGGTAGTGCTAAGGTGGCACGGGATTTGTGCTAATGACTACTAGTGGCAATTGGCTAACTCTGTCAGAGTTAGGTTGATTAAGCTCAGTGTACAAGGCAGCTGTTAGTAGTAAGGCACGAGATTGTGTCGATAGGCTACTAATAGATATTGTATGGATTATCAATTATGGTGTGTTGAAACCAGAGCGAACTGAGTATTCCAAGTGTTTGGAAATAGTTCTTCGTGACAGCTGAGTCATGGTTATTGATTGAGCCACGTAGGTTTAGATGATCAGCGATTGTTTGATCGGAAAAGTGCGAGCATCAGTAGATCGGCGAGATCGATAGGGTAAATCCAATCAGTGATGATTTGGATATAGCAATCGAGAATACTTGGGATAGTATTTTGTCGCTTAGTGCTTAGGAGATGAGTACTGGGTACAGTCTCTGAGCATTCGACAATTTGGATGATTTAGAGTCTCTTGGTTTGCCAGAGACGAATATACCGGAAGATTTCAATTGACTTGTATGGTCAAGTTAGGTGTTAACTTGACAGGAGAAACAAGCAAGTAAATTGGTAGTTCCCAGGACAGTGTTCTTGTGATGATGTCTTAGTATACCGTTGTGTTTGAGATCCAACGAGAATTGTGTACTCGTATGAACATCAGTGGATGATCGTGAGATATGACATTAGCTGGGATCTAGTTCTCGAGATCCAGCAGGTGGTGTCACTAATCTTTCAGAAAGTGATGTGCGATATCTCTGAAGTGAGTGAGATAGTCAAGGATCGACTTAGTAGCCAACGAGGTTTTCCTTTGGGATCAAAGATTTCACAAGATCGTGACGGATCGAATTTGTTCTTTCGAGTCAGTGAGTCACATCCATGCAGACTATTTGTCAAAGATATTGTGTTTTAGCAATGAACGACAATCAGAGACGTTTTGGGTGACAAGTTACTTCGAGCATAAGTGTTTTCCCGGAGTGACTAGGGAATAGATGAATTAGTCTTTTCAGCGCTAAGGCTGATGCCTTCAGGAAAAAGGAATGATTTGACTCTGGAGGATCCGTTGAGATTTAGTTTCCAGGATCTTTATGTTCAACCTTGGGTAGTTGGGACGAGCGATGATGGTATCACCAAAGACTCCGAGTTGAGTTATACCAGGCGCATGTAACTGTCGAGTGTCGAGATGGAACAGGAAGCGTTTCCATATGTCTGTGTACTGTGGAATGTCCCAGTCAAGCATATTGGTGGGAAATTTCCTTAGTCTTGATGAGCGTACAGTGATTGCAAGTATATATAACAATCAGGAGGATGTCTATCGATTGAATTCGTGGGTGAATAACCTATGGTTGAGATGATGTAGATCATTTGAGGTGTGATAACTTCTATTGCAATGTATGCGTGACTTCGCAGGCCGATGGTTAGAAGATGACTTAGTCTCATTATCGGTGAGAGATAATAGTTTTCATCAGGGCACGGTGTTGAGTTATACTAAGAAACATGAACTGTGATTGGTACTAGACTGGATGGTCTGAGTTCCTAGTAATTGCTTGGGAAGCTCGTTCGCTTCGGTGGAGCATGGGATGGATGACCAGTTTGGAATCATGTTAAGCAGTTATGTTGGAGTATAGCTTTGGGTCAACAAGATTCTCTTGAGAAGAAATTCGGGAATTGTTGTGTCAGCACAGTGTTGGGATTGGTGTTTCCTGACTAAGAGGTGTTGAGCACGGAGAAATTTTGGAACCATTAGATGGTTAGGTTCAATTAGTGATTCGACGGATGCAGTAAACCAGTCAGATTTTGACTTGTTCTTCGTCAGTCTAAGACTTTTCCTTAGGACGATGATCTCGATCAAGTGGGTGTTGGTATCTTTTTTTGATCAGAGAGATCGTGGTCAGTATGGAAGACGTATCAGTGTTGTGATACATTAGTGCCAAGGAAGTTTGAATGTCAACCAGCAGCGCAGTAATCTTCAGTAGGGAGGATGTTAATGCGGTTCAGTATTAATGGATGCTTACAGGGAATTTGACAAGAGTCTGAGTTTGTCGGAAGCTATTTTGACCAGACACTCAGGCAAGGGTTTTTAGTACATTCTCGAGGTTTATCTTAGATTTCTAGGACGAAATATTTTAAGGAGGGGGGGGGGGGGAGAATGTAGTAACCCGTATCCGAAATTAATGATTAATGCGTAACTAATCATGTAATCATGTTTAGATTAAGTAAAACATGATTAAAGAAATTTCAAATGGATTAATGGAGTCCAGAAATGGATTCAGGACACTCAAAAATGGTGGGTAAGGTTCGGAAGGTTCGGACGCTCCGAACCTGAGTTCGGAGGATCCGAACATGGGCGGAGGCAGGCTTCGGAGGCTCTGAAGACTTCGGACGATCCGAACTATATCCCAGCTAGCTGTCCCAAATTAATATGTCATCGGTGAAGTCATCAGGACAGAGTTCGAACGACCCGAAGGGCGAGATCGGACGATCCGAACAGTGTTTGGGACAGGTGCATGGTTGCATGCGATTGGATTGACACGTGGCGGAGATCGGACGATCCGATGAGATGATTGGACGGCCCAAAGCAGTTTGGACACTCCGAAGGCTAGTTCGGACGATCCGAACATGTTCTATAAATATGAGGTCCGAGCTCCTCATTTGGTGCAAATTCCGAAATCCTCTCCTTCGCCCACGTGGATCTATTTTAGGGCTTTGGGTACTCTTATTTTAGAGTTGGAGTAGGAAATATATTCTAGCATAGTCAGACAATGTCTGACATAGTAGCGGAGCGATGCTCGTGTAGTAGAGCAGTGCTCGAGGCTATGGAGCTACAGTAGGGGTGTGCCCCTAGTTGCGGGATAGTCGCCATCAGTGGGCTGACGACGGACGCAGGTATAGCTATGGTCTCCTTAAATTATTTAGGAGTATGCAATAGCTTAGTTAAGGCTTTTAGAGATTAATTAATGATGCATAGATATTTGCATTGTAGAGTTGATGATAGGCTGGGAACCTAGAGTGGGACTGCTAGGACTGACTGTAGAAAGGTATGTAAGTACTGACTGAGATAGCCAGCAGGTTTTGCATGCTTATATGTTGCATTTGTGTGTCATATTATTATGCGGCATGTGCATATCATATTGTGCCTGTACATCTTTTGAGATGAGCTATGGAGGGCCGCTCAGCCCTGTTCGGATGGTTGATGTCGAGCGCCCCACGACCGACGGGTTAGCCGGCACTGGCATCTGTAAGACACGGTCTACGTCTGGTAGGAATGAGCAGTGTACGCAGGGTTTGCTCCTCGGGTTGTACCACTCATGTCCTAGTCGCCATTACTGAGCAGTTGTATACAGTTATCCCAGATATGGATACCCTGTCATTTGCATGCATCATGTTTGTATGTTTTACCCGTGCTTTCATATTGAGCTTAGAGCTCACGTCCAGTCTTTTCTGTGTATCTGGACACCCCATTCGACGAGGCAGGTGTAGGTGCAGAATTGAGCACCAGGAGCTTGGAGTAGCCAGTGACCAGTGATGACAGCAGGATGAGCTGTAGGTTTTGCCCTTTAGGCTCATTCATTCGATTGGGTTGTATAATCGAATTTGTTTAACCGGTTGTATTCTGCCGGTCTGCTTTTATTTAAGTCTTCCGCAGCAATTTATTTTAATGCATGCTTAATTATGCTCTTAACTCTGATTAGGTAGTGGATCCGTGTTGGGTCGCTACATAAACTACCCAACCAAACCTCTCTTTTTCCTCAGACACGACTTACCTCGAGCGGTTTGACCGAAAAATCCATGACTCAACCTTACCTTAACCAAATTGACTCCTGATTAAACCGACACTCTCTACACACTTTAAACTAACCTAAGAACCAAGTTACAGCCTCCGGAACCAACCCGATAAACCCGAACAAAATGGATTTCCGGGCAGCCCCTAAACCTTCCCGAAATCTGCACCAACCACCTTAACTTAAATCGTCTTATCCTAACCAAAAGTTAACCGAATTGAGCCCATATTGAAACGAAACGACTTAAGACCAGACCCCAGACATTTTTTGCCACCCGAGCTAACCACATGAACCGATTTCCAGACAGCCCGTGTCGACAACACAAAAATCTACACAAGACCATGATCAACCTAACTCCTTACGAACCCTTCGTCGATTGAATTTCCCAACTTTAAGCCTTTAAACCAACTATATTAACTCCCTTTAGATGCCAAATAAACCTCGAGCCAAGCCTTCACACCGGACCTAGCTCAAGTCTCATTCTAGGCCGACTTATCTCAACCGGTTCACTCCATATGCACAAACACAACCTTCAGCCTACTACACCTTCACTTCCAGCCCTATTAACCATCTCAACCTCACCCAATGCACCCTCCAAACCCCAAAAACCAGCCTAGGCATCCCCCCTAACATCAACTTATCAAAATTTTCAGAAATCAAGCTCCAATGCCTCATGCAACAAGCTGAATTTTCGAAAATACCAAGGCACCAATAAAGTATCAATCCACACACATACCATAACTCATTTTGACCCCAAAACACACATGAAATTCGAATTCAAAGCAAGAATCTCAACTGATTTTTTTTCAAATTCGACATGCATTCAAAACAACCAAGTATCAACTCCCAAATCACTTCAAATATCAATTTAACATCAAAGTGCAAGTAAATTTTGAATTTTCCCAAGCATAGCCACTGATTTTTCAATATAAATCAAAACCCTAGCTCTAATATTGGGGGAAACTCGAAATATGTTCAAGAACATATCAATAATCGTAATAGCTTGGCAAGGTGGTAAAAGAAATGACTTATACATGCCTTTTAACTCCAAAAACTCAAGAAAAGAGATGGAATGTAGGCAATTTTCAAGCCTACACAGCAGCTAATCCTCGTAGGGCGTGTTCCAGCTGGTGATGGTGGTGCAGAGAGGCGGCGGCGGTTGTCAGAAATAGAGGTGAAAGGGGCGGGCGACGAGTCTTAGAAAAGAAGATGAAGGGGCGGCTCCTTGGGTCTTTGGGGGGCTAGGGTTTGCTATATTCTTGTTATGTATTAAATTTAGGGATATAAGTGTGTATTTATATGTGTATGCATGTATAAGTATGTGTGTCTGTGTGAGGTTTGAAAGTGCTACACACATTATAAAAGTGTTATTCTACTTATTACAACTTTAGCACTATACACACTAAGTCCCACAAAATCCTAATGTTTAAAAATTCAAGTATTGAAATAAATAATTTAAATTTCACTAGTTCGGGTTTGAAAATGATAATTTTTTGTAAAATTCTAAAAATGAACTCAAAAATGCCTCAAAAGCGATTTTGGAAATCAAGAATGAAATTTAGGCATGCAATCCAAATTATGTAATTTTAGACGCTACAATTCCTCAAACTCAAGAATTTTTTTTTAAATCAATACTTAAACATTTTAATGTCACAATGATATAATAGACATTTAAATAATAAATAGAGCGATTAAAATAATTTAAATAAAATAGCTGAACATTTAAAAGTCAATTAAATAAATACACAAGCGGAATTAAAAATCTTTAAAACAAATTGGACAATCAAAATTAGCCCTTAAATAAATAAGATAGACATTTAAAGTCATTTAAATAACTATCCATAAACTTAAGTCATTTTAAATAAATAAGCGGGACAGTCAAAATAATTTGAATAAGCAAGCTTAAATCTTTAAAATCATTAAAACAAATAAGTTGCGCAATAAAAATCATTTAAATAAATAAACTTAAACAGTTAAAATCATTAATTAAATAGTTAGTACAATAAAATTATTTAAATAAAGAATTAATATTTTTATTAACTCATAATCAAATAAAGGATTTAAATCAACTAAAATTAAAAATAATAATCATAATATTTATTTAATTTTTATACATGCGACTTAGTAGATTAAATTTTAGGCGCTACAATATATGTATATGTATCCAATTTATATGTTTGTAACATCTATGGTTAAAATTAACACCCTTATTTATGTATCCAATGTCCAAATTTTATAACCTCAATGGTGATTAACACATTTTTATACATCAAATGTCTAATTTAGTAGCATCAATGGTGATTAACACATGTTTATGCATCTAATGTCTAACATAGTACCAGTTATATTGACTCGTAGTAAATTAGAGGGAAAATGAAGTATAAATGTTGCTTTATGCGATATTATTTATTGTTAACTTTGGTATATCTTCCATACCTATTTACCATGGTGGTGTTGATCCATGGTTAGAAACGCAGTACCTGTTGTACAGGCGCGCTCGAGCGCAAGAATTTACCGCTCGAGCGCGCTATACTTATGTCCATATTTGATTTTTCTTCTCAATTTTTACTCTTTTTCTCAATCTTTTCTCTTTCTCTATACTAAACCAAAAACAAAGATTAGGAACTATAAAATCAATTTAATCAATGAAAATTCACCTAATCAAAGAAAATTAACTAAAATAAACATAGACAAATATGTATTAACATATCAAACTCCCTCATACTTAAACATTGCTCATCCTCGAGCAACACAAAACCAAAAATATATTGGAAACAAGTTCGAGCTCATATTTCGTAATGAAATTAACCATGTGTTGTGAAAAATACTCGCAAGCGTACAAGTGTCAAGTTTTAGTATAGTGATAAAGAGAGTGTCGATCCCACAGGGAGTAAATTGACAATATTCAATGCTTGAAATTAAAATAGTCTTAATTTTATTTAGAAAATTAAACTTTAGAGATTTGCTGATAAATTAAATAAATAATAAAGTTTGTAAAATGCGCACACACAATTCTTAAAAGATTATCAATCAAAGAGAAATAGTCTAGAGGTTTTGATTTCACCTGGTCTCGACAATATTCATTCCTAATTAATCTATTTTCATGAGTTCATTTCAATTAATAACCAAGAACACAAAGATTATACTATTTCCCTCTCCCGAGTATCAAATAGAGTGTATCAATTACAGATCGATTCCAATATCCCTATTGAGAATCTACTTGTAGCGATATGTGTAAAACAATGTTCTTTCTAGGCACTATTAAAGTTATAAGCACTCCCGAGTCATATAAACAATTAATATATAGTGTGAATTCTATCGATCCTATTCTAAATCCCCTCTCCCGAGTGCCGGATTCTAAATAAATATGACAAATCAATTTATGACCAGTAAATTGAAAAGACTTTCAAAACTAGAATCACAATTAATTTAGAAGAACTCAAATCATTATAATCAATAATTCATAAACATGTCTTGACCAGACTACATCAACCTCTAGACTTAAAAATTTAGTTCATACTCAAATTCATAACATAGCAAATCATGTTCAAAATTTCAAACATAATTCAACAATCAAAAGAAAACAAATAAGAAGAAATAACAAAGCCGTAGTATTTCTTTCGTGTCCGGTTGAAAAGCTCCGTCTTCATTCCAAGCAAGCTTCAAATCTCGATCCAAAATCTCACAAATTTTCTCTCAAGATTATTGTGTGAATTGGCGGCTAGAACCCTTCATTAAGTCTAAAAACTCCCTTAAATACTCCCCTGAAACTCGTGTAAAATAATACCAAAGATATCCCAAAGTTTCCAAAATTGCAAAAACACCTCGTCAAACAAACAGTGACGTGCGGGCGCGCATAACTCTCTGCCTCGATAATTCAAACATCTCGATCACGCGCGGGCGCTCATCATTCCTGGGGCGGGCGCACATAGAGTTCTGGAAATTTTTTTTCACTTTTCTTCAGGTGACGCGCGGGCGCGCCAAGTCCATGCGCGGGCGCGCATACTCCTCGGGTCCATCTTCATCTTTTCTTTACAATCTTGGACCATATTTGCTCGCTTCGCCCTTTTCTTGACTCCTTTGATTCCATCCATCATAAATTCAATATTTCTTGTATTTCCTGACATCCAACACAAACAACAGCAAATTCCCCGTAATTCTGCTCGAAACCAAACAATTATCCAATAATATCAATACAAATTAAGTGCATAAAATGCACTTATCAAATTCCCCCAAACTTAAATGTTTTCTAGTCCCGAGCAAAACCAATCAAAACTCAAAATCAAAGCACAAAATAATTACTCAAACCAACTCAAGACCAACCAATAAATATTATGAATCAATGGCCTTAGCAAAATATTCAGAAAAACATTTTTATCCAATCATCTCGAACTATCAATTTTTTATTTTCAACAAACACATGCTAGTGAACCTCAAAAACTTACAAATCCCGCAACTCACGTTAAATATAATCTTATCCAAATCAATTCACACATTCATAGATCATGAGGACATTATAAGGCAAAAGGATCAAACAACAGGATAAATTACATTTGAAAAACACGCAAAAATCAGGTTATTTCACAAAAAGTGTGTTTTTTTCGGCCAAAAATTCATATTCATTAAAAGTGTCAATCAATCATCCATAGGTTAGATTCTCGCAACCCTTCTCCACTAGTATATTAGGAAACTGTGACTCGGTCAAAAAAACTTAATTAGCTTATAATGTAAGGTCTGGCTTATGGCTACAAATGAAAGATTAAGAATTTAAAATAAGGAGTAATTTATATTTATGCTCAATCTAACTTCAACTCCTTTCATTCACAATTTCACACTTATTTTTCCACTTCATTGATTCTTCAACTTTCATATTTTCTCTTTCACAACTTTTTCAACCACAATTTTTTTTTTCTCATAACTTTACAAACCTCTTTTCAACTCTTTTTTTTTCTACTACCTCTTTCTTAATTTTCAATTCATCCACCACATCATTCCATTTTCACAAATAAAACTAGGAGCATAAAACATTTTAACATTCAAATTACTCCCTTAAAGGTAGGAAATAGTGTATAGGCTATTCAGATAGTCAATGTAGGACCTTGAAACGATGACGAATGGGGGTTTATCACACATTTACACGCATGTCATTCAATTTTCAATAAGGCTCAAGAAAGGTACTAAGGATAACATATTAATCTTTGGGTAGCTTGAAAGGCTCAAACGATTTCAGAAAAATTGCCTAAATCATTCCTAATCATAGTTATGCCCGTATTGCGCCTCAAAGGGTGTCCGAACTAGTTCTAGACAACCTCAATTCACAAGTAAATCACATGAATTTTAACCAGTGCAGAAAAGAAGTAATCATCAGCAGTAAATGATGATTTTCAACAAGATTCAGAACATGTACCAAAAGTACTCATGTATATCTCGTGAAGGCTCAAAGGGCAACTAAGGATAAAATAATTTCAATGAAAATCAAGCCCAAGGATCCCAAAAATGCCTCATTCATTTCTATTTTTGTATGTTTTAACTCAAACTTAAGCACAATCACAGAATATGTAGGGAATCATTCATCTCATTAGTTCACCAACAAAAATTCTTTTCAGTACGATCATGGAGTTGAGACAAAAGCAAAAATCTGCATCATTGGCCCATTGTTTTTCATTTCTTTCATGGTTTCTTGAACGTAACTCACATCCACACAACAATTCTCAATTTCCCAACCTCACACACTATTCTTGTTAAGAATTCCATCCCACCACCAAAACATCACAGAAAACTAAACAAAATAAAAACCAAAAACACAAAAAGAAAACGCATAATAATAAAAAAAAATAAAATAAAAAAAAAACTCAGCAACAAATTCAGCATAATTGAAGCAAAATCCCCCCCAAACTAGGTACAATCAGTGTCCTCAATGATTTAAACAAGAAATAAGAAGGAAATGTACCTCAAACGACGACCGTCAGTGGTCGTCGCTTTCCTCACTCTCATCATCACTATCAGCAACAGGTGTCGGGTCTGAAGCACCAAAAGTAGGTGGCCACTGGGGATAAGGAGGAAAAGGATGAGCCGAGCTCGCAGCATGAGGAAATTGGTGGCTCAATGCACCAGTGAATCCCATCATATAATCCATGAAAACTCCACTCTTCTGCTGAAATTGATGGAACTCCTGACAATGCTGGCGCAGATCCTCCTCAATTGATGTAACCCGGGCTTCCAGAAAAAGAGGCATCTGAGTCTGTGGTGCTGGAACTTGTCGGGCCTCTGCTCTCGCATTGTAAACTTGTCGGGCTGCACGTTCTCGCAATTCACTATCAGATGGATGGCGAGTAGAAGAACCACCACCAGGTATAAGAGCCGTGGGCTTCAGCAACTCTTCAGTAGGGCTCCAATCAACACCCACTGCTTCACATAAATCAGTAATAATCGATGGCAAAGCGAGCCCCCCCCCCCTCCCCCTCGAACGACCAGTAAAAACATTCTGAATAGTTTCTTTAAAAATACGGCCTAAATCCATAGTCATTCCTTCAACAATGCAATACACGAGAATCGTCCTCTCCCTTGTGACCTCATGATCATGATCAGTGGGCTTAAGTCTAGCGCAAACCAAAGTGTACCACCTCTTGGAATCACTCTTCAAATCTACCTTCCTTAGCTTGGACGGTTTATGATCACTTCCCAGTCTCCATTCGGCTCCCGCGGCACAGATGGTTTGAATAATGACATCATAATCAATCTCCCCAGACTTACACGCAACATATTCATCATTGTCCACTGGCGGGATATGAAATAAAGTATTAATCGCAACCGAGTCAAAAGCACCATCTTGCCTCGCACCAACACCTTGAACTCAACGTGCTTAACCTTCAGATTCGCATAAAAGTCCCTAACCAATGAAATTACTGCTTTTTGGGGCTGCTTAACAAATTGAAGCCACTGCCGCGCGAGTACTTCATCACCTACATTGCACCGAATAATCCCGTTCGGCTCAAATCCAATTGTAGTATCAAACCCCCTCTCAGGCAGAAGATTCTTAGATAACAATGCGTGAAAATTCTCTTTGGCCTGTTTATCCCAAAAATGATGAGCATCAAAAGTAGGGTCCGAAGACGAAGAAGCTCCAAACTTAGTTTTTTTCTTAGGGGCCATCTGTCAAACACGTAGCAGGCAAAGTACAATGCAAAATTCAAGAACAACACGCAACGGTCTTGACTCCCCCAAACTTATCAACCCAAGCCAAACACACTCTTCTCTTAAACGTGAAACGAGCACCAACAATGACTTAAGAAATCCCACAACTTGGATACAAGTTCACGCCACAACCTCTACTATCTCAACAACCCAATAAAATGGAGAATTTTCAACCCTTAATCATAGAAACTTACCACTGAATCAAGATTAATTGCAGCACGATCAAGAAATAAATCTTGTTTTGACCGAGCCCTACGTCACTCCCATGGATTAGAGAAGAAATTAGAGAAGAATAATAATTAAGAAAACAAAGAGGAAGAATTGAAGGAAGAGAACAAGAGTAGAGATAAGGAAAAAAAATAGAGGAAGGAATCGAGAGTGTAATCGGCACATTGGAGAGGAAAGAAGAGAAAAGATAAGGAAATATAGGGTAAAATCAGAAGAAAGAATGAGAAAAGAAGGAAAGAAATTGGGGTTTAATTTTAGACAGGGCGGGCACGTGTCAGCAGAAGCGGGCGCGCATAGATCTCTGGCTCATGTAATTTTCTGCGCAAAAGGACGCGCGGGCACGCCAGAGAGACAGGCGGGCGCGCATAAGACTCTGTTTTCTCGTGTTGTGCAGAATTTTCCACGCGCGGGCGCGCCAGAGAGACAGGCGGGCGCGCATAAGACACTGGACCATTTCTTCGATTTTATATTTTGTGACGCGCGGGCGCGCCAAATGGGAAGCAGGCGCGCATGATGCTCTGGAATTTCGTTCTTGAGAAAAAAATTAATGAAAAGAATCAAAACGCAAAAATAACAAAACTAAACGCAAAAACGAAAAAAAATAAAAACAAACAAAAAGAAAATATGGGTTGCCTCCCAATTAGCGCTTGGTTTATAGTCCTCAGCCGGACTTGCACCAGATTTAGGCCGGGTCTGTGAGCAAAGTACTCTCAGTACTTCGTACTTCAGTACCAAAATAGTGTTTAACTCTTTGCCCGTTCACCTTGAATAACCTTCCATCTGTACATCGAAGCTCAATCGCACCGTGCGGGTATACCTTCTCCACCGTAAATGGTCCAGACCATCTGGACTTCAATTTTCCTGGAAACAATTTCAGACGGGAGTTAAACAACAATACTTTCTAACCTGGTTTGAATTCTCGAGTTACAATGTTTTTGTCATGCCACATCTTTGTTTGCTCCTTGTAGATCTTGGCATTCTCATATGATTCACTTCGAAACTCGTCCAGTTCATTCAACTGTAATTTATGCAACTCCCTAGATGCTTCGAGATCCATAATTAGCTCCTTGACAGCCCAAAACTCTTTATGCTCTAACTCCAAAGGCAAATGACATGCCTTACCGAAAACCAACCTATAGGGCGACATCCCAATAGATGTTTTAAACGCAGTGCGATAGGCCCATAACGCGTCATCCAGCTTGATTGCCCAATCTTTTGTATTCATATTCACCGTCTTCTCCAATATTTTCTTGATTTATCGTTTAGAAATCTCCGCTTGACCATTGGTTTAAGGATGATATGTGCATGCCACCTTATTCCTGACATCATACTTAGTGAGCAAGGTATTAAAAATTTTATTACAAAAGTGCGTACCTTCATCACTGATTATTGCTCGTGGTGTTCCAAACCTTGTAAAAATGTTCTTCTGTAAAAACTTTACGACTACACGAGCATCATTAGTAGAGGTGGCAATGGCTTCCACCCATTTCAAAACATAATCGACTGCTAATAAGATATAAGTGTACCCGAAGGAAGGGGGAAAGGGACCCATAAAATCAATACCCCACACATCAAACAATTCTACTTCTAAAATATTTGTGAGGGGTAATTCATGTCTTCTAGATATATTCCCCGTTCGTTGACACTTATCACATGATTTTACTAAGGTATAACTATCTCTAAACAACGTAGGCCAATAAAAACCATATTGTAATACCTTAGCAGCAGTTCTGGTTGCTCCAAAATGTTATCCATAGGGTGAGGAATGGCATTGTTCCAAAATTTCATTTGCATCTTGCCCCGCCACACATCTCCGAATCATTTGATCAGCACAACGTTTGAAAATCTAGGGATCATCCCATAGGTAGAACTTAACGTCACGGAAAAACTTCTTTTTCTGATGTCGGTTCAACTCTGGAGGCATATCACCACAAGACAAAAAATTAGCGAAACCAGCAAACCAAGGAATGGACAAATTTACCTAAAAGATCTATTCATCCGGAAATAATTCTTTGATGCTCTCCTCCTCCTTAACATTCTCTAACTCCAATCTCGACAAGTGGTCAGCAACTTGATTTTCACTACCCTTCTTATCCTTGATATCAAAATCAAACTCTTGTAACAGTAGAATCCACCTTATCAAGCGTGGCTTGGCATCCTTTTTGGCAAATAAGTAGCGAATCGCTACATGGTCAGTATAAATAACTACTTTAGTACCAATTAAATATGGACGAAATTTATCAAAAGCAAAGACTACTGCAAGCATCTCTTTTTCTGTAGTGGTGTAGTTTTGCTGTGCGGCATCCATGGTGCGACTGGCGTAATATATGGCTCAAAACATCTTATCTCTCCTCTGGCCTAACACAGCACCCACTGCATAGTCACTAGAATCGCACATCAGCTCAAAGGGCTCCTTCCAATCCGGCACAATCATGATGGGTGCTGTGATCAACGCCGTCTTGATCTTTTCAAAGGCCTGCAAACAATCATCATCAAAAATGAATGTAGAATCTTTTTCAAGCAAATTACACAGGGGTTTTGTGATTTTTGAAAAATCTTTGATGAAACGCCTATAGAACCCCGCATGGCCTAGGAAACTTCTAATGCCTTTGATATTCTTCAGAGATCGAAGCTTCTCAATTGCAACCACTTTGGCTCGATCCACCTCTAATCCATTGGATGACACTTTATATCCAAGGGCAATGCCCTCTTGAACCATAAAATGACACTTCTCCCAGTTAAGAACTAAATTCTTTTCCTGGCACCTCTGCAAAACAAGAGACATATTATGCAAGCAATGATCAAAACAGGAACCAAATACTGAAAAGTCATCCATAAAAACTTCCATCACTTCCTCCACCATATCTGCAAAAATCGCCATCATACACCGCTGAAACGTTGCAGGTGCATTACACGGGCCAAACGGCATCCTCCTGAAAGCAAACGTGCCATAGGGACACGTAAAATTAGTCTTCTCCTGATCCTCTGGTGCGATAGCAATTTGATTATAACCTGAATAACCATCTAAAAAGCAGTAATAGCAATAACCAGCAAGTCTATCAAGCATTTGATCGATGAAAGGAAGTGGAAAATGATCCTTACGAGTAGCTTTGTTCAACTTCCTATAATCTATACAAACTCGCCAGCCAGTTACTGTACGTGTGGAAATTAACTCATTATTTTCGTTTTTGACCACAGTAATCCCACCCTTCTTAGGCACCACTTGAACAGGAGATACCCAACTACTGTAAAATATATCATAAATCACTCCCGCATTCAAAAACTTTAAAACCTCTTTCTTAACTACTTCTTTCATAGCGGGATTCAACCGCCTCTGATGATCAACATAAGGGGTATAAGACTCTTCCATCAAAATTTTATGCATGCAAATTGTTGGACTTATACCCTTAATGTCAGAAATTACCAACCTAAAGCATTTTTAAACTTTCTCAAAACTCTCAACAACTTATCTTTTTCTGCAACAGACAAGTGAGCAGAAATAATAACAGGACAAGTATAATTTTTACCTATGAATGCATAACATAAGTGCGCAGGAAATTCTTTAAGATCATGAGCTTCAGATTCCTTAGGACTTACCATTTTTTCTTTCGGAGCTCTGTCAAGGAATGCTTTTTGTTCATGTAGCTCCCAATCCTCGTCCTTATCAAATACCTCATCCGCCACCAAACATCTTTCTAATGGATCAGTGATTCCTGCACATGAAAAAGAATTATGAGAATCAATGATTTCAATACTTTTACATGTACTTACCTCATTTGGGCCCCTCATGGTGTGATAGATATTGAAAATCATAGCTTTACCACCAACTCGAAGTGTGAGCTCTCCCTTGTGGACGTAAATTAGCGCACGTGAAGTGGCTAAAAAGGGTCTCCCAAAAATCAAGGGAGTTTCTTCATCTTCATCCATGTCCAAAATCACTAAGTCTGCTGGAAATATGAACTTGTCTACCTTCACCAAAACATCCTCCACAATACCTCGTGGATATGTGATACTCCGATCAGCCAGCTGTAATGTGATGGTGGTCGCCTTGACTTCTCCAAGCTCCAATGTCCTGTATACAGAAAAAGGCATTAAATTTATACTTTCTTCAAGATCACATAAAGCTCTATTTACCTTAGAACCGCCAATAAAACAAAGGATAGTAAAACTCCCTGGATCCTTAAGATTTTGTGGCAACTTTTTCTGCAGGATTGCGCTGCACTCTTCTGTCAGATTCACCACTTCATTGTCTTGCAATCTCCTCTTCTTAGACATTACATCTTTGATGAACTTGGAATAGTTGGGCATTTGTTCCTAGGAATCTTCAAATGGAATATTGATGTGTGTCTTCTTGAAAATGTCTAGGAACTTGGAAAACTGCTCATCAAGTGTCTTCTTCTTGAATCGCTGAGGATAAGGAAGTTGTGGCTTATACATCGGTTTTGCTTCAGTTTCTTTCTTGGGTTCTTCAACCATGATTTATTCAACCACTAATCTTCAACTTCCTTGGTTTTTCTATGATCTTCAGCCTCTAACTTCTTACCACTTCTTAACTCCACCGCTTTGCACTGCTCTTTTGGGTTCACTTCAGTATTGCTGGGAAACTGTCCTCGATTTTGATCCTTCAAAGCATTTGCAAGCTGCCCAATCTGTGTTTCCATAGATTTCATCATAGCCCCCAAACTGCACATATATGTCTCCATGCTGTCCATTCGAGTCTCAGTCCTTGACATCCTCTTGTTAGATTTAGTAGCAAATGTAGACACAACATCTTCCAAAGATGCTTTACCTTCACCTTGATTTGTATTGAATCCCGGAGGGGGTTTCAACACATTTTTGTTGTTGGCACAGGAAAAATTTTCGTGGTTACGTAAACCAGGATGATAAGTATTGGGTGGAGGGTTACCTCGATAATTTCCATAGCCTCTGGGATTGATATATTGAGCTTCCTCAGGTGGATGAGATTCTTCTATGGCAACCGACACACCTGCAGGTTCTGTTGCACTTACCTTGTTCAGAGTAGCAACTTGTGTACTCAACGCAGATAGCTGTGCAGTGATGGAAGTGAGAGGATCAACACTATACACTCCCTTCTTGACTCACATACGTTCAGATGGCCATTGATAACCATTGATTGTCATTTGTTCCAGCATCTCATAGGCCTAAATGGGGTCCTTGGCAAATATGGTACCCCCAGCAGCAGAGTCCACAGACATCCTTGTAGGCGTATTCAACCTATTGTAGAAAAACTCTATTTCTTCCCAATCTGCAAAATTATGATTAGGACTACGCCTTAACAAATCTTTGTACCTTTCACATGCCTCATATAGCTATTCTGAATCATGCTGTTGAAAGGTACTGATCTCGATCTTCAGCTGGGTGGAGTTGGATGGTGGAAAAAACTTTTCTAAAAATTTCACAGCCATGCCCTCCCAAGTGGTTATGCTTCCTAGCGACAATGATTGCAACCAGCTCTGTGCCTTGTCCCTGAGAGAAAAATGAAACAAGCGTAAGCGTATTATATCCTCAAAAACACCATTTATTTTTACTGTATCAGTAATCTCTAAAAAGGTGCGCAAGTGCAAGTGAGGATCAGTTGTGGCGCTTCCATTGAATTGGTTCTGCTGAACCATGTTGATTAACGCCGGCTTCAACTCGAAGTTGTTGGCATTTATTGTCTCTCAAGCGATTCCAGAATAGTGAGTCTGGATCGTTGGCCTGAAATGATCTCTGACTGGCACCAAGGGAAATTCATTGACATTTTCTTCAGCCATGTTCTGTTGTTCTTCTCTTCTTGCTCTTCTCAAAGCGCGTGCAGTTCTCTCGATTTTCGGATCAAATAGTAAAGAATTCGCACTTTGTGTTCTTCGCATGAACTGTAGTTAAGAACAACAAAAATTTATTAGTACTTAAAATAAAATAAAATAAAAGCTCTAAATTAAAACTTAGACTAATTGGTAACAAGACTAAAAAAAAATCAAAAATTACTCCCCGGCAACGGCGCCAAAAACTTGTTGTGAAAAATACTCGCAAGCATACGAGTGTCAAGTTTTAGTATAGTGATAAAGAGAGTATCGATCCCACAGGCAGTAAATTGACAATATTCAATTCTTGAAATTAAAATAGTTTTAATTTTATTTAGAAAATTAAACTTTAGAGATTTGCTGATAAATTAAATAAATAATAAAGTTTATAAAACGCGCACACACAATCCTTAAGAGATTATCAATCAAAGAGAAATAGTCTAGAGGTTTTGATTTCACCTGGTCTCGACAATATTCATTCCTAATTAATCTATTTTCATGAGTTCATTTCAATTAATATCCAAGAACACATAGATTATACTATTTCCCTCTCCCGAGTATCAAATAGAGTGTATCAATTACATATTGATTCCAATATCCCTATTGAGAATCTACTTGTAGTGATATGTTTAAAACACTGTTCTTTCTAGGCTCTATTAAAGTTATAAGCTCTCCCGAGTCATATAAACAATTAATAGTGTGAATTCTATCGATCCTATTCTAAATCCCCTCTCCCAAGTGCCGGATTCTAAATAAATATGACAAATAAATTTATGGTCAGTAAATTGAAAAGATTTTCAAAACTAGAATCATAATTAATTTAGAAGAACTCAAATCATTAAAATCCATAATTCATAAACATGTCTTGACCAGGATACATCAACCTCTATACTTAAAAGTTTAGTTCATACTCAAATTCATAACATAGCAAATCATGTTCAAAATTTCAAACATAATTCAACAATCAAAAGAAAACAAATAAGAAGAAATAACAAAGACGTAGTCTTTCTTCCGTGTCCGGTTGAAAAGCTCCGTCTTCGTTCAAAGCAAGCTTCAAATCTCGATCCAAAATCTCACGAATGTTCTCTCAAGATTATTGCGTGTATTGGCGGCTAGAACCCTTCAATAAGTATGAAAACTCCCTTAAGTACTCCCCTAAAAATCGTCCAAAATAATACCAAAGATATCACAAAGTTTCCAAAATTGCAAAAACACCTCGTCAAACAAACAGCGATGCACGGGCGCTCCTCCTTCACGCGCGGGCGCGCATAACTCTCTGCCTCGATAATTCAAACATCTCGATCACGCGCGGGCGCTCGTCATTCCTGGGGCGGGCGCGCATAGAGTTCTGGAATTTTGTTTTTCACTTTTCTTCAGGTGACGCGCGGGCGCGCCAAGTCCAGGCGCGGGCGCGCATACTCCTCGGGTCCATCTTCATATTTTCTTCACAATCTTGGACCATCTTTTCTCGCTTCGCCCTTTTCTTGACTCATTTGATTCCATCCATCATAAATTCAATATTTCCTGTATTTCCTGACATCCAACACAAACAACATCAAATTCCACATAATTCTGCTCGAAACCAAACAATTATCCAATAATATCAATACAAATTAAGTGCACAAAATGTACTTATCAGATTTCCCTAAACTTAAATGTTTGCTAGTCCCGAGCAAAACCAATCAAAACTCAAAATCAAAGCACAAAATACTTACTCAAACAAACTCAAGGCCAACCAAGAAATATTATGAATCAATGGCCTTAGCAAAATATTCAGGAAAACATTTTTATCCAATCATCTCGAACTATCAATTTTTTATTTTCAACAAACACATGCTAGTGAACCTCAAAAACTTACAAATCCCGCAACTCACGTTAAAAATACTCTTATCCAAATCAATTCACACATTCATAGATCATGAGGACTTTATAAGGAAAAAGGATCAAACAACAGGATAAATTACATTTGAAAAACACGCAAAAATCAGGTTATTTCACAAAAGAAAAGTGTGTGCGTGTTTTGGCCAAAAATTCATATTCATTAAAAGTGTCAATCAATCATCCATAGGCTAGATTCTCGCAACCCTTCTCCACTAGTATATTAGGCAGCTGTGACTCGGTCAAAAGGCAGATCTTATACCTTGACTTCTTCTTTTTTTTTCTTCTGCTCTATTGGGAGAAATATTTTTTTTTCTTTTCAAGGCAGATCTTACTCCTTTATTTCTCTTTTTTTTCATGCACTGAATTCCTTGATAATGAACTCAACAATAGATAGACTACAACAATCACAATGCATATAATGCAACATATCATACTCTCTTCAAAGGTATGGATTAAAAATTAAAATATCATATTTAGGCTCATTAGGGAAGTTGATAGGTTAGCCAAAGATTGTCGAATGAGGTCTAAATATTGCTATGCATATACCATTCTTTTCAATTAAGCTCAAAGGTGACACTATGGATAATTTTATTTACATGGTAGGCACGAAAGGCTCAAACGAATAAAAAATTGTCTATATCACTTTCATGTTTGCTCATAATCTAGATTCATGTCTCAAATAATATGTAGTTAAGTTCTGACATGCACTAAAGACTTCCTAAGACTACCACAAGGCTCACACGACCTTCACTATGTCATGTACACTTCACAAGATATGACACATGTGTGCTCTAAAATATTCAAAGACCATATGAAAATCTAATTTGCATTGGAGATCAAAGTGTTCCAAGGTTAGCAAATCATCTATTTTCAAAAGCATGCATGTCATCAATGGGTATCATCACGGGCTATTGAATCTCAACAGTTATATTCATCACTAACTAAGAGCTCTAAATTTTTTTTTTTTAAATTCCTAGTTCCCTCCCCCACACTTAAATTCTTACATTTTCCTCAATGTAAGTTAAAATGCACTAAAAAAATAAAATAAAAAAATTGAAATGAGAATACTCCTCTTGGGTTGCCTTTCAAGCAGCGCCTCTATTTATTGCCGTTGGCCCGACTTTATGCTTCTTCTTTTTTATTATGGTGGTTCATAAACGGTTACTTTGTTCACTTTCACCCATTTGAGTATTTTCATAGCTAATTTTAGTCTATTCTTGTTATGCTTGAATTTCTTGGAAGTCCCCATCTCTTGATAATGTCCTCCTTTTTCCATGGGTATTTGATTAGGTCGATCTGGTGGAAGTTTTCGCTCAATTTTAGATACCTGCAAATCAAAGAGAAAAAAATCTAGTATTAGAATTTTCAGCAGGTCTTGAAACAATATCCTCTAAATTATTCTCTTCCACAAATTTTGTGTTGTCTTGTGGCAAGTGATCAGTGATATCAAGAGTATTAAAAGTACTTTCACAACTAGGATATTTCATGGTATCATAAATATTAAACTTAACAATCTTACCATCAAATTCCATAGTGAGAGTACCATTATTAACCTCTATGATAGACTTTAAATTTTTTATAAATGGTCTTTCTAGCAAAATTGGACTATTTAAATCACTATTTTTCATGTCAAGCACATAAAAATCAGCAGAAAAACCAAATTATCAACTTTCACAAGAGCATCCTCATTTACACCTCTAGGATAAATAGTGAACCTATCAGCCATCTGAATTACAATTGTAGTGTCTTTCAAAGGATCGAGTTTCAAGGAAGCATAAATAGAGTATGTCATTAAATTGATTGATGCTCTTAAATCTAACATGGCATTCTCAATTTGGACATTTCTTATCGTATAAGGAATAGAAAACATACCTGGATCCTTGAATTTTTAGGGTATCTTTCTCTGAATCACAGCATAAATATTTTCTCCTAATTTTACTTTCTAGAATCCTTTCAATTTATGTTTTCTTTTCGCAGTACATAATTCTTTCAAAAATTTAGCATAGCGAGGTATTTGTTTAATAGCATCTAAAAAAAGAATATTTACCTCACATTTATGAAAAGTATCATACAGTTTCTTGATGCCCTCATCTTTCCTAGACTCCTTCAATGCAAGGGGGAAAGGGGGTACGAGTTTGTACTCTGAAAGGAGAGGAAACTTACCTTTTGGTGAGTCTTCCTGACTTGGCTCATTCTCCTCCACCTTGGATTCCTCCTCATTTTCATTCTTTGCGGGTGCTTGTACCACTTTTTCTTGTAGCTTCAACTCTCTTCCACTCCTTAAAGTGATTGCACTTACATTTTCTTTTGGATTTGGCACTGTTTAAGATGGTGAACTGTTAGAGTTTTGTGCCTCCAACCTGTTTATTGTTGTCGCCAACTGCCCCATCTGATTTTTCAGGTTTTGAATTCTTGCCCTTGTTTCATATTGAAAGTTCAAAGTATTAGTGGCAAGATCCTTAACAATATTCTCCAAAAAATCATCAGGGGTTGGAATTTGAGGGGATTGCTGTTTTGGAGGATATTGCGGTCTATATGCTTGATTATTCGACTACACGTGAGGTGCGTGATGGTTCATCGAAGGATTGTCATATCAGAGGTTTGGATTATTCCTCCAACTTGGATTTTAGTGTTCGGGTAAGGATCATACTTTCTTTGAGGTCGCCCCAAAAATCCTCTTGTTGCATTAACTTGCTCAATAAATTATTCTTGAAGTATGAGACACATATCACTTGAATGCCCCATCGCAGCGCAAATTCCACACACCTTTACATTTTGCCCATTCCCTACAGCAATTTGATGCACAAGAGACGTCACATCAATCAGTTGTTGTTCAAGGGAAGAAACATTTACCTCGTTGCTTCTCTTAGGTATGGGGTCAAGCCTGTTGGTACCAAATTGTTGAGAATTAGCTGCCATATTCGCAATTAAATTTCTCGCATCTTGTGGTGTCTTGTCGAAAAAAACTCCACCACTGGAAACATCCTCCATGCTCCTATCCTGGGGTAAAAGACCCTCATAACAATATTGAATCAAAATATTTTCCTTTCTGATGTTTGCTGCTTTCGAAGCTGGAAAATATTTCTCCAAGAAAATCCTCTTCATCTCATTCCATGTTGTGATGGATCTAGGGGTAGATAATATAGTCAATCTTTTGCAGCATCCTTTAGAGAAAAATGAAAGGCTCTTAGCTGAATTTGTTCCTCCTTCACTCCAGTTGGTTTCATGCTTGTGTAAACCACATGAAACTCCATCAAATGTTTATGGGGATCCTCACCTGCAAGGTCATGAAAAGAAGACAAAAGATGTATTAGTCCAGATTTAATTTCAAAAGTGGCAGTAGCCTCTAAAGTAAGAAAAGTAATGCATAAAGGCTGTTGATTCAAATCAGGGGTGCCAAGTTGTCTCAAGCTCATATTTGTATCCATCTCTTCTCTAGGTTCTTCAAATGGAACCTTTTCTTCTTCTTCTTCTTCTTCTTCTTCTTCTTCTTCTTCAAATTTTCTTCTATACTCCTTCTTCCGTTGATGAAAAGTTCTCTCTATCTCAGGATCGTATGGAAATTCTTCTTCTTCTGAAGATCCACCTGCACGCATGAGCAAACAAGAAAAGCACTGGAAGAAAAAAAATTATAATAAAAGAAATAAAAAAACACAATTAAATTAACACAACGCCTCCCCGGCAACGGCGCCAAAATTTGATAACGCTTAGTCATGTCCAGCCCAAATTAACCCACTCAATTCAAACAAATAAATATTTAGTAGCGAGAGTAAGGATCGTTGCCACGAGAAAGATTTAAATTTATTGTGCTATGAATTAAGAATACGAAAAATAAATAAAAGGGGTTTTCTTTGTTCAAATTTACTTCTAAGAATTTAAAAAATAAAGAAATACTAATTCTAAAATTCAAATTAACTAACATGCAAAATTAAAATTAAGTTTACTAACAATCAATTAAACAAGTCTCGGTATCGGTCAACTACGCCCTTAAAGTTTATTTACTCGATCACTGATTCTCTAAAAATAATCAATTCACATTTGAATATTCATCATTGAAAATTCAATTTCTATCTCACCTTAATTTTAGTTAAATAGAAGCAAGCGTTCTAATATTAACCTTTACCAATGAATCAACCAAAATATAAGAAATTAAAGTTTAAATCCAAGGTAGCATTCAAACTAGTGAGATTGATGAATCTAAACAATACAAACACAAGCGATTGTATTTAATCTAGTCAAGAGATGTTCCTACCAATTAATAAATTCAAAAGTAAAAATTATTAATCATAGTTGTTTCAAAAATTAGAGGGATCAAACAATTAAGGATTTGATATCTAATTTAGCTTTAGATTGTGTGAAAAATTATAGGTGATCTAGCTGATAATCGAACATACAAGCATGATAAATAAATCCAAACAACTCTTGATATTCAAACAAAATTCAAACAATAAAAGCACCAAAATCTCACGAGAAAAATAAAACTTCAAGGATTCGTCTTCCTCAACCAAGAATTAAAACTTATCTACGAAGGGCCATGAAACAATTACAAGAAAAAATTGAAAAACAAAAAGAATCTAAGCACAGAAGAGAAACCTAGTCGCCCAGAGTTGTTACACACGTCCTCTCCTCCAAAAAATCATGATTTCGTGAGTTTTTATCTAAAAATAAAAACCTAGAGTCCTCCCAATCTTTCCTTTCTTTTTAAAACAAATTTTCCTTATCGCGGGGGCGCTCGAGCTCAAGAAGTGGCCGCTCGAGCGCGCCTCTTCTCTGTCCCGAGGAGTTTTTCTCGCCCAGGCATGCTCAAGCACAACATATGGCCGCTCGAGCGCGCTATGGTTCTGTCTTGTTTCTTTTTTCTCGCGAGCGCGCTATACTTCTGTCCATCTTTGAATTTTCTTCTCTTTTTCTTCTCAATTTCTCCTATTTTGCTCAATCTTTTCTCTTTCTCTATATTAAACCGAAAACAATTATTAGGAACTATGAAATCAATTTAATCAATGCACATTCACCTAATCATAAAAAATTAACTAAAATAAACATAGACAAATATCAACACATCAGTCACTATAAATGGTGAAGTCTTTTCCTTCGGTAGGTTGTGCCAACACTGAGGTAGTGGATAATTTTTTCTTCCGTGTCTCGAAACACTTCTCACATTCCTCACTCCAACTAAACTTAATATTCTTTTGGGTGAGCTTGGTGAGTGGTATTGATATAGATAAAAACCCTTCGACAAACTTCTGATGGTATCCAGCTAACCCTAGAAAACTCTGAACTTTTGACACTGTCTTCGGCCTTGACCATTCCATAATAGCTTTGACTTTCACTGGGTTAACTGGTACTCCTTCAGTAGATATAATGTGACCTAAGAATGTCACACTATCTAGCCAAAATTCACACTTCTTGAATTTTGCGAAAAGCTCTTTCTCTCTTAGAGTTTGAAGAGTCATCCGTTGGTGGTTTTCGTGGTCCTCCTTTCTTGGAGAATATACAAGGATGTATTCAATTAACACTACCACAAATTTTTCAAGAAATTGCTTGAATACTCGGTTCATCAAGTCCATGAATGTTGCAGGTACATTCACCAAACCAAAAGATATCACAGTGAATTCACAATGCTCATATCTTATTCTGAAAGCTGTCTTTGGGATATCTTCAGCCTTAATCTTGAGCTGGTAGTATCTTGACCTTAAGTCGAGCTTTGAGAACACCTTAGCTCCTTTTAACTGATAAAAAATGTCATCGGTCCTTGGAAGCGGGTACTTGTTCTTGATTGTGATCTTATTAAACTCTCGGTAGTCGATACACAATCTCGTGCTTCTGTCCTTCTTTTTAACAATAAGGCAGGTGCTCCTCAAGGTGACGCACTTGGTCGTATTTGTTTCTTATCCAATAACTCTTGGAGTTGGTCATTGAGTTCTGCTAGTTTAGCTTACCTCAAGTACTGATCTACTAAATAGCTTCGCCCAACTGTTTGCTAAATTGATGTACTCAACTGATCAACCAAACTATTCAGTTTTCCTGGTATTCATCTAATGTTGTACCATTAGTTTCCTTAGTACCAAACTGATATTGTACCATCAGTTTACCTAGTTCCAAACTGATCTTGTACCATCAGTTTACTTAGTACCCAACTGACATTGTACCATCAGTTGACCTGGTACTAAACTGGTCGCATAACATCAGTTTACCTTTACTTTTTTCACAGAAATTTTCGCATCTATTTTAGTCTTCTATTATCTTCCTTAGTTATCAATTATGCTTACTAAGTTCTCTTGAGTTTTCGACTACTGAGTTTATCTCAACTACTCAGTTTTTGTTTCATTACTGATTTAACATTCATTTTAGCAACTTGTTCTTAATTTCAGTTTCTCTACTCCTTTCGAATTTTAACTCCCCTCAGTTTATGAAACCTGGTTTTGCTCTGATACCACTTCAATGTCATGCCCCGAAACTGGGCCTAGTTGGCATCGGCGTTATTTAATGTTTTTACATTAAATAACAAGCCTCGGAGTATAGAATTTTGAAATAATCAGTCTACTCATTCATGAAACTGAAATTACATGGTCTTTATTAAACTCAAATTTTAATTGCCTTTACAATCTTTAACTGAAAATAACAGAACTTAGTATGCAGCGGCTTTTTACAACTAAATGAAAGTAGAACTAAACAGAAACTAAACATCAACAATTTGTTGGACTTCTTCACTAAATCTAGAACTGATTTTGCTTATCATCCTTGAGCTCTTCCTCGTTCTTATCTGGTGAGTGATATGGGTATCACTCAGTAAATGGTGGAAAACTCCCAGCATCGTTTAAAATCATTTTAACAGAATTTCTTACATATACATATTAATAAAACAGAGTACTGAACATGAGCAGATACATATCTTTCCAGAAATCGGAAAATTCAAAGAATGTACCAAATCACTTATAAATTTTGTGGCTAACTGATATCAGCTCCTTATATTTTTATCCTCTAAAGGGTGAGGAATCAGAACAGAACAGAACCAGAGTATTCAAAATATTTATTCCTACCACTAGTTCATAAGCTTTGGTACATCAAAAATCACAGTGTGCATATTCATGCCAAGAAATTTTATATTACATGCTGGAAATCAAAAAACAAAACAAAACAAAACATATTTACCATAGTTTAAAACAAAACACCCACTTACCTTAGATTTTCTAAACAGAGTTTCGGTTTCCTTGTTCAACTGCCTGCTACTGGTCTGCTCAACTGGCTGCTACTGCTACACTGATATCCTCACTCACTCTATAGGTGTAATGCTCAGAATTTTGAGTAACCATTCTCAGAGATCTGATGGCTATTTATAAAGAAGATTATGACTGTTAGGCTCCTCCTTAATTGTCATTATTTGCCATAATTTTGAGTTATTTCATCAGTTACGATTTTTGGAGCATATGGATTTCAGTCTAGCTATTGGACTTATCTTGGTCAACTGGTCAACTCAGTTTACCTCGATTTTAGTCTATCTGAAGTTCAATTTAGTTTGCCAAACTATAGTCTTCATTCAATCAGTCTATCTCAAGTTCAGTTTACTTCCGCTTAGTTTACTCTGAAATTTCGGATTCTTACACCACAATCCAAATTATCTCCTTGGTATCTACACTTTGTGATCCCACGTTGCAATTTCAAAGGTCAAATTCCTCTAGTATCCTGGCAAAAATTCAACCTGGACACAAATCGAATTATTTTAACAGTAAACTAATTGCATCACATAATGAGGGATGTACAATAATGTAATACTTACAAACTGCCTCGCACTTGTCTTGTCATATGGGCTTCCTTCTGAGTTCTTCACCACAAATTCCATATTTTCACTAATCCACACAAGAAAATACCAATGGGATCTTGCACCGATAGGAAATAACACATATCTACATGTCTCCATCACTTCCTTATCCAAATCATGTAGCTTCACCTCGGTATTTTTCATACACATGGAGAGAAAGTTCACATATTGATCATCCTTGAGTGATTTGTTATTATAGTGCACACCAAGTACACGTAATACATCACTCTACGATAAAATATTTAAATTGCCAGCAATCAATTTTTATATTGCTTAGATAAATAAATAATAGAATAGTAGATGAAATACAATTAATTAAAAAGGTAGCTCATACGCACCTGGACCCAAGGTTGAACAGTGTAAATGGGAAGACCACGGTTATTGGAGCAGCTCAAAATTTTCAGGTAGCATTATATTTTGTCTCCTTGGATTTTATTTCCAAACAAAAGATCACATAATTGGGGCCCTTCCACTGACAGGTACGAGTCATTCTACACCACACAACTGTAAAAAAGAAAATCAGTACATTAATTAAATATACAATGTAATAAACATGATGACTTACTTCGATTTTTCTTTGGAAAGTAAAGAAAAAATTATATTTCTCTCCAAGTCAGTAACTAAATCGTGTCCACGTAAATCTATCTGGCCCTTATACAATTGCAAATGGTCCTCCGCGGCCTGCCCAACATCTGACGTCACCTGCTCAACAATAATATCAAGATCTATGAGATAGTCATCTTGGTCAAAGACACAAAAATTAAAACAGAAAAAAAATATAAGTCACATATAAAATAAAGGAAAGAAGTAACTATAAGTAATATATTACTACAAAGCTCTTCATTCTACCAAGCTAACTACTCAATTTTTCTCTCAATATTTTTGCAGCTCTTCTCGGCGCATTCATCAAATCTCTTTTTTCTCCTACTAGAGCGCTATACTTTCTTTCTTATGTTTGCCATCTTATTAGGATCAATATCACTTGTAGCATCACTCTCGTCGACCATCATCTTTGAAACATGGTCATCAACATTTCTACCAGAATCATCTTCATAGGTCTTTAAGGTCATTTACTAGAATCCACATTCACATTATCAACTACCTTCTCAGGTTCCTTCTTAGTTTCATTTTTATTTACATTTTCTCAGCTTCTTTCTCATCTAACTTACCAACTTCATCCTACATTTCATCCGCAACATCTTTCATATTTTCATGAGTTGTTGGAACTTGTGTCTCAAACTGCACACTATGTAAGTCATTCAAATTGCCATCAAAATTCTTACGAACATATTTTTTATGATTACTACTTTTTTCCAGCAACATTGTTCGAACCACATTTGCTTTCAACTTTTCAATCTCAGAAGACTGTTCCCTAATAATCTTCTCTAAACAAGTGACATCAGTTTTCAAAAAATACTCATTCATTATTAGCATTACTTGTAACAAAGAAATCACACAATTCATCAACAAACTTTAAGAACATTAAAATTAATTGCACAAAGCATAAAGTTGCATCACATTCACATACCACACTGCTAGAAAATATTTTCTCAACAAACATTCTTTCCTCGGGGAATGAAACTAAAGGAAAACCTATTTTTAATAGAAAATTGCAATGTTAAAACCCTATAATTTTTTTGGATAATATTGTATAAAATTAAATATCAAATATGACATTCGTCCTCGTAATTGCATAAAATAATTCTTTGGCAGAATCAGCATTGGCAGGAATTTTGCACTTTGCCCAACGAAAAACACGGAAAAATTTCCTGAAACTTGCCTGAATGACAAACAAAGGTACACTCTCATACAATCTTGCCTACATTAAAAGATTATTAGATTAAGTAATGATCAATGAGAAAATGATAAAAGATCAATGTATTAAAGATAATACATACTAACCATCAACCCCACTAAACAACCATCTAGGTACTTCTTTCGTTCTACTTCATCTTGCCCATCACCGATATGGGCAGCCATTTGATCGCAAAAGAATCGATACGCAGCATCACCCCACGAGAAATTAAATAATCCAGATCATCAAAATATGGCATAATAAATTGTGTAGTAGAATATTTTCCAACCGAAAAATTACACAATGGAATAAATATAAGATAAAAATCCTCGCAAAGTCCTCAACATATATTTTTTCCTTATGTGCTAGCTCAAGAAGTTTTACACGAAGGCTTGAACGGATCACCTTGCTTATATTACCCCAAAATAATGATTTACAAAATAAGATTCCATTTTCAAATCGATATTCATCGATTGTCCAACATATTTTAGCCCCATTACAATGAAAAATTCTGACAACTTAAAAGGAACCGATACACTACCATCGCCAAATTTGAAGGACAAAGATCGGACATCAAACCTTTTCTACACTGCCTTAATATTCAAACAACTAAAGCGAGGCTTTGGCAAGGTTAACCATTCTAAGAATGACGAATTTTTTATCCACTGTAGTTGTATTTTTATAGGTGAAATTTCTTCTATCGTACTCCAAAATACTGAACAAGAACAACGGCTTGGTGACTCATACGATCTATGGGTACTAGCCTTCACCTCTAAAAGGAATATCAATCCTTGTCGATTCCTCCCATAATGTGATCAGACTTATTCGTTGTATTTTTCCTTGCTAGACACGATACGATATGCTATGTTTAATATTTTGATATTATCGAGAATCTATAAAATAAATATTTACCTAGATTGAATAATATCTTGATATGAAATTTGTGTGTATTTTGGTTATCAAATATTATCAAGATATAATTGATTGTGCTTAAAAGAGTCATGTTCTTAATAAAATCTTATTTTCTTATTTGTGTAGGATTTTATATAAGGAATTCTTTCCAAGCTTGGACTCCTATCTGAAAAAGAATTTATGTGCACACAAAAGTCAAGACTTCAGACGTTGAATTCACAGAGATCTCAGAAGAAAATCAAGTAGAAGAATTTGAAGGTTTCTGAATAATTTTGTAGCCGTTGTTGCTGTTTGCCTATGTTGTCATGCATGTTGGAGACATCGGAGACAACACTTAGTGCATAGTATTGTTCGAAAATCTTTTCTGTCTCTCCAGTTTGGCATACGAGAGTTTCATCTGATTTGTTTATTATACTATTTGTTTAGGATGCAATTTGTTTTATCAACTTGTTGAGAAATTTAGTTTTTACTGTTTTTCGTAAAAATCACTAGTATTAGTTTGTAAAAATGATTTACGTTTTCTAGTGATTTTTTGGCCTTAAAGCACCCGCACAAGTACTAATTACTTGTGCATGATTATCTCTTGTTTTATTGATTTTATTAATTATTTGTGTTTTATTAATTCGGTTGCATGTTGTCTCTCGTGTTGCCAACACCATAGACTACACTAACTCTACACAGATTTAAGATAAACTTCATACGTTGAATTCACAAAGATCTCAAATCCTACTCGTTTTCGAACCATTTCTAAATAAAAAATAAAAAGCGTGATAAACAAATTTCACAGTATCAAGAAGGGAAAAAATACAAATAAACCTTCAATGGGCTCAGATATCAAGATTTATATGCAACCACGGTAGTACAAATTAACATTGTGAAAGACCAAAAACACAAAATGATATATATAAGCATCTTCAAGAATAAAAATTGATTAGTACATCACGAAATCACAATAATTAACCAAAAAATTTTTTTTCAACATAAATCTAATACCAAAATTATCAACAAATGCATTATCCCAATTAAAAAAAAACTAATATACCTGATATTTGTTCAACACAAAGCCTAGGTTGAAAAGAGAAGTGGCTCGCCGTTTGAGAAGATTAAACACTTGGTTGGAATTTTATAAATGGCTCGTCGGGGCTGGAAAGCAAAATAGCTTATGTCGCCAATGGAGGAGAATCGACGCCGGTGGACCTAAGCTATCCTTCGCCGTGGAGTGAAAATCTAGTAAACCGTTTGGAAATTTAGAAATTTCTACTTCACCGGAGGAAAACGGCGGTCGGAAGAAAAAATGTGATGGACGGGAGCTCAACAGAGAAACGGAAGGAAATATATTTAAGTAGTCTGAATTTTTAAGCGTAAAGATCCATTAAATTGCAAGGGGAGCTAGAAATAAACAATTTTGGCAGTAGGAAGCACTTAATATTTAATTCTTACAGGGGACTGATTTTATGTTCAAAGTAGGGGTGGAGGTTTTAGGCTAGTTTACCCTTAATATTAATATTAATACTTTTAAAACTCTATAGATTAGGGGTGCAAACGAACCGAATCGAGCCGAATAATGATAAAATTTTAAGGTTCGAATTCGGCTCGATAAGAGTATATTCGAGTTCGAGCTCGATTCGAAGTTCGATAATTTCAAATATTTTGGCTCGAGTTCGGCTCGAAATGAAGTTCGAGTTCGAGTTCGGTTCGAAATATTCGAACCTATTCGTGAACTATTCGGATATTATGGTTCGAAAGCTCGAAATGTATATATATTATTATATAATTATATTATATTAATTAAATATTAAGACTCGCGAACTATTCGCGAACTATCGAACGGAGTAATTTCGGCTCGAGCTCGGCTCGAAAAAATGTTCGAACATGTTCGAATTCGGCTCGAGTTCGATAAGCTCAAATACGAATCAAATATTTATCGAGCGGGCTCGTAAAGCTCACGAATAGGTTCAGTTCGTTTGCACCCCTACTATAGATGTTTAAATTTGAGTTGTGTTCTGTATGAATCTTCAATCAGGTTCTCACGACTCTACTGTATGTCTAAGTATTAAGGCTCTGTTTGCTTGGTAACATATTAACTTCACAGCAGTTGAACTTATTTTTGTTTTATGTATGTATAATTCCTAAGAAAAATTATAAATATTAAAAATATAGTTGTTACAAATCAGTTGTATGAGTATCTTTCATAACCTTAAAGTTTGCTTCGGCTTATGTTTTATTTAATCCAAATTCAGAAGACGATGGCATGATCACTCCGATTTTTCAAAAATGATTTTAGCATTTTGATAAATAAATGTAAATGTATCTTCTTAAATATTTTTTTATATTTTATTAAAACACACTTTTTTTATTTTTACCAAATACTCTACCTTGAAATTCTTGCACTTCATAATTTCAAATACTACACTTAATATCATCTTTAGAACACTCCATTAATTTCCTCCAACATAAAACAACAAAAAAACATGCCAAGTAATTTCCCCACAAATTGCTTAGTCCAAAACCTTTTGCGGAGTCTGCAAATCTCAGACGGATTTTTCAAGGACAAACTAGTTCAACTCCCACCCCGGCCACTTCGATCCCTTTCCCACCGTTAGATCCAGTTCCGACGGTTGAGATTCACCCTGAAAACATTTCCCAATTGCATATTTGCACCCCACCCCAACCCCTATCCCCCACCATAGAATTGATCACGAACACTCAGGGAGGCAAGAAATTCAAACCTCCACCACCACGCCGCCGCTAAACGCCGTGAAAAGATGGCGTCTTTGGCCCTCACCACCTCCTTAGGCCTCCGCTTTCGCCCCCTCTCCTCCCCTAAATCCCAAACTTCCAAAGCTATCTATCCCTCCACTAGATTTAGATCATTTGTCGCCAATTCCGCTGACATTTCCAAGAACAACCCGCTTAGTGGTTTTCCTCGACAGGAAGATCAAGTCCAGTTCGCTAAGCAAAATCCCAGATTCCTAATCAAGCGTGATCCGATTCTTGCAACTGCGTCCGCTTCCACTTCCGCGGTGCCGGTAGTGCCAGCTCCCCAGCCGTGGCAGGGTGCGGCCATTAAACCACTCATAGCTTCCATAGCTACGGGTGTTATTATCTGGTTCATTCCGCCGCCTTCCGGGGTTTCAAGAATCGCGTGGCAATTGCTTTCCATTTTCTTGGCCACTATAGTTGGTATCATAACACAGCCATTGCCTTTGGGAGCCGTAGCTTTAATGGGCCTCGGCGCCTCTGTTCTGACGAAAACGCTTACCTTTGCGGCTGCATTTTCAGCCTTCGGCGATCCCATTCCATGGCTGATTGCATTGGCTTTCTTTTTTGCGCGCGGGTTTATCAAGACTGGATTGGGTAACAGGATTGCTTACCAATTCGTGTCATTATTCGGGAGTTCTTCTTTAGGATTAGGTTATAGTTTAGTTTTCAGTGAAGCCCTTTTAGCCCCAGCTATTCCTTCGGTCTCTGCTCGAGCTGGTGGTATATTTTTGCCTTTGGTGAAATCCCTTTGCGTTGCTTGTGGTAGTAATGTTGGTGATGGGACTGAGCACAAGTTAGGATCTTGGCTAATGCTTACATGTTTCCAAACTTCAGTGATTTCATCATCTATGTTTTTGACAGCCATGGCTGCAAATCCTTTGGCTGCTAACTTGACAGCAAGTACTATTAATATGCCCATTGGTTGGATGGATTGGGCTAAAGCCGCAATCGTGCCAGGATTGGTTTCATTGATTGTGGTGCCTATGCTTTTGTATGTGATATATCCACCTACGGTGAAGAGTAGCCCGGACGCCCCAAAGCTTGCTAAGGAGAGGCTGGAGAAGATGGGGCCAATGACTAAGAATGAGATAATCATGACTGGAACATTGCTACTCACGGTATGCAACTTAAGAATCTAACTTGGATTATAAATTTTTCATTTAGTTTATTTTTCTTTCATTTATGCTGCTAATACTATGTTTACATGGTTAGTTATTCATTATTTGGGCTGAGAAAGTTTTTGCCTTTCTTTTGTTGATTGGATGTGGTGTTTGTTAGGGAGTATTATTTAGACTCATTCAAGAATTACAAATCTGTTTGGCTCTTTGAATTCCCAAGATGTCATAAGCATGTTTTCAGCTAATTTCATGGTACATTGGATAACATAAGAAGCTTTATATGCTCTCACCGATTCACCTGTTGTCTGTTTCTCAACATTAGAATTTATTGCATAATGGAAAGTATAAATATGTTAAGATTCATTTTTAGATGTAAAACTGAAATAAAACTTCAACCAGACACACATACACACACAGACACGTATATAACTGCAATTTAGACGTTTATTTAAATGTGCTGGAAGTGAAAGAAATAGATGCTAATCTGCTAATCACTAATCATTTGGTAGATGAGCGTGTAAATAACATGGTGTCTCTCAAACTTCCCGTTCCTCTATGACCCTATACTCTCAGATGCCACAAAATTTATTTGATGATTTTTTGTAGTTTTGCTGTGTGATTCTAGTTTGTGCAAATCTGTTTTCTGTTCACAGTGTCCAAAATGTGGCCCTTGTTCGTACTGGTTATCTTTTATCCATGGCTAAGGGGAATTCTGAAGTTGATGTTTCATTTCTTTACTTGTGTAATCCTATCCTGATCTTGTCAATAAATTATTGATGTTTACAGTACGTATTCAATGAACTTCACCTGTAATTTTCAAGTAGACATTGTCAAGATGCCTTTGTGGTTGACTTTTATTAAAATAAATGGCATGATTGCATTTAAATGGCTCAAATCCATATCTGCATACGGAAGAATACTAGAAGAATTGGAGAAACGAAAAGGAATATATGTCATTTGGTAAATTAAAAACTTATTTCTGATTTTACAAGCCATTTCACTTTTTGCTACTTGAGATATTTCGTTATCTGATTTACTTGTTTATTGATCCATCAATTCACTTCCATAAGCCCATTTCACGGCTATCTTACCCATGCCTCAATCTGTTCACAACTATATCTGAGTCTGTGTTAGCAACATTGCATCATAAAAATTTACGAAACAGGATGTGGTTCCCTCCAAAACCACATCCCATTTCAGATTCAGAACTTTAACGACACCTTCATGTTTTTCGATGGATAGTATTATGTAGAAGAATTTCTTGATGACATTTTTTGTTCAAAAATAAATAAACATTATCGTGAGTTTCATTTGCCTGATTTTACTGAAAATGATGACTCCATAAATTTTTACTCCCACGTATCAGGTAGGGCTATGGGTCTTTGGAAGCAAGCTGAATGTTGATGCCGTTACTGCAGCAATTCTTGGACTATCCGTCCTCCTCATAACTGGAGTAGTCACATGGAAAGAATGCTTGGCTGAATCAGTTGCATGGGATACCCTTACATGGTTTGCTGCACTGATAGCAATGGCCGGATATCTAAACAAATATGGACTCATTTCTTGGTTCAGCCAAACCGTAGTTAAGGTTTGTTCACTTTTCACCACATCTTACATTAGAGATGGGGATACCAATTTAATAACATAGCATCGATGCAAATTTTTTGCATCTTTTAAAATATTTGAGTTTTATAACTTTGGTTACTGTTAACACAAGTTTTGATATTTGGTGCAGCTGATGTTCGATTTTACATCTATTTTTTATCGTCTTTATCTATGAGTAGCCTAATGCATCTCCCAGTTTAAGATTTACTTTTCTTCTTGCCCTACTATATATATCATTCATTTGTTGCTAAGATGTATCTTCTCTACTTTTTCCCCTTAATTTACAGTTTGTTGGTGGATTGGGCCTTACGTGGCAACTGTCTTTCGGTATTCTCGTTCTCCTATACTTCTATTCTCACTATTTCTTTGCAAGTGGGGCCGCGCACATTGGGGCCATGTTTACCGCATTTCTATCTGTATCAAGTGCATTGGGTACTCCGCCATATCTTGGTGCCATTGTCCTCTCCTTCCTCTCGAATCTCATGGGTGGCCTTACTCATTACGGGATTGGATCAGCACCCGTTTTCTATGGAGCTGGCTATGTGCCACTCGCGAAATGGTGGGGCTATGGATTCTTGATCTCCGTTGTCAATCTTGTTATATGGCTCGGGGTGGGTGGAGCATGGTGGAAAGCCATAGGCTTGTGGTAGAACCAGCTCCTTAGATTAACTCTCTCGTGCAATAATTTTGGTCTGTTTCAATTGGTTACTGTTTTGGTTTCCCTCGTGGGCATTCACCTTTCCAACCTCATCTATTTTTAACCAAAAATTTCAGATGTTTAGACGAGATTAATGTGAAGTTGAAAATACGAGATTTCTAGTAATGGAACAAAGTCAAATATTGGGTACGTTATTTTTCAAATTAAATACAATTTATATTCAGGAGGGATTTGAAATACATGGCAATCAATTAGTTTGTGCTTGCATCCATGAATCTTAAATGTACTTTTGTTATTTAGAAAAATAATGCCATAAATTTTAAATTTTCACTTGCGTGTTTACCTCTTATTTTAGATTAGATTTCACATTCACTCAACAATAATATATTAGTGATGTATAAAAGTTGTGTATTTCTTGTCAAAAAAGGTAAGGCGTGTATTTAAATTTGATCGATTATTTCATTTAATCAATAAAATTACTTGAAAGCTATGAATTTTAGATCTACCTTTCAGATTCATCCTCAAGTTATTCATATAAAATGTGAATAAAAGTCATTAAGTTATTCATATCAAATGTGAGTTTGGGCAAAACTTCAATGATAATGCGTAGCAATGGTGGAGATGTGGTACATAGAGATGCCCCTTTACGTAGTCACTAATTTCTCCAATTTTTATTTTTATACTGTTTGGAATAATATAGCGTAAAATCAATATCCAAAAAAGGGAAAATGTTACCAAAGTTTTATGTGTGTACATGAAAGACATGAAAAAACTCCTTTATATAAGGTTGTGTTTGTATTGATATTGTGGGTTTTAAATCTATTGATTTAAAATTGCTAGACTTGTTTTTATGCGTAAAATTGAAGTGAATTTTCAATTTATTCATATCATATTAAACAATTTCAATAATAATTGTGATATATTTCAAATGACACTCGAGAATTTCAAATCTTATATATATCTAGCTAGCTAAACTTGTAATTGTGGTGGATTTTAAATGACACTTAAAACTTCAAATCTACTACATAGATCAAGCTGTATAATTTCAATGATAATTTTGATGATCAATTCAGATACACCCAATACATTATACATGTGTCATTTGACACACATGATACATCCCAAAATCAAATCTCTCACCCCAAACAAATCCATGAACCTATCAACCAAAAGTTTTTGTTGTAAAACAGTACAATGGTTAAAGTTTTATAGTTTAACATGTTGATATATTTAATTTAAACATCACAAGATCTATCATACCATTTATGATGCTATTAAGGTAATGTTTGTAAGAGCTTCTAAGAAGCACTTCTCAACTTTTTCTTCACAAAATTTCAGAATTTTGTGAAGGAAAAGCTGAGAAGTGTTTCCTAGAAGCTCTCTCAAACACTATCTAAGTATAATAATTCAAGTGATTATAATGATTCTATATGTAAAATAGAGTTTTGATATCATGGGCAAACAGCCAACCACCATGGGCACCTACACCACCCCAAGGGCACTGCCCTGGGGTGGCGTGTAAACTCATGATTGGTTAAAATGAATGGGTTCCACGTGGGGCCTACTGATTTTAATCAATCATGCTCTACCACGGCACCCCAAGGCAGTGCCCTTTGGGATGGCGTAGAATTTCCCGTGATAACTATCTTTTAGTTTTTGTTTTAGCGTCACATCAACGGATCTAATTTCCACATGAAATGTTAAATGGGTTGTAGAAAGAATGGTAGTAATTCCGAACTTGGCTGTTGATTTTCGTCCATAAAACCCAAATCATAATTAATTATTATTACTACTCCTAGTCTCCTACTGCTATTATTATTATTATTGTTATTATTCTTATTATCTATACTATTAATAAAGGGATAAAAATGAATAATACTGTTTTTTTGGTGAAGTTTTTTTTTTTTTTTTTAAATTCCAAACCTATCATTTCTTACATTAACTTCTAAACATATTTAATTTTGTAGAAATGCTTAATTTCTCATATTTTATATAAAGAATTATCTTACTAAATCTTATATCATATTTATTTTTGTACAATATGGTAATTAAATTGAAATTTTCAAAAAAAAAAGTGTAAACATATTATGTTTGACACCCAACGTGGGTGCTCGGTTGCTAGTTATTATTATGAAATAACATTCGATCAAACATGAAAATGTATGTGAAACGGTTTCATATGTCAATTTTGTAAAGCGGAACTCTTCTTTAGGTCACTCATAAAAAACATTAATTTTTATACAAAAAAATATTAATTTAATTTTATTGTAAATAAAAACAAATATTATGAAATCGTCTTAAATGATACCTACGTATGATAATTACAACGACAAAAGAATATATTTGAGATCCTTGGGGCCTTTTTATGGGGGCACTGACGTTTGGTTGTCCATTTCTTTTTTTTAATTTTTTTTTAATTTAATTTAATTTAATTTTTTTGAGATAGTTCGGTTGTCCATTTTTGTGTCTTGTTTTTATTGGCAACCATTCCCCGTATCCAAAGGTCAGCGCCCATAAGAGGAGCCGAAGGTGCCTGCCTTTCATTTTCATAGCAAATAGATGAGATACAACTCTTATCTTTTTAATCCTGGTTGGTAGATTCCAACTCCACGAAGATGAAATCGGAATCAACTGCTTGGACATGGTACATTTTGGTATTTAATGGATTTGGTCTCGAACCGATATAGATGGCTGCATTTTCTTGTGTTCAAATTCGTTAGATAAGTTGATCATATGTAAAATCATAACATGAACATTTATTTTTTTTTTTTACATTAAAATTTGAAACTAGAGATTGAATATATTTGATGTAAATAATTTAGCACACTTGGTCTTCGCATCATTAGGCGACACACACACTAGAATAAAACTTTGGATATCGGTGACCTGATACCGCACCAACGGGTCCAACCATGTACTCAAGAACTCGGGGTTGAACGATCCCACTACAGATTATATTAAGGTACATACTCAACATGATAATGTATGCAGCATAATAATCGTGACATATATGCACATAAAACATTCCATTAAACATGAAAACAAAGAACATGCATACTCAACCAAGATATCTCGGATAGTACGTTCGTACCTCTACTTAAGCAACTTAGCAACTCGGGTGTCAAGTCAAAGCCTATAAGCAAGTAATGACCATATCACACTTTGCGTACTAAAACCTTAAATAGACTAATAGTTACTCCCAGAAGCTCATCAAATTCTAGAATTATACATGCGTCTGTCATCAACCCTTTGATAACGATGACCCCAAACTATAGGTTCAACTCCACTATGATCCCCGTAGTGCCTCTCTATCACCCGACCCTTGAACCGACGCCTAGATACCTTCAAAATCCAACTAAAAACGAGAAAGAAGAGTGGGAAATGAGCAAGAAAATGGCTGCCTCGAGCCCTTTATTTATAGGAAAAGTTCGGACCTCCCGACCCCTGCAAAGTTCGGACCTTCCAATACATGGTTCGGAGCTTCTGAACGCACTTCAGAGTTTCCGATCTCTAAATCTGAGCTTTCGATCTCTAGCCACCAAATGTGTGCCCTTTGATTGGATAACTTATTGTGCTTGCAGAGTTCGGATCTTTCGAACTTGGCTTCGAAGCTTCCGAACTCACTCGAGTCAAATCACAATTCAAAAAACTCATATTTTCTTATCCAAAGACGATTGGATCTTCCGATCTGTAGTTTGAAATGTTCGAACTGCTCGGTGCCTTTGATATTGTATATTGTCATCCGATCATGTTTAGAGCTTCAGAACTTCCCAGTAACTTGGGGCTCTCTAGGCCATTTCTGATCGTTCTGATTCTGATTTTCAACTCTATAACCCAAATGAGGATCTCTTAATCATGTTTTGACCAATTAAATGTGTTTAGACAGCTGTTGGAAAACTGGCGAGTTCCCAGACCAATTACGATTGATACCCGGTGCAGCGGAAGTTTAAAAATTTTTCATGGAACGTTTCCATGGTATGGGTATCAACCGTTCATCGATTGAATTACGTGTGTGTAAAATTTAAATAACAATTAAATAAATTTTACCTCAAATCTCGCAACGAGATTAATGGACACCAACAGAACAATTCTGCTCTTGTTGTCTCTCCCTGGAACCGATGAACGCCTTCAATCAGGTCCACGAACAGAGGTTTAATCCCTCTGATAGATTGCACTAGAAAATCTATCAGAAGTTTTCTGCGAAGAGAATACACGAATTTGATTCGTTATTCCTTACTGCAATTCAAAATCACAGACCGGAATTTTCTCGGGCAGAGCAAGGGGGCGGCCGAAATTCTTTGAGAGAGAATAGGGTTTTCGAATTTTTTTTTGCTCTCAAAAATTATGACCTGTTGTGTGTAATTTCTGTACTGAAATAACTTATTTATAATGCAGGCCACTAACACCTTAGGGCCCATTAGTCATAAGCTGGGGCCCGACAAGCAAAGCCCGCTCGTTCAGAAATTAATATAAAATTCATCGTGACTCCGATTGATGAAACGATTTCACCAATGTGCACAGAAACCATTTCTGCACGTTTTAAAGTCAAAATAAATTTTCCTGAATCCGAATTCAGTGGTTTCCAAAAATGTCCATCCCTATGTCATTTTAGGAAATCCTACTCCCTTACTCTTATTTTAAGAAGTCCAACTCCTTAGTTCATTAAATTTAACTCTTTAAATTTAACTATCTCAACGGGGATTAAAACTCCATTACACTGTGTGACCCTCAATGGTTCAGGGATACAGCTAGCCGTGGGCTCACAACTCCTTGTGACTCGGAACAACACTTTCCGACTTGCCCAACGAATCATGGTAAAGCGCCTAGCAACATCGCCCCATGATTCCCTAGGTATCACTGATAGTGCCTACAAGAACCAGTAGATTTTGGTTAGCGTACAGTACGGTCCCTTCATCCATATATCCCGATCGAATCAACAACCATTGGTATATCGAGAGTCGCTCAAGATTCGATAACTATGCAATACATCTTGAAGATCAAATTAGTGACATCGCATGTGCTACTAAGAAACCATTTCTTAAATCACATCAATTACTCTGGCCAGAGATTTATCACACTAATATCTCCTCAGATCGCATAGGATATCCACACTCGCAAGTATGTGGTGAATCCTTGACAACAATGCATTGACTCCTATATGTGTCGTAACTGTACCCAATCTCGACACCTGATGACCCCCTCAGAGTCGGTAAACGAGTCAAAGCACAGTACTAGCATATAGAGTCTCCATGATGTTTCAAGTCGTAAGGACTAATGGTGTACAACCAAAACCGCGGACTTTATCCACTCGATAAGTGATAACCACTTGGAAAGTCCGGATAGGGTAGTTCGACTATTCATCCTATGAATATCCATTTGCATGCTTCGAACATCTCCATGTTCCCTACCAATGAAACGTGGTACTCCGCATCGCAAATGCTAGTCTCAAACTCGAGCGATCCTTATCCTTATTATCGGACGGCTCAATCGACTAGGAACGGTTTTAGAATATACAGTGACTATAAGATGTATTTCATGATAGACATCTCCATGTTCTACCACATCTTACATACACTATAGTATATTCAAGGTCTTTATCAAAACAACAATAGTATATAACAATATGAAGTAATATAAAGTCATTGCCATAAAAGTGTAAATAATATTAAACAAAAGATTGTTTATACAAAGAGTCAACAAAGCCCATAGCCACACAGTTGGCTCACTGGGCACCCACTCTTACAATCTCCCACTTGCCCTATAGCCAACTAGTCATACTACGTAGACCCATTGCTTCGCGATGTTTGTCAAACAATGGTCCTGGCAAAGGCTTAGTAAGTGGATCAGCGATATTGTCTGCAGAGGCCACTCGTTCGACACTGATGTCTCCTCTTTCCACAATCTCCCGGATTATGTGGTATTTCCTCAGTACGTGTTTGGATCTTTGATGAGACCTTGGTTCCTTTGCTTGAGCAACGGCACCCGTGTTGTCGCAGTACACCGGGACTGGACCAACAAATTCAGGAATGACGCCCAACTCTTGGACGAAATTCCTCATCCAAACGGCCTCTTTAGCAGCAGCTGATGCTGCAATGTATTCAGCCTCAGTGGTGGAATCCGCTGTGGTGTCCTGCTTGGAACTCTTCCAAGAGACAGCACCACCATTGAGCATGAACACAAATCCAGAGGTTGACTTCGAGTCATCCACATCACTTTGGAAGCTAGAGTCGGTATAGCCTTCCAGTTTGAGTTCTCGTCCTCCATAAACCATGAACATATTCTTAGTCCTTCGCAAGTACTTAAGAATGTCCTTCACGGCTTTCCAATGCATCTGACCAGGATTAGACTGATATCTGCTCGTGACACTCAGAGCAAATGCTACATCCGGTCTGGTAGATATCATCCCATACATGATACTACCTATAGCTGACGCATATGGTACATGTGTCATATTCTCTATCTCTGCATCAGTCTTGGGACACATAGACTTGGATAGAGAAACTCCATGACACATGGGTAGATGTCTTCTCTTGGACCCATCCATTGAAAACCGTTTCAATATGGTATCGATGTAGGTTGATTGAGTGAGTCCTATCATTCTCTTAGATCTATCCCTATAGATCTGTATCCCAAGAATGTAGGATGCCTCACCCAAATCCTTCATCGAAAATCTACCTGATAACCATATCTTTGTTGACTGCAACATCCCTACATCATTCCCAATGAGTAGGATGTCATCAACATAAAGTACTAAGAATGTCACCGCATCCTTAACTACTTTCTTGTACACGCAAGGTTCCTCCGGGTTCTTGATGAAACCAAAGTCTTTAATTGTTTCATCAAATTTCTGGTTCCAACTTCTTGATGCTTGTTTTAGACCATAAATTGATCTCTGAAGCTTGCATACCTTATGCTCGCTTCCCATGGATGAAACCCTCAGGCTGCTTCATATAGATTTCTTCCTTAATGTCTCCATTAAGAAAAGCAGTCTTCACATCCATTTGCCATATCTCATAGTCATACCATGCAGCTATGGCAATAAGGATTCTTATGGACTTGAACATAGCAACTGGTGAAAAGGTTTCATCATAGTCAACTCCTTGCCTTTGAGTATAACCTTTCGCCACCAATCGCGCCTTGTAGGTCAATACCTTACCATCAGGCCCAAGCTTTCTTTTGTAGATCCATTTACACCCTATTGGAACAATTCCATCGGGAGGATCCACTAAAGTCCAGACTTGGTTAGTATGCATCGAATCCAATTCTGACTGCATAGCTTCAAGCCATAAATTCGAATCCGCATCAGAAATTGCTTCCTTGAAGCTTCTTGGATCACATCCAATGTCGGGTTCATCTTGACCCTCTTCAAGAAGAAGACCATATCGAACTGGAGGTCTAGAAGTCCTCTCGGATCTTCTAGGTGCAGGCGTGTCCAGCAATGGTTCCTGAGGTGTGGGATCGTTATTTTGTATTTCGGGTTCTTCTCGAACTTCTTCGAGTTCCATCATCTCGCCTTTCTTATCCAATAAGAACTCCTTCTCCAAGAAGGTGGCATTCCGCGAAACAAACACCTTTGTTTCAGCAGGATAATAGAAATAATATCCGATTGAATTCTTCGGATACCCCACAAAATAACACAAGCTGGATCGACTATCCAACTTATCTCCCACTGTCCGCTTCACGTAAGCAGGACATCCCCAAATCCTCAAGTATGAATACTTAGGAGCTTTGCCATTCCATAACTCGTATGGTGTTTTGTCCACTGCTTTAGTGTGGACGTTATTCAACAACAATACCGCCGTTTCAAGCGCATAGCCCCAAAACGAAGGTGGAAGCTCAGTGAAGCTCATCATGGATCGAACCATGTCCAACAAAGTTCGATTACGGCGCTCCGATACACCATTAAGCTGTGGTGTCATAGGAGGAGTCCACTGAGAGAGAATCCCATTCTCTTTTAGATAGTCCAAAAACTCGGTACTCAAGTATTCTCCACCTCGATCCGATCGAAGTGCTTTAATACTTTTACCTAGCTTGTTTTCTACTTCAGCCTTGAATTCTTTGAACTTTTCAAATGCTTCAGACTTATATTTCATTAAATATAAATACCCATACCTAGAATAATCATCAGTAAAGGTAATGAAGTAGGTGTGGCCATGTTGAGTCCCTACTCTAAATGGACCACAAACATCTGTATGGATCAAATCCAACAGATTTTGACTACGTTCAGGCTTCCCCTTAAAAGGAGATTTAGTCATTTTCCCTTTTAGGCAGGATTCACAAGTAGGTAGAGAGTTAATATCAGACATATCAAACATGCCCTCTCCCACTAGCTTGTTCATCCTCCTTGAGGAAATATGACCTAGTCTAGCGTGCCAAAGGTTTGCCGGGTTTTGACTATCGATTTTCCTTTTGTTTGTTGTCGCCGGTTTGTCAATACAATTCACTGGAACGTCTTTTAGTTTTAAATTATATAGATCGTTTTCAAGTTGTCCATTTCCAATTAAACATTCATTCTTGTAAATACTGCAAATCCCATTCACAAAATTACAAGAATAACCATCTCTATCAAGCATAGAAATAGAAATAATGTTTTTAATTAAATCTGGCACAAATAAAACATCTCTCAACAATAATTTAAAACCATTCTGCAAAATCAAACAAACATCTCCAATGGCCGTAGCTTCAACTCTGGAACCATTCCCGAGCCTTAGCTGGGTCTCACCCATTCTAAGCCTGCGACTTCTTGTCATCACCTGCAAATCATTGCAAATGTGAGAACCACATCCGGTATCCAATACCCAAGAAGTTGTATTAAGTGACATGTTTATTTCGATATAGAACATACCCTTTGCAGTTCCCAACTGCTCAAGATACTCCTTGCAGTTGCGCTTCCAATGACCCGGCTTCTTGCAGTAATGGCAAACATCCTTGGATTTTCCATCGTTTGAAGCCTTTGTCTTTTGCTTCTTCTCGGGTTCCACTTTCTTGGGTGGGGCAGAACGTTTCTTGCCCTTCATACTTGGCCCCTTCTTAGCAGAAGATGAGGAGCCCACCAAGAAAGCTGGCTTATCCTTCTTAAGTGTGGATTCATATGTAACGAGCATATTGACCATCTCTTCAAGGGTGGCCTCTATCTTGTTCATATTAAAATTTATCACGAATCCATCAAATGAAGAAGGAAGAGATAGAAGCAGCAAGTCCACATTGAGTTCATGCTCCAACACCAAATCAAGGGTCGCTAACTTCTGTATGAGCCAAATCACTCGTACCCCATGATCACGGACCGAAGTCCCTTCACGCATGCGGCACGTCATCAACTCCTTAACAGTAGAGAACCTTTCAGCCCTCGACTGAGCCCCAAAAAGTTCCTTGAGTTGCGTGTGAATGTCAGCAGCATTCACCGTGTCCTCAAATCGCCTCTGGAGTTCATCAGACATCGAGGCTTGCATATAGCATTTGGTCTTGATGTCATGGTCACACCATGCATCAAGTTTGGCCAATTCCTCCGGACTTATGTCAGCTGGTGCTTCCTTCGGAGGTGCTTTCTCTAACACGTAGAGCATTTTCTCCGAAGTTAAGACAATCTTCAACTTCCGGAACCATTCCGTATAGTTGGCGCCAGTCAGCTTGTTTTGTTCGAGGATCGAGAATAAAGGATTTCGCGAATTCATTGTGTGAAATACTGAAAAGGAAAAACAGACATATATCAATGATTGTTTAACAATTTACTAAGACATAAAATAGGCGAATTTAATTTTATGAATCTCACTCCCACTATTTTAACGATTTCACCACCCTCTAGTGAAAACGGGAAACTTTTTCCTTAGTGAGAACATGGAGTCCAATTGACAAACTTATGGTCCCGAATAATATCAGCCAACCATAATTCTCAAAAGGTAGAGCCCAATTGCTTCCAAAGCAACCCCCATGTATTTACCTCATGTCCAATAAGGGCCCAATAATATGACGCCGTTTAAAGTGACATGTCAAGATGACCCATCAATATTAAGTTGTGATGGACGGTCGCCATGTGGATCCCCCAATAATATGAGCCGATCCCATGGGAGTTCCACCCAACTTACAACATTTGTCGATCCAATGTACAGCTTTCCGACGAACGGGCCCCCCCAAATAAATGAGCCGGACCGTATCCGCGGGTAGCATCACATACATTGACCGTTGATGGAAGGTGGGAACATTTAAACAATATTTAAATTTCCTTTATTTATCTTGATATAAATTTTAAATCATATTTAAAATGAGGGATTTTATTTATAAAAATATTTGTCTCATCATTTTTAATTTATTGCATGCATTGCCGGATTCACGCAATTTATGTCTAAACATGCATACAATCATAATATCACATATTATATAGGATGATCGATTCCATTTCTAATTGACCCGTGGTTGCCAATCACGGGTCTTAGTCCAATCCTAGGTAATATGCAGTATGCAAATGCAATCCTATTACATATGCTTCCAATTTACATTTCTTCAGTCTTCATTGTCTGCTGGGCCCACCATCTTCAAATCTTGATCTCCCACTAAATCTAATGTATTTACAATTAAATAACAATGACAAGTAGGGGATACATTTTTAGGGGGTGGGAACGGGCTATAAACCAAGCCCACTTTTATTACATATGACATTCATATCGGGCCATAAACCAGGCCCATTAATAAAACCAACAACAATAAAGACAAAATGTAAATTCCTAACATACACCTACAAAATTGGTCATGGCAATCGATCATCCTTATCCAATAACATTTAATTCAAAATTAATTTATTGGATAACATGCTGTGGCAATTCAAATTTAAACAAGATAAAATCATATTTTATATATAAAATCACATTTCACATAAAATCATATTTTATCTCCATATCAAATAAAATCATATTTTATCTATAAAATCCAATTTTACAAATAAAATCATATTTTATCTAATATATCATAAGATCATATCTTATCATCAATTGTACCAAAATAATTGATTTCAAAATTCAATTTACGGATAAAATATTAAAATTTTCCAAAAATTCAAATTTATCCAAAATCAATTTTAAAATTTACGGACTCGAACAATTCGATCCGAAATCTCGTGAACCAATCAAAAACAATTTTTGACCGGACCAAAAATAAAATTTTAAATATTAAAATTAATAAAAAATTAAAAATTAATTTTTCCCGCGGGCCACCCGGGACACTCCCGGGTTGGCCCGCACCCGGGGCGCGGGCCGGGGCAGCCCGGCTGCCCCCTTAGGGCAGCGCCTGGCGCCGCCCCTGGGCGGCGCCGAGCGCCGCCCTGCGCAGCGCCCAGCGCTGCGCTGGGCGGCGCCGAGCGCCGCCCCTGGGCAGCGCCGAGCGCTGCGCTGGGCAGCGCCCAGCGCTGCCCTGGGCGGCGCCGTGCGCCGCCCTGGGCGGCGACGGTCGCCGCCTTGGGCGGCGCCGTGCGCCGCCCGGGGCAGCAACAATTGCTGCCCCACCGGGCAGCGATCCAATCGCTGCCCGGGTTTTGCCCCGAAAAAAAAAAAATTTTTATTAAAAATATTTATTTTGTTTCATAAACCGAGACTCAAAAATTTTGTACAATTGATTATTCAATCGATTGATCTGAGCAACCTGGCTCTGATACCACTGTTGGAAAACTGGCGAGTTCCCAGACCAATTACGATTGATACCCGGTGCAGCGGAAGTTTAAAAATTTTTCATGGAACGTTTCCATGGTATGGGTATCAACCGTTCATCGATTGAATTACGTGTGTGTAAAATTTAAATAACAATTAAATAAATTTTACCTCAAATCTCGCAACGAGATTAATGGACACCAACAGAACAATTCTGCTCTTGTTGTCTCTCCCTGGAACCGATGAACGCCTTCAATCAGGTCCACGAACAGAGGTTTAATCCCTCTGATAGATTGCACTAGAAAATCTATCAGAAGTTTTCTGCGAAGAGAATACACGAATTTGATTTGTTATTCCTTACTGCGATTCAAAATCACAGACCGGAATTTTCTCGGGCAGAGCAAGGGGGCGGCCGAAATTCTTTGAGAGAGAATAGGGTTTTCGAATTTTTTTTTGCTCTCAAAAATTATGACCTGTTGTGTGTAATTTCTGTACTGAAATAACTTATTTATAATGCAGGCCACTAACACCTTAGGGCCCATTAGTCATAAGCTGGGGCCCGACAAGCAAAGCCCGCTCGTTCAGAAATTAATATAAAATTCATCGTGACTCCGATTGATGAAACGATTTCACCAATGTGCACAGAAACCATTTCTGCACGTTTTAAAGTCAAAATAAATTTTCCTGAATCCGAATTCAGTGGTTTCCAAAAATGTCCATCCCTATGTCATTTTAGGAAATCCTACTCCCTTACTCTTATTTTAAGAAGTCCAACTCCTTAGTTCATTAAATTTAACTCTTTAAATTTAACTATCTCAACGGGGATTAAAACTCCATTACACTGTGTGACCCTCAATGGTTCAGGGATACAGCTAGCCGTGGGCTCACAACTCCTTGTGACTCGGAACAACACTTTCCGACTTGCCCAACGAATCATGGTAAAGCGCCTAGCAACATCGCCCCATGATTCCCTAGGTATCACTGATAGTGCCTACAAGAACCAGTAGATTTTGGTTAGCGTACAGTACGGTCCCTTCATCCATATATCCCGATCGAATCAACAACCATTGGTATATCGAGAGTCGCTCAAGATTCGATAACTATGCAATACATCTTGAAGATCAAATTAGTGACATCGCATGTGCTACTAAGAAACCATTTCTTAAATCACATCAATTACTCTGGCCAGAGATTTATCACACTAATATCTCCTCAGATCGCATAGGATATCCACACTCGCAAGTATGTGGTGAATCCTTGACAACAATGCATTGACTCCTATATGTGTCGTAACTGTACCCAATCTCGACACCTGATGACCCCCTCAGAGTCGGTAAACGAGTCAAAGCACAGTACTAGCATATAGAGTCTCCATGATGTTTCAAGTCGTAAGGACTAATGGTGTACAACCAAAACCGCGGACTTTATCCACTCGATAAGTGATAACCACTTGGAAAGTCCGGATAGGGTAGTTCGACTATTCATCCTATGAATATCCATTTGCATGCTTCGAACATCTCCATGTTCCCTACCAATGAAACGTGGTACTCCGCATCGCAAATGCTAGTCTCAAACTCGAGCGATCCTTATCCTTATTATCGGACGGCTCAATCGACTAGGAACGGTTTTAGAATATACAGTGACTATAAGATGTATTTCATGATAGACATCTCCATGTTCTACCACATCTTACATACACTATAGTATATTCAAGGTCTTTATCAAAACAACAATAGTATATAACAATATGAAGTAATATAAAGTCATTGCCATAAAAGTGTAAATAATATTAAACAAAAGATTGTTTATACAAAGAGTCAACAAAGCCCATAGCCACACAGTTGGCTCACTGGGCACCCACTCTTACATTTAGACAGTTGATTAACTTAATTAGTATTCGAACTACTACAAAACTAAACTCTCAACATAGAATGGATTTCGTGGTACTGAAAAAACCTTGTCATAGAGGATGTCAGGATACCAAATAGAAAGTTGTGTTTTTCAGTTTTCCTGCTCCAGAAAGGTGGAAATTGACTTTTTTTTTATTTTGCATTGTTTAGAATGTGACAATATGAATTACTAACAGACACTCTTCTTGTGAAATCTCAAAATTATTGAAAGTCCACATAGCTATTAACTATTTGCATTTTCAACTGATCTCGAGTACACGTCACATTAAAAATACATATAAACAATAGTGTGTGTGCTACAGATTTAAAAACATGGATATTTGTATGCTGAATTAACCTTGATAATAAATTTCAAATATAGTATATTTTATATACGCAATACATAATATCATCATATGATAAAAGTTCTATTATTAATTGTTCATTATTTAATAGTTTTTACCAGTTATAATTAATTTGGTGCGATCATACTTTCAAAATTACAAATAACATTCTTATTTTTAATTAATTTACTAATTATTTGTTTGTCTTATTATTTTTTTATATTTATAATCTTATTGGTTTCAGTTAATATAAATTAACACAAAATTTTAAATAAAAACCATGTAATTATTAAGGGGAAATTTGTGATAAATCCCTAATAGCAAACATGTATATCTTCTCAGTCCCTGTTTCAGATATTATTTGTTTCCAATCCCTGTAAAAAGTTTGCTCTTTGTTTCAACTCCATATTTGGCCAATTTACCAAAATTCCCCTTACTTTTAATTTTCAAATAAAGAAAAAACCAGAAATAGAGACGATATGTAGTTTCCCTCCCTCATCCAACCGATTCTTCTCGCAAGAAAGCAGTGATCTTTGGCGACAAGATTTTCGGCTCAGAAGATGGCACCGATGACGAGACGAAGCAAACATTCAAAATATAAGTGAGTTGAAAGAGCTCGTGGAGTGAGGAAGGAAAAGAAATTGGGCACTGTGAAGAATTCGAAGAAATCGAAAATAGGTGAACCCTGTTTTTTATTTTTGAAATCGACCACTATATATGATTTGTTTCGAGTAACTGAGAAAATTTATCGTTTAGAGGAGTAATTTTGGTCCTCATTGTATGAATCTTTAATATTTATGTGTTTCCATTTTTTTAGGGTTTTGTAGGTCAAATGTGTTGCTACCGTTCTTGTTTTCATACATTTTTTGAAATATTCACATCATTATTTATAAGTTTCGTATTTGTTTTTGACAGTTCCTCAGTTTAAATATTTTATCCCCAATTTGTAGGGTTTTGTTCATGATTTTTTTTTGAAGTATATCTTGTTGAAAATGGATCAATTTTGGTAAATGAATGTTATATTGATATGAAATATGATGGTTTTGATTTTTTGAATATATATTCGATAGTGTTATATTGTTGAAGACAATTGACAAATTTTTCTACATAAGTACCCAATTGTTCTCAAATTTGACATTTTTGTTCTTTTCCATGCAATATTCCATTCTGTTATTTTTATTTTTGTTCTTTTCCATGCAATATTCCATTATGTTATTTTCATAATGAAAATATTTTGTAATGATTTTGAAATTTTAGAAATGGCTGATGAGGAGGAAATATGTGATGATGTTGAGTCGATGAAAAGTGGCAAGGTAATATTTACACGATGTTCCCCTGTTTATTGTAAAAAAAAATTATGGAGGAGTTGATGCTAGTTATAGGGAATGAACAACTGAGTAGAATAAAAGATACTCCAGTTGGTAAATGGATAGACATTCCAGTTCTACCTGTGAGTAGTGACAGAGTAGACTATCTTTTTAAAAGATTCAATAGTCATTCATGCTCATTTATTTTTGGTGGTGATATTTCCATACCTTTCACTTCAAGAGACTTCTATATCGTGCTTAGTTTGCATCATAGAGGGCAACAAGTGGATTTGAACCTGAAGTTGGAACCAAGCTTCCTGTCTCGACAGTTTGGAGGGAAAATTAGCAATATTCACAGGATTGTTATCAAAGAGAAGCTTGTTTCACTTGCGAGCAGTAATGTCCAAGCTGACATTGATGATTTTGTTTGAATGTTTATTTTGTTCATATTTAATTCTGTAATATTCTCGATCGGTAATTACATTACTCCTGATTTTATATTTCTTTATATTGATTAACCGAGCACATTTTTTGAGTTTGGTTGGGGAGATGTTGCGTTTCGGTTTTTATACCAAGAATTAGATAATCAAGCAAGTAAACTTTATCTCGATGGTTGCACAATTGGATTGATGGTGAATATATAGTTATATGAGTTATTGTGTTATTAATTTGTTGAATTTGTTTACTTATATGATTTTTGGCTTCGACTTGGTTGTATGAGAGAGTTTGTTTCGGAAAAAGCAAGATCCATTTGGATGCTATGAAAGGAGAAGCGGTTTTTGATGTCATATCTTCAACCAATGTATCTTCTATATTACTTATGTAAGGTCCAAAAAGTTCACTAGCTTAATCACGATAAATTAATTAAATATTATGACTTATTGCATGTTATTTTAAAATATGTAATTGTTACGTTTAATTATGTGATTTATTTGAATGCCTGAAAGTTTATGTGATATGAATGATTTTTTTTAAAGTTTCAGGTTTGTGTTTAAGTTGGGTCGTTAGCCTTGGATCGAGTTAAGAAAATATTTTTTAAAATTAAATTTAAGGAGATGCAGTGAATTTTATTTATGGAGAGAGTTAAATATTTTTAAACTTTTAATTGTAATTAATGGGCGGTTTTGAGAGCCCATTATTCATAAATTAAAAATCAAGCGTTCAGATTTCTTTTCTCTTCATTTGAACGCTCTCTTTCCTCTAAAAACCTCTCTCACTCAAACACTACGATCTCAAGGCTGGGTGTTTGTGAGATTCTCAAGCGTAGATCGTCCTATCGCTCAGGTTAATTCCAATCGATCGATTCAAGAAATTTTTTACTGTTTTGAAACTCATTCAAGAATATAGATATTTTCAAGGTAAAACCCTAGGTGTTTGATTGATGATCTATGCATGTTTTCATGAAAAATTTATGAGTATGTTGCTTGATTGTGATACGTGAAGCATTCCTGATGTGTTCGGTTCAAGTTTATTGAGTTTTGAACGATTTGAAGGCAAGAAATCAGATTTTTGGGAAAAAGTCTGAAGAATGGTTTTGATTCAAAATCTTTGAAGTTTTTAAGTATTTTGGTATGAACTATTTTGAAGTTTTTATGATATTGAATGGTATTTTGGTGGAAAAGTGTTCCAAAACATTGTGAGATTTGAAAAAGTGCAGAAAAGAAGAAAATTTTGGAGAAAGAGTCGCGTCTGCGCGCTGCGCCCGTGCATGGGCTATGCAGGCCTGTACACAAGCTATGCGGCCGCACAGGACTTACGCAGTCCTGCATGCGGGCTACGTGGCCGCGCTCCGTAAATTCTCAAATTAAATATTTTCGACCCAGTTGTGGGGACCTCGGGTTGCTAAACTTTTCTTAGGGCAAATTAACAATTAATCATAATTGAATCAAACTTGAAAGAATAAAATCAAAGACTGATTTTTTTTTAAATAAAGTACACAAACTCCGTGCACAGGTTCGTGCTCGAGTCCGTGCATTAATCTGCACGCGCAAGTAAAAGTTTCAAGGTACACGGACCCGTGCCCACCTCCGTGTCCGGGTCCGTGCCCAAGTTTCAAAAATTCTGAACTTACTATTTTTTATTCAGACCACACGGACCCATGCACGGAGGGCTGCACGGGGTCCGTGCCTTCTTTATTCCAAACATCTGTCTGTTCGAATTTTCCACCCCTATTTACGTGTTTTTGGGTCATAAAAATCATATTTTTGATATTTTAATGTATTTGAATTATTTTTAAGAATTTTTATGAAAGAGTTATAAGTTTTTGATGTCCGGGACGGACGGAATGCCTCACGTGGATCGGTCAAGTTATGTAATGCATGTTTATGTGACTTTCTCTTGAAAACTAATTTCTCATGAAATGTTTTGAAGCTTGTAAGCATGCTAGCATCATGAGAATTTTTATGAGATTATTTTACGATGATACGAAATGATATGATAAGATGAATGCTATGTTAAATGGAAAAATATTTTGATGATTTATGCGTCTTGTGGTGATTATATGGGGTATGCACTTCGGGATGTTCTCCGGAGCATCTATCCAAATATGGATCACGGGATGGTTATATGAGGTATGCACTTCGGGATGAACTCCGGAGCGGCTATCCAAAGAATGAAGTTTACGGGCGTAATGTCATATACTTGTTGTACAACAGGAACCTGTGAATGGCTCATTATGACGGTTACCACAATTCACATACTTCATCACCCCTAAATTTTTATGTTATGGCTTTATTAATATGCATTTATGTTACGTTTAGCATGAAAGTTTATGATAATGTTTTTCTCTTTTAAAGTTTATAAAAATCCTTTTTATGCATTTTTCGTGCTGAATATTTAGACTCACTATACTTGAATGGTACAGGTAACGATGATGTTGATGCATTCATTGATGATTACGTGGGTGGACATGAAGAGGAGGTAGGGGTCGGTCCAGCGGGCGATGCATGAGTGCGAGATTTATGAATGAAAGTTGTTCAAATCATTTTATGTTGATGAGAGAAAAACAAGGTTTATTATTTCTTTTGATGGAAATGATTGGCGAAGTCTTTTGAATGTTATTCCATTATTTTGTGCATATTTAAATTCGTTTATTTTATAAAATAAAAAAAAGACTATGCTTCCGCAAATATTTTAATTTTCTCCAAAATATTTTTTATCTTTTAAGTATGTATGTTTGAGTAACGCTCCAATAAAGAATTGGGACATTACAACTTATCCTATTTTGAATGCTGGAGCATTATATAATTTATTTTCGGATCAGGTTTTGTCGATATATCTCTTTTCATATGAGGAAATCTTGTTGGACAACAAGGTAATTTGAGTAGCATCTTTTATTATTTCATGTTTTAGGAAAAAAAAACATTCTTCATTAATTTATTTATTTTTGTAGTTGTTGCTGCTGGTTTCGAAGGAACAAGAAAGCAGGAGAGAAAATTGTGAACTATAAAAAACTGTGAATAAACAAATGACTAAGATTAAAATGTTGAAACGAATGTGTGCACATTTTAAAAGTGAGAGAGTTAGTGGGAAGAGAAAGCTGGTTGATGCGAAAGAAAATCTGGTGTTGGAGAAAAAAGTTGCCCGAAATCGCAAAGATAAGGATCTTGTAGTTAATAATGATCCGAGTCTTGATGACGTTGCTGATGGAATCAATGAGACCGATGAGGAAGAGGAGTTGAGTCTGAGAGATGACCTAGGTGGTAATTTATTTGATTTTGTTGATGTGCCTATCAAGAATTGTGTTGATTACTCATTGAAGGAAAAAAATACAGAAAGTGGTGTGGATGGTGCCGATTTTGAGATTAAAAAAGTTATAGGTGTTGATGACTTGGGAGATGGAAAAGGTGTTGTTGGTGCTAAGCCTGAGGGGGGAAAAATGCAGAAAGTGGTCACATGGGAACGAAAAGTACCGAAGCCGATGGACAGAATTCTTGTACTGAGGATCTGAATGAGATTGATCAATTGTTGGATAATCTTGTAACGAAAGTGGTTAAGGAAAATAATATTTCCGAGGTTGATATATCATCGACTGTATTAACCAATGTGTTTGAAAGGGATACTGGTGAATATACTTTTGAAGGTGGGCTGGATGAGAGTGATGATAATTTTGAGAAGGTTGCGAAAAACACTAATTTCCAATCCTCTATCGTCGATAATGTCCAAACAAGGGGTGATCGGGTAAAGAAAAGAAAACCATCAATGTTTGTGACTCCATCCAGTACCACACCAAAGAGTAAGGGAAGGAAAAATGTTTGACTTTGATCGAAACCAACATTCTCCTTGGTTATTTGATTTTGAAGTCCTATATTTTACTTAGTTTTACTAATGTTGACCATGTTTGTGTATCTAACGTAGGGAGGAAAAGTAATTGATGTTGAGAATCTTGAATCAAATAATGATTTGAGTAAGAAGTGGAATAGTCAATATCAAGGTAGAACAGATTTCTTTGAACATGAAAAAGCCACTGCTGACGAGAAAAAGTTGTTGACGGATTATCTTTCGAGGGATGACATAGCATATGAATTTCTCACTGAAAGCTCTCTCTGTTTTCTTATCACTTTTTTAGGATCATTTTTAATACAATAGAATTCATCTATTTTTGTAGTATCGAGGTTTGGAAAGATGAAATTGTCCATTTGTTAGGGTTTTTGTTCTGTGGTTTTTTGTTTGATAAGCTTGTTAGCCATGAAATTATCAATGTCCAAATGCATATAATGGAAAAATACAATGTGGATAATGGAAGTGAAATATTTTTCATCGACACTTTGATGTAGGTTAGTAGAAATGTAAAAGCGTGATCGGTGATTTAGTGTACATTTGAGTTAGGTTTTTAGTTTTTCATGTTATTTTGTGTTTTTAACGTAGAGAAAAGTGTTTAATCTCCTCGAAAGAGTCGTCAAAAAAATGAAGGTCCAGAACAAGGAGTACGACTCTTTCTTTGCGGGACTCTCTGCTGCCTCTAAGCATTGTTTACAGAAAATTAACGAAGATTTGTTTAAAAGATGCAAATACCTCATTTTTCCAATTAATAGCAGAGTGCATTGGTTTATGTTAGTATTTCACGCAAAAGAAGGAATATTCAAAATGTGGAATTCACTTCCTGATTCTTTCAAATTAGGGGCATGTAGAATTTTGGTGAGCCTTTGTTATATCATGTTATGTCATTTGTCTGAATGATTCTTTTAATAATGTTTTTCTATGAAAGAACGTTTTTTATTGGTTGGGTTAAGCATCGTTCAAAGTTCATCATCCATGAAACTACTGTTGAGAGAACGTACGCGTCATCACGGTGAATCACTTGATTGTGGTGCTTTTGCATGCATGTGGATAGAGTGTCTAGCCCGTGACTCGGCTGAGATGTGGGAATATCAGAATACAGTGAATACAGACACATCCCGTGCTCGACTTGATGCAAGTATTTTATCTCATGAAAGGGGATTGCTCAAAAACAACTTTGCTTAACTGTCTTTGTAAGCTTTTGTGATTGGTGGAAATACAATAGTAGTAAGTCTGTTTATTTTAATATGTATAACTCCATTTGGGATGAAACAAGTTCGAGTAGCCTTATATTTTGTACAATTCAATTCAGGAAGAAATTATCGAAGATTAAGAATAATTTCTTTACTCATTGGAATAATCTCTTAATTTGTGTGATTCATGTACTTCAACTAAATTTGTAAGACGTACGCAGTGATAGAATACAATAGGGGTATATTCTTCTCATCTACTACAAAAATTTGATGACTATCATTTACTCTAATTCCACTCATATTTTAGAACATTTGAGTGAGAGATCGAGCACAGCTAGTACACAAGGATGGAAAAAATATTATTCAATCTAGAACAATGTGTTTTGTTTGTAGAACATACATTGTGGGCCATGAGGATCACACTCTCTGACCGGCTAAATCGGTATGATTAAAAATCAACTGGCAAGCGTACCAGGTCAAGTTATAATATAGTGGAAAAAGGTCCAGATGTCGAACTCACAGGGACTGTATAAATATGAATACCAAACTATATTTATTCCTACTTAATCTAGACCAATAAATAAAAGTGATTCAGATTTTAAAATAATAATTAAACTTGCAATTAAAATTAAATTAATTAAAATGCAGCTGGAAAATTTGGATTAATTCAAATATGGGAAAAGTTCGATCAAGGACTCACATAGGTACCAGACAATTCATGTATTGGATTAATTCAAATATGGGAAAAGTTCGATCAAGGACTCACGTAGGTACCAGACAATTCATGTAACAAGCAGTCGATCTAAGACATAAGACTTAATTTTCATTCACAAGAATTTTCCTAATTTGTTCGAAGGGCTATTTCTAGAACAATCAAACCTATTCAAATATTGATGAACTAATCTTTCGTAATTCTAATCAAACTTGAATGCATGAATAACTGCAAAAATTCAGTAAACACCTAAACCGCATAATGAAACCGAATTCTATTTCTAGTCAGTTTTACACTATGTTGATTATTGAAGCAATCAAAATCGAAACCTCCTCTGTCGAATTGGAAACAATTAACATGCAAGCAAATAACAGGCCAGGAAATTCACAAGACAAATAACAGGCCAGGAAATTCACAAGACAAATATAAATTCAACGATCAATAAAATAAAATCAAGTCTGAAAATCTCAAATAAACAAATCAAGTTTTATACATAAATTGTCTGGCCCAAATCACGCAGCCTTGATCGAATAAAAACTACTACTCACTAAAAAACATAATTAATTAAAACAAACTCTAAAACCATAAACTAAAGAAAATACGAGACTAGAAGAAAAAACTGAAGAAATCATTCCGCAGCCGCCGTAAGCTTCGCGCGTACTCAAAAAGACAAAAGTCTCAAAAAATATAATAAAATTTCTATTTATAGGGTCCGTGCCAATTAAAATCCTTGTTGACCTATAACTCTCGAACATCACGTCTCCCAACATGCGCGCGCGCATGGCACAGCTCGCGCGCGCGCCCCATTAAAAAACAGTGATTCCTTAAACGCCTCGCGCGCGCGCGACTTCTCTGCAACTCTCGGGTTAATTATTCTGCGCGCGCGCGGGGGTAGGAGCTCGCCCGTGTGCGCCTTGGCTTGGTTGCCTCTGGAGATTCCTTCTGCGCACGCACGAGGAGTAGACCTCGCGCGCGCGCGCCTTGTCTGCCCAGTTAATTCCGAAAATTCTTTAATAACCTACAAAATTCAACCAGGAGAGTATAATGCATGCACATAAAATAAAACACTAATAAAACTCACGAAAATAAAATAAATGCATGCAAAATAAAAATAAAATGATGTAAAATAATGCATACTAAACATACTTATCAACACCCCCATACTTAAACCTTGCTCGCCCTCGAGCAAGACATGCAAAAACATAATGCAAAGATACAAGTATGAATGAGTCATGTTCAAAATAGCCTCAGACGAGTCCTAATTCGATTTCCCAAAAACTAAAACAATTTTTGATCGTCCACAATACACTGTCAGTTGAACGCAAACGTGTGTGTGTGCCATGTTATTCCAGTTTCATGCAACTTCAAAAGAATCTGTCCTAAGAATACTTAGCGACCTATGACAATTCAGTGGAAGTATCACAATCCAGCACCCCGTCATCTCAACAGTCCCAAACAAAAACATGTAATTTCTTGAGATTAATTACGTACCTCCGGATTTTGCACTCGGTATTTTTAATAATCCCCAATAATTACCCGCAAACTTAGCTATAACTAAGATAAGATTTGAATTTCAATCCCCTCGTCTATAGCCCGGATGGAGGATTAATCCCATTTAACCCGCAAACTTAGCCATGGCGCAATGATTAGGATTTCAATCATTTTCCAAGCCCGGATGGAATTGTTATTTTAAATTTTCAAAATTTTTAACCCCATGAGATCCGCATACTTAGTCAAGAACAGAGATTAGGATTTCAATCTCTGCTCGTAACCCGGATGGAGTTAATTTAATTTTCAACAAAAGGCTTTTTTTTTAATTTTTTTTATAGGTACGCCCAAGATCATACATGCAATGTTTAACAATTATCAAGAATCCAAAGACACTATCATGATCAACAAGCACCTATTGCCGTGCAATGGTCAAACAAACACGAACATTATCAATTACATCGCTACACTACACTAGTCTAACATGCGTGCTTAATATTATTCACGAGTCGACTGAGAGCTTTTCATGTGCAATCAAAAGCAAAAATTTAGCAAAAATTTTCCACACAATTTCTCTTTTCCACTCAATCATCATTGGCTAACATATTTCATTCAACTCGCATCGACAATACAAACAAAAACAAAATGAAATGCTATGAATACGACTAGATGCAACTAACAGCACAAAATGAATGCAAACAGAATGAACACAAAACACGATAACTAAACAACTAAACATCCCCCCTACTTATCTAAAGCATTGCCCTCAATGATTCAGAATACAAACAACGACAACAGAAACAAAATGCAAATGCAACAAAAAGTGAAACAAAAAGACTCCCCTGGTGACTAGTCATCTTCTTCTTCTGGAATGGAGGGATCCTGTGGTGCAACCGGAGCAAACTGGGATGGCATGTCGGACTGGAATGGGAATGGAGGTGGATAGTGAGGTGCCGCTCGGAAGCCCGATGTATCAAGTCACAACTGCGTCGCCATGCTGCGCATTATGTCTTCCACATTTTGGAGATGAGTGGAAGTGGCCTGAAAATAATCCATGGCATAGTGGTTGAAAGCGGAGCTCTCAATGGCCATGTCCTGAGCGGTGCGGCGAGGAGGAGAGGGCTGAGGCGGTGGTCGAATGATAGAGGAGCTCCCAACATGATTTTGACCGCTATAAAATTCCAAATTACGCTTCGCTTGCTTGGAAGTGGCAAGCTTCTCATCCACGGTCTTGAAAGGCGGGAGCCACTCCTCATCGGGACTAAACTGCACACCCGCCTGGCGACAAAGGACTGTGATGGTGTGGGGAAATTAGAGGCCCACTGTCGGAGTTCGCATCAAAAAAAGAATGGAATCGTGGACAAGAGTGCCCACATCAATCGGCCACCGCTTCGTGATGGCATACACAAGAATCGCCCTATCGGCCTGCACATCAACTGTGTGGAGCACGGAGAAAAGTCGCCGGGCTATGAAAGCATACCACAAAGTCGGCTCAAGTTTCAAAAATTGCTCCGGAAAATGAGTGAATCGGAGGGGATCATGCCACTGAACACCCGCATAACACATCTCTCTCAAAATAAAATTATAGTCCGGATTCGCTTTAAAATTCCTAAATTGACTATCATCCACATCAGGAGTATCAAATAACCTATTCAAGGTTTCAGCATCAAACGACACAAGTTTTCTTTGGACAAACGCTGTAGAGTCCTCTCGGGCAGGGGCATTAACATAAAATTCCCGAACCACCGGAACAATGGTGGGTTCCGGCACTTTGCAAAAGACATTCCATTTTCTCTTATTTATCCCCAAAGCCACAAAATCATTACAATCCAAAGACAAACCACGCTTAGCAATAGGATTGCGATTGAGTCGAGCATGTTCGTACCTTTATTGGGCTTCCCAAGAGACGAAAAGATTGGAGAGTGCAGCGGAGGAGGAAGAGCTAGCAGCGGCGGGGCCGGACGAACGGAATCGCTTGGCTGGCATGGTGGCGGGCGGCGATCGATGGTGAGTAGCGGTGTGGCAGTGAGGAGTGAGAAATATGAGGATTATGGCAGAAATTGGCAGACCCGAACATGAATTGCGATGATAAACTCCAAAGATCTGCAAAATACGGGCAATTGTCAAGAATTTATGGAGGAATTGGAGAGTAGGGAATTGGGGATTTAGGGTTTATGGGAAATAAGAAGGAAGAAAAGAGAAGAGAATGGGAGAAAAGATAAGAAAAGAGGAGAAGCCCATTTTTTTCTCTGTCTGCATTCCTCGCGCGTGCGCGAGACCATAAGTGGGTCTCTGGATGTTTCTACTGCGCGCGTGCGAGGTATGAGCTCGCGCGCGCGCTCTCCCGTTTACTTTCCTCTGGAATAATGCACTGCGCGCGCGCGAGTAGGAGCCCTCGCGCGTGTGCAGTGTAATAAAACAGCAGCTTCCCTGCAAAATTAACCAAACAAAATACTTAACTTTTAAAAACAAAAAAAAAAACAAAAAGAAAAACCAAAATAAAAATAGCAAACTACAAAAATAAATACTGGGTTGCCTCCCAGCCAGCGCTAAATTTATAGTCTATCGCCCGACTGTACCTCCCTTTTTTAATTTATCGGGTCTCGCAAATCGACGGTTGTGAGACCCCATTTCTAATCTACTAATCTCGAGTAATTAAATAAAATCGAACACGAAGAGCCGCGGAAAAAAACAATCAAATATTTTTTTTTAAAAAGAGCCTCGCGCCCGCGCGAGGTCATCACCTCGCGTGCGCGCAGGCTATGCGAGCAGAGACTCGCGGAAATGCTAGCGCCTGCGCGAGGAGAGAGCTCGCGCGCACGGGCAAAATTTCCCGAGCTACTCCAAGCTCCTCGCACGCGCGTAGGCAAAACGGGAAGAGAGGGAGAGAAGCCTGGGAAAATCAAACAAAGGCAATTCCAATCAATCCAAATTCAAGCACAATATAAATCAATATTTAGAACATACCATAATCTAAGTTCTGTCCAAAATACAATACTAGGTCGAGTTCAATAATAGAGTTCAAACGACTCAATAAACCTAATACAAGTTCAACAAACTCGACCCTATAACGTGGTGTCTCACTTCTATCCTCTCATCCCGAGCTAACTCAAACGACTTGGTCCAGCTCCTGATCCTCCTTTTTCCATGTACACATACAGACAAAGACAACAGCCAGATAAACCGGTTAGAAATATAATTTCTAAGTAAAAGGGACAGGCATGAAATATCAGATAAACATCTCATATCGAAAAGTAGCAATCAATAACAATTCAAAATGAGAATGAATGTATGCATGACTTAAAAACTCGGGATTATCAAAGTCAGATAATCGAAATATCGATCGGTACTCGGTTGGGATCCCGGGGCCAAGTCATTACAACAACACACCTACACACTCTTTCGGGGTGGATGTCGCACAACTCAAACCCCTAGACTTCAGAGCAACTATAAGAAGTATTCTGGCACTTGAAAATACTCGAAATCCAAAGCCACTTCAATATAGCTCCCTAAATCGTCTATCTTCAAATCGAATCGAATAATCGGCTCAATATGAATGCAAGTGTAAACAAATAATCAATCAAGTTCACACAAGCAAATAACATGCAGTATGTGATTTTCGGGACTCGAGAATCAATTCAAACTCGAGTATTCAATCCCATTCAATTCAATGTCGTCTTTTACCTTTCAAGTCCATCGAGGATTCAAATTTGAAAATAACAACGAACTCAAATAAATGATCAATCGAATCACAACAAATCGAAACAAATAAACTCAATCAATATACCCTCTTCGATTCTCAATTCGATCAACTCCCAAGTTCGATCCAAACCCGAAACTCTAATCCAAATCTGAAAATGAAGAATATACGGATTCTATATCAATCTACTAATTCGACCAAACCCGGAAATCAAACCGAAATAAACAACCGATAATTCAAACTCGATTTCGACGGCATAACGGCTATAAACGGTTAAACCAAAAATCTCCAACCTCAACAAACAATTCCAAACAACCCATATCATCTTCTAAACCAACAAAACAATCAAAATCCAACCAAAATCCAACACCCCATTTTTGAAATATGCCTCAAAATTCATATAAAATCCAAACTTCGTTCTTTATCTGAACCGACTTTGAATACACGATCTATGCTAGCTCAAGAACAACATACTCGAAGATTGTCAAATTCTGACAACCCAACAAAAATCAAAGTTCGAGGATCGTAGCAAAACTTACGTCAAAACGAAGCCTTCGTTGCGGTGATCGTGAAACTCAACTCAGAATCAAAATCTGACGGTAGGATCGTGCGAATCAGACGGAAGAAAAAGCTCAAAAGCCATCCATGGCTTTCTCGATCGGTACACACGGATGGGAGGGAGAAGGAAGAGGGAGTGATGGGTTGACGTGATGGGGAGGAGCAACTTGCATGAAATAATAATAAAATCCAACTTTTGCATTTCGGTCCCTCAATTCCTCAAAGTTGCAAAATGACCCCTGCGAATAACAAAACGGCCCTCAATTATCGAAAACTCTGATTATCTCAATTAAACTCAATTATAATAAAATCGGGGCATTACAATTCTCCCCCTATAAGATTCGATTTTGTCCTCAAAATCTGACAGATCACAGACTGAAACAAGAAAGAACCACACTGAAGACGAACTCACCTCAATCGAACAATTCTGGAAATCGCTGCCCCATATCAGATTCGGTCTCCCAAGTCGCTTCTTCGACTCCATGATTACTCCACTGAATCTTCACCAATGGAATCGACTTGTTTCTGAGCTGCTTCTCTTTCCTATCGAGAATCTGAATCGTTCGCTCGAAGTAACTCAGAGTCTCATCAAGTTCGGCCTCGTCTGGTTGAAGAACATGCGACGGATTCGGATGATATTTAAGCAACATAGAAACGTGAAACACATCGTGGATGCCTGAAAGAGACGGAGGAAGAGCAATCCTATAGGCAAGATCGCCTATCTTCTCCAGAATCTCATACGAACCAATGAATCTCGGAGACAACTTCCCTCTCTTCCCGAATCTTACAGTGCCTCTGAACGGAGAAATCTTTAGAAACACACGGTCTCCCTGATCAAAGCACAGTGGTCTGCATCTGACATTCGCGTACTTGGCCTGTCGATCTTGGGCGGTCTTCATCCTGATTCGAATCAACTTCACCTGCTCTGCCATGTCGCGAATCATATCTGGACCCAACTCAGGTGATTCTGAAATCTCATCCCAAAATAACGGAGATCTGCACTTTTTCCCGTACAAAGCTTTGAAAGGTGCCATGCCAATACTCGCTTGAAAGCTGTTATTGTATGAAAACTCAATTAGAGGCAAGGACTCCTGCCAACCTGATCCAAAATCAAGCACTACTGCGCGAAGCATATCCTCCAAAGTCTGGATCGTACGCTCAGACTGACCGTCGGTCTGAGGGTGATACGCTGTGCTCAAGTGCAAACGAGTACCCAATGCCTCCTGTAAACTGTGCCAAAAGTGAGAAGTGAATCTCGGATCTCTGTCTGATACTATCGACTTCGGCACGCCGTGCAATCTCACAACCTCTCTGACATACAACTCGGCCATCTGATCATGGCGGTATGTCATACGGTACGAAATGAAACAAGTAGATTTTGTCAATCGGTCAATCACTACCTAAATCTCATCACAACCTCTGACTGAACGTGGTAACTTCATGATAAAATCCATAGAGATGTGATCCCACTTCCATTCCGGAACTGGAAAACTGTGCAATAATCCACCTGGTTTCTTCCTCTCGGCTTTCACCTGTTGACAATTCAGACAATGGGACACAAATCTCGTGACATCTCCTTTCAATTGCTTCCACCAGAACTGAGTCTTCAAGTCATTATACATCTTTAGGCCTCCAGGATGAACACTGAACCGACTGCAATGCGCCTCTCAAAGAATACGCTGTCTCAACTCAAAAACATCGGGCACAACAATACAGTTATTCACAAATAGCATATCATCCCTGACCTGAAACTCTGACTGATGACCTGATCTGACCCTCTCTATAGAACTCTGAATGCCCGGATCAGATCTCTGAGCCTCTCTGATCAACTGAAACAACTCTGGCTCTGCCTGAATTGCAAAAACTCTGATGGATCTCCTATCGGTCTCGAACTCCAAACCAGAAGTACAACAGTCTTCAATCATCTGAGAGACACCAATCGTAGAAAGAGATAATGAACAAAGCTTCCGACTAAGAGCGTCTTCAGCTGCATTCGACTTTCCAGGATAATACTTGATCTCACAGTCAAAGTCCTTAAGCAAATCCATCCATCTCCTCTGTCTCATGTTAAGCTCGAACTGGGAAAACAAGTATTTCAGGCTCTTATGATCAGAAAATATCTCAAACGACTCACCATAAAGATAATGGCGCCAGGTCTTCAAAGCAAACACGATCGCAGCAAGCTCAAGATCATGGATCGGATAACGAGTCTCATGCGGCTTCAGCTGCCTCAAAGCATAAGCTATAACGTGCTTCGTCTACATAAGAATGCATCCAAGACCACGGTGAGAAGCATCACAGTACACGGAAAAACCTCCCGTACCTGATGGAATAGACAAGATCGGAGCGCTGGTCAACCTCTTCTCCAGATCAATGAAACTGGCCTTGCACTCCTCGGACCAAACAAACGGTGCATTCTTTTGGGTCAACTGGGTAATTGGATTTGCAATGGAAGAGAAACCCTCGATAAATCGGCGATAATACCCTGCTAAAACCATAAAGCTTCGGATTTTTGGCACTGATGTCGGTCTCGGCCAATTCATAACTGCCTCGATCTTACTGGGGTCAACAGAAATTCCATCTCCTGATACAATGTGGCCTAGAAAAACAACTCGGTCCAACCAAAACTCGCACTTTGATAGCTTAGCATACAACTGCTCGACTCGCAAAATCTGCAATACAGTCCTCAAATGCTCTGCATGATCTGAACGGTTTTTCGAATAGATCAGAATGTCGTCAATGAAGATAATGACGAACTCATCCAAATACCGCTGAAAGATACGATTCATAAGATCCATAAAAACTGCTGGAGCATTGGTCAAACCAAACGGCATGACTATGAACTCGAAATGCCCATATCTGGTTCTGAAAGCTGTCTTAGGCACATCCTCATCGCGAACTCTCAGCTGATGATACCCTGATCTCAGATCTATATTCGAATACATTGAAGAACCCTGCAGTTGGTCAAAAAGATCGTCAATCCTAGGTAGAGGATACTTGTTCTTGACCGTATCTTGATTCAACTGGCGGTAGTCGATGCAGAGTCGCATAGAACCGTCTTTATTCCTCACAAAAAGCACTGGAGCACCCCAAGGCGATACGCTAGGTCAGATGTAACCCTTGGCCATCAAATCTTCTAGCTGCTCCTTCAACTCTTTCAATTCTAACGGAGCCATTCGATAAGGCGCTTTCGAAATGGGCTGAGTACCTGGTGCAAGTTCGATGTTGAATTCGATCTCTCGAATCGGAGGCAAACCAGGAATCTCGTCTGGGAATACATCAGGAAACTCGCTAACCACCGGTATCTCAGTCAACTCAGGACTAGACCTCTGAACATCTACTGCATAAATCAAGAATCCTTCTGCTCCTCTCTGAAGCAAACGAGACATGGATAACGCAAAAATCAAAGGAATTTTGGGTCGAGAACCCTTACCGAAAAACTTTCAATCGTTTGCCATCTCAGGTCTGACGCGAACCACTTTCTGAAAGCAATCTACTGGTGCCCTATACTTGGTCAGAGCATCAATCCTGACAATACAGTCAAAATCAGATAATCCAAGTACAATGCAGTCAATATCAATCGAATTCCCCTCGGATTCTAACACACAGTTACGGACCAATCTCACCGAAACAGTTTCCCCACCCAAAGGTGACGTGATAGAAACGACATCAGATAATGGCTCAGCAAAAAGATAATGCATTACGACAAATATTTCAGAAATAAAACAGTGAGAAGCACCCGTATCAATCAAAACAAACGCAGGAAAACCAAAGATCGAACAGTTACCTGCTATCACATCATTCGGGGCTGCATTGGCTTGATCCTCTGTCAGGGCAAACACCCTTGCCTGCTGTCGAGGAGGTGGGTTCTGATTCTGATTACCTCCCTGACGAGATTGCTGCTGGGGCTGAAAAGAATGGAATGCAGAAGCTGATCTCTCGGGCTGAGCTGGCGGTGTAGAAGAACTGCCGCCCTGAGCTCTATTGGATCCTCGCTGAGGACAGACTCTAGCAAAGTGACACGACTACTGGAAGATATTGCAATTACCAAACACGCCTCGACATTGGTCACTCGGGTGACGTCCTCTACACTTGCTACAAGATGCTCCTGAAAACCCTGAATTTTGTCCCTAACTAAACTGTCTAGAGCCACCGGAGCTCGATGAACTGCTCCCAGACTTCTTGAACTGCTTTCCCTTCGGTCTATACTGATCTCGCTTGTTTTTGCCACTGTTGCCTCCCTCAACCCTCTGAGACTGATTCGACTGCTGAGAAGGTGGGTACTGATACTGGGACTGCTGGGGCTGAAACTAAACAGGATGATTCGGAAAAGATCTTTGCTGCTGCTGAGGAGCTAACTGATTTCCTCGCTGCATCAACAGTCCACCTTCGTCTCCCTTTGCCGATCCATTGCATCTGCAAAGTTGTTGGGTCTTCCGGTATTGACCAAGGTAAAGATCTTAGGATTCAAGCCATTGATGAAATGATCGACTTTGGCTTCCTCGTGATCTGCAATGTGAGGTGCAAACCTCAAGAGACTGTCAAACTTGCTCACATACTCCTCGATACTCAAATTCCCTTGCTTCAAATTCGCAAATTCGGCACCCTTTTCCTTACGATACAAGACAGGAAAGAACCGCTTGTAGAACTCAGTCTTGAATAAATCCCAAGTAACAACGATGCCTCGATTCTCATTTGCCCTCTTGGTTGTGGTCCACCAATTCCTGGCAACACCTTGAAGCTGGTGAATGACTAACCTGATTCTGCAGTCATCGGTATAGTCAAGGGAATCAAAGAGCTGATCGATGTCCCCTAGCCAACTCTCACAGTCAACGGAGTTCTTGGTACCAGTCAAGGTAGGCGGTCGGAAAGATCAAAATCTCTTCAATAGAGTCTCCATCGGGGTTGCGGTTGCATCAAACTGATCCACTCCAGTACTACCCTGATCATTCGGAGGAGTTATTACTGGCGGCAGATTCTCAGTAAAAGGAGGAGTCAAAGGTGGTGGATTCCTTCTCACAGATCGTCGAGGTGCCATCTGATATCAAAGGTTATGACACAATATCTTAAACTCAATCTCAATCTCAAAACCTCGGTGTCTAAATTCTGCTCTGAGTACTCACGAATCTCAATGATATCCAATGACAGATAATAACACATTTACAGATATATATATCACGTAATTCATGCTTTATAAATTAAATCACAAATCATATAATTCAATTAATTCAAGAATCAATACAGCATGCTCACACGTATTTAAAATAATCATTTAAATAAATCAATCACATGCTAGAATTCAATTCATGCGGACTCGATCTACCCCGCTCACTCTAGTTCAAATCCAAGAATCTTATCGCTCTGATACCACTTAATGTGAGACCCCGTTTCTAATCTACTAATCTCGAGTAATTAAATAAAACTGAACACGAAGAGCCGCAGAAAAAAACAATCAAAATTTTTTTTTTTAAAAGAGCCTAGCGCCCGCGCGAGGTCATCACCTCGCGCGCGAGCAGAGGCTCACAGAAATGCTCGCGCCCGCCGAGGAGAGAGCTCGCGTGCGTGCGGGCAAAATTTCCCGAGCCACTCCAGGCTCCTCGCGCACGCGCGAGGTGATGCCTCACCCGCGCGCAGGCAAAACGGGCAGAGAAGGAGAGAAGCCTGGGAAAATCAAACAAAGGCAATTCAAATCAATCCAAACTCAAGCACAATATAAATCAATATTTAGAAAATACCATAATCTAAGTTCTGCCCAAAATACAATACTAGGTCGAGTTCAATAATAGAGTTCAAACGACTCAACAAAACTAATACAAGTTCAACAAACTCGACCCTACAACGTGGTGTCTCACTTCTATCCTCTCACCCCGAGCTAACCCAAATGACTTGGTCCAGCTCTTGATCCTCCTGTTGCCAAGTACACATACAGACAAAGACAACAGCCGGATAAACCGGTTAGAAATATAATTTCTAAGTAAAAGGGACAGGCACGCAATATCAGATAAACATCTCATATCGAAAAGTAGCAATCAATAACAATTCAAAATGAGAATGAATGTATGCATGAATTAAAAACTCGGGATTATCAAAGTCAGATAATTGAAATATCGATCGGTACTCGGTTGGGATCCCGGGGCCAATTCATTACAACAACACACCTACACACCCTTTCGGGGTGGATGTCGCATAACTCAAACCCCTAGACTTCAGAACAACTATAAGAAGTATTCTGGCACTTGGAAAAACTCGAAATCCAATGCCACTTCAATATAGCTCCCTAAATCGTCTATCTTCAAATCGAATCGAATAATCGGCTCAATATGATTGCAAGTGTAAACAAATAATCAATCAAGTTCACACAAGCAAATAACATGCAGTATGTGATTTTTGGGACTCGAGAATCAATTCGAACTCGAGTATTCAATCCCATTCAATTCAATGTCGTCTTTTACCTTTCAAGTCCGTCGAGGATTCAAATCTGAAAATAACAACGAACTCAAATAAATGATCAATAGAATCACAAAAAATCGAAACAAATAAACTCAATCAATATACCGTCTTCGATTCTCAATTCGATCAACTTCCAAGTTCGATCCAAACCCGAAACTCCAATCCAAATCTAAAAATGAAGAATATACGGATTAGATATCAATCTACTAATTCGACCAAACCCGGAAATCAAACCGAAATAAAAAACCGATAATTCAAACTCGATTTCGACGGCATAACGGCTATAAACGGTCAAACCAAAAATTTTCTACCTCAACAAACAATTCCAAACAACCCATATCATCTTCTAAACCAACAAAACAATCAAAATCCAACCAAAATCCAACACCCCATTTTTTAAATATGCCTCAAAATTCATATAAAATCCAAACTTCGTTCTTTATCCGAACCGACTTCGAATACATGATCTATGCTAGCTCAAGAACAACATACTCGAAGATTGTCAAATTCTGACAACCCAACAAAAATCAAAGTTCGAGGATTGTAGCAAAACTTACGTCAAAACGAAGCCCTCGTTGCGGTGATCGTGAAACTCAACTCGGAATCAAAATCCGATGGTCGGATCGTGCGAATCAGACGGAAGAAAAATCTCAAGAGCCATCCATGGATTTCTCGATCGGTACACACGGATGGGAGGGAGAAGGAAGAGGGAGTGATGGGTTGAAGTGATGGGGAGGAGCAACTTGCATGAAATAATAATACAATCCAACTTTTGTATTTCGGTCCCTCAATTCCTCAAAGTTGCAAAATGACCCCTGCGAATAACAAAACGGCCCTCAATTACTAAAAAATCTGATTATCTCAATTTAACTCAATTATAATAAAATCGAGGCATTACAATGGTGGTCTGTGTTCTATCCACGACACCACCTCGATAAACTTTTATCCTCTGCCCGTTGACTTTGAATGCTCCTGTTGCAGGACTAAAAATTTCGACAGTACCATATGACATTACTTGCTTGATAGTAAATGGTCCTGACCATCTTGAACGTAGCTTTCCTGGCATGAGCTTCAAATGTGAGTTGTATAATAAAACAGTTTGGCCTACCTCAAACTGACGTGAGACAATGCGCTGATCATGCCATTTCTTGGTTTTTTTTGTAAATTCTGGCATTCTCATAGGCATCCAACCTAAGCTCCTTAAGTTCATTCAACTGTAGCAAACGTACTTCACCTGTAGCCTGCACATCAAAATTCAAAAATTTAGTAGCCCATAGTGCTTTATGCTCAAGTTCAACAGGAAGATGACACGCTTTGCCATATAACAACCTAAAGGTAGAAGTTCCTATAGGTGTTTTAAAAGCAGTACGATAGGCCCATAACGCATCATCTAATTTATTCGACCACTCTTTCCTGTTTGAATTCACAGTTTTTTCTAGTATTCTTTTCAACTCCCTATTAGAAATCTCAACTTTCCCACTAGTCTGGGGATGATAAGGTGTTGCCACCTTGCGAGTGACCCCATATTTTGTCAAAAGTGTATCAAATTGCTGATTACAAAAGTGGGTTCCTCCATCACTAATTATGGCTCTAGGGGTACCATATCTAGAAAATATGAATTTTTTCAAAAACTTCACAACCACCCTAGAGTCATTTTTCTACATGCAAGTGCTTCAACCCACTTAGACACATAATCGACCGCAACCAAGATATATTTGTTCCCTTCAGACGCAGGAAACGGTCCCATGAAATCTATACCCCATACATCAAAAACTTCACAAACAAGAATATTATTGAGGGGCATCTCATGTCTCCTAGAAATATTACCAATTTTCTGACAAGCATCACAAGTAATCATATAGGCATAAGCAACCTTAAACAATGAAGGACAATAAAATCCCGACTAAAGTACTTTAGCAGCGGTTCGACCCGCGCCGAAGTGACCTCCAGTCGGACCTGTGAAAATGTGAGAGTATAGACCTTACCTCTTCCGCTGGAATACACCTACGAATGATACCATCTGCAAAGATCTTAAACAGAAAAGGATCTTCCCACAAAAAATATTTCAACTCTGAAAAAAATTTCTTTTTCTGTTGATAAGTTAAATACGAGGGAAGAAACTTACTTGACAGATAGTTAACGATGTCTGCATACCATGGGAGATTCGTTACCTCAAACAACTGCTCGTCTGGAAAATCATCATGAATTATTTGCGTTTCAGCTCCTTGATTTTCCAAGCGTGAAAGGTGGTCTGCAACTTGATTCTCTGATCCCTTCCTGTCAACAATTTTCAGATCAAACTCTTGTAACAATAAAACCCAACGAATTAACCTCTGTTTAGCATCTTTCTTGCTCATCAAATACTTCAACGTCGAATGGTCCGTGTGAATGATGACTTTGCTTCCCACCAAATAAGACCTGAATTTATCCAAGGCAAACACTACTGCGAGAAGTTCTTTTTCGGTAGTTGCATAATTCAGTTGGGCGGCTGACAGGGTGATACTGGCGTAGTAAATCACATGAAGTACTTTGTCCCTCTTTTGTCCAAGCACGGCTCCCAATGTAGTGTCACTGGCGTCACACATCAAATCAAATGGCAAATTCCAGTCAGGCGTGACTATCACTGGTGCAGTTACCAATTTCTGCTTCAAGATCTGAAAGGCCTGTAAACACTCAGCAGAAAAATTAAAAGGCACCTCTTTGACTAACAGATTAGTAAGGGGTTTAGCAATAGAATAAAAATCCTTAATAAATCTCCTATAAAAACCCGCATGCCCAAGAAAACTTTGAATTCCTTTCAAATTCGTGGGAGGTGAAAGTTTTTCAATTACTTCAAGTTTTCTCTGTCCACCTCCACAACTACCTCAGACACTTTATGTCCTAGAACAATGCCCTTTCTCATCATGAATTGGCCTTTTTCCCAATTCAACACAAGATTACTCTCCTCACATCTTTGCAACACTTTTTTTAAATTAAATAGGCATGACGATCCAACCACAGAAAAGTCATCCATAAACACTTCAATAAATTTTTCAACCATGTCATGAAAAATAGTCATCATACACCACTGAAAAGTGGCAAGGGCATTGCATAAACCAAACGGCATCCGTTTATATGCAAAAGTACCATAAGGACAAGTAAAGGTGGTTTTATGTTGGTCCTCGGGTGCTATAGGAATTTTCATATATCCGGAATAACCGTCCAAAAAACAATAAAACGCAGGCCCTGCAAGTCTCTCAACCATCTGATCAATAAAGGGAAGAGGAAAATGATCCTTACGGGTGGCATCATTCAAGTTTCTATAATCAATACAAACCCGCCACCCCATAACAGTTATAGTAGGAATCAATTCATTATTTGCATTTTTTATAACAGTCATCCCTCCCTTTTTAGGCACAACTTGAATTGGACTCACCCATTCACTATCAGATATAGGATAGATGATACCTGCATCCAGGAGTTTTATCACCTCCTTTTTCACTACCTCTTTCATAGCCAGGTTGAGTCTCCTCTATGGTTGAGTAGATGTCTTGTGCTCCGCTTCCATCAATATTTTGTTCATGCACATGGTTGGACTAATCCCCTTGATATCGACCAAGCTCCATCCGATGGCTCTTATGTGTTCTTGAATCACCCGCAACAGTTTTTCCTCCTCACAACCTGTCAAAGAAGATGAACAAATTACTTGCAGTTTATCATTCTTTAATAAATGCAAATATTTCAAATGAGAAGGGAGTGGTTTTAGTTCAAGAGTAGGGGGCTCCTCGGTGGATGGCTTCAGTGGTTTTGGAGTATGGTTAAGCTCCCCCATCTTGGTATTGATGAGTCTGTCGAAGGGCAGACTCCAATCCAAATACCGTGCTACTTCATGAACTTCCTCACTAACATGCTCTGCATCAGTTGTACCTGTCAAACATATTTCTAATGGATCCACAGACAACTGTTCCTGCAGAGAACACTCAACCAAATCATCAGTAATATCAATTCTGAAACAATCATAATTGTCTGCAGGATATCGAATGCCCTGAAAAACATTAAATATAACTTTCTCATCATTCATACGCAACATCAATTCTCCCTTTTGCACATCAATCAATGCTTTTCCAGTGGCTAAGAACGGTCTACCCAAAATAAGAGGGATCTCACGATCCTCTTCCATATCAAGCACAACAAAATCCACTGAAAATATAAACTTATCAACCTTAACTAACACATCCTCTACAATCCCCCTTGGATATTTTATAGATCTGTCAGCTAATTGCAGGGAGATAGTAGTTGGCTTAACTTCACCAATTCCTAGCTTTTCAAAACATGAATAAGGCATAAGATTAATACTTGCACCTAAATCACATAAGGCCTTGTTAAAAAATGATTTTCCAATAGTTCATGGAATTGAAAAGCTACCGGGATCCTTAAGTTTAGGAGGGAGTTTATTTTGTAAAATAGCAGAACATTCCTCCGACAACTTCACAGTTTCAAAATCCACAAGTTTTCTTTTGTTAGACAAAATCTCTTTCAAAAATTTTGCATAACTGGGCATTTCAGCCAAAGGGGATATTAATATGAAGCTTTTTGAAAATCTCTAGGAATTTTGCAAATTCATTATCCAGTTGCAGTTGCTTTGCTCTTTGGGGGAAGGAAAGTTTATTCAAATCAATATTCTCATTAATAATTGGGTGAGAGGACTTACCTTTCTTGCCCGTAGGCATCAAGTCTGACTGGTTTGGCGCTTCCTCCAGCCCTTTTTCCTTCCTTAGCTCGCTTGCTTCCTCATCCTCAGTATTCTTCTCCACAGTGTCTGATTGCGATCTAGTCACCGCTAGAATAGCATTGACATCCTTTGGATTCCTCTCAGTATTGCTAGGCAACAATCCTGTTGGCCTAGTAGACAGCTGTGTTGCTATCTGGCTCATCTGTGTTTCTAACTTCTGCAACATTGCCTCCTGATTTTGTAGACGGGTCTCAGTACCAGCTACATATTTCATCATGATTTCTTCAAAGGAGGGCTTCTTCTTGACTGGCTTCGATGTATTAGCTGTAGGGCTGCAGCTTTCCATGAAAAGTTTGGATGGTTCTTCCAGCCAGGATTGTAAGTATTGCTATAGGGATTGTACTTCTGTCTCCCTTGATTCCCCATAAAATTCGCTGCATCAACTTCAAATACTTGTTGTTCGTCAGGCTGTTGAACTTGCACTTGGTTGGCTGAAGATGTCCGCATAACTTCCATCTGATGAGTAAGAGCATCGATCTTGGCATTCAGTGTTGTTAGTGCATTGACTTCTAGTACTTCAGCCTTTTTCTCCTTTTTAGCATCTGGCCATCCAATGTTGCTTTCAGCCATATTTTCAATGATTTCCCATGCCTCTGCCGGTGTCTTCCTGAATAGGCTTCCGTTAGCAGAGGCATCCAACATGGATCAAACAGATTGATCAGCCTCATTGTAGAAAGTCTGAGTCTGCTGGCTCTGAGTAAGATTATGTTGAGGACACATCCTCAACATCTTTTTGAATCGAGTCCAAGCAGCATGTAAAGATTCAACTTCCTTCTGCCTGAATGAGATGATATCGGAGAATAGTTTAGCCATCTTTGTGGGGGGGGGGGGGGAAATACTTATTCATAAAGGTCTGAACAAGTTGATCCCATGCAGTAATTGAAAGAGTGGGTGCCCGGTTAGCCAACTTGTGGCTAAGGGCTTTTGTGACTCTATGTATAAACAATCTTTGTTTAATATAATTTACATTCATTAATGGCATTTTCTTTGTCTTTCTTCATATTGTTATATTGTGATATACTATTGATGTTTTGATAAAGACCTTGAATATACTATAGTGTAAGTAAGATGAGATAGTGAATAAAGAGAGATCACTATTATGAAACACATCTTATAGTCACTGTATATTCTAAATAGTTCCTAGTCAATTGAGCCGTCCGCTAATAAGGATAAGGATCGCTCGAGATTGAGACTAGCATTTGTAATGCCAAGTACCATGTTTCATTGGTAATGGACATGGAGATGTTCAAAGCATGCAAATGGATATTCATATGATGAATGATCGAACTACCCTATTCGAACTTTCCAAGTGGTTATCACTTATCGAGTGGATAAAGTCCGTGGTTTTGGTTGTACACCATTAGTCCTTACTACATGAAACATCATTGAGACTCTATATGCTAGTACTGTACTTTGACTCATTTACCGACTCTATTGGGGTCATCAAGTATCGGGATTGGGTACAGTTACGACACATATAGGAGTCGATTCTTTGTTGTCAAGGATTCACCACATACTTGCGAGTGTGGATATCCTATGCGATCTGAGAAGATATTAGTGTGACGAATCTCTAGCCAGAGTACATGATGTGTTTTAGGTTACTCGGTTTTCCTAGTAACACATGCGATGTCACTATTTGATCTCCAAGATGTAATGCATAGTTATCGAATCTCAAACGACTCTCGATGCACCAATGGTTGTTGATTCGATCGGGATATTTGGATGAAGGGACCGTACTATACGCTAACCAAAATCTACTGGTTCTTGCAGGCACTATCAGTGATACCTAGGGAATCATGGGGCGATGTTGCTAGACGCTCTTACCATAATTCGTTGGGCAAGTCGGAAATTGTTGTTCCCAGTCACAAGGAGTTATGAGCCCACGACTAGCTGTATCCCTGAACCATTGAGGGTCACACAAGTAATGGATTACTAAACCCCGTTGAGATAGTTAAATTTAAAGAGTTAAATTTAATGAAAGAGAAGTTGGACTTCTTAATTAAAGGGAGTGAAATTTCCTAAAATGACATAGGGATGGACATTTTTGGAAATCACTGAATTCGGATTCAGAAAAATTATCTTGACTTTAAAAGGTGCAGAAATGGTTTCTGTGCACATTGGTGAAATCAGTTTATCAATCGGAGTCATGATGAATTTTATATTAATTTTTATAATAACAGGCTTGGCTTGTTGGGCTTAAGTTATGGATTATGGGCCCTAAGGAGTTAGAGTCCTAATATAATCATAACTTAATCTAGTCTAGAAATTATCAATAAATATATGAGTAGTGTTCGAAAATCATAAGCATTCCATCTTGAAATTTTCGAAATTCACTCATAATATTCAAGTGGAATTTTCGAATTCCTCTGCCCCTTTTGAGAAAATTCGGTCTGTGATTTTTGTGAAAAATTACATTCCGAATTAACAGATCAAATCTGTTTATTCTCATCGATAAAAATCTGATTGATTTCTAGTGCAATCAATCAGAGGGTTTCTGTTTTCTGTTCGTGGACCTTATTCCGGAGATTGATCGTGAAGCCATCGGTTCCCGGGATATACAAGAAGAGCAGATTAAATTCTGTTGGTGTCCATAATCAAGCCGTTGCTTGAAGAGGTAAAATATTATTAATTGTGATTATTATTATTTTACTTGCATAATTTAATCGTAAAGTTTTGATACCCATGATATGGAATCGTTCCATATATAAAAATAAAATTTTTAAACTTCCGCTGCACCGGGTATCAATTCTTAATTGATCTGGTTGTCGCTTCCCCGGGCAGCGATTGGATCGCTGCCCAGGGCAGCGATGGGCTGCCCTGCCCGGGCCCCATTTTGGGGCGCGGGCTGGCCGAGATTGTCCCGGGTAGCCCGGGAAAAAAAATTAAAATTAATTATAATTAAAATTTTAATATTTTGAAATTTTAGTTTTTGGTCCGATCGAAAATTGTTTTTGATTGGTTCACGAGGCATCGGATCGAATTGTTCGAGTTCAAAATTTTTAAAATTTATTTTTGGATAAATTTGAATTTTTGGAAAATTTATAAATTTTATCCGTTAAATTAGATTTTATAAAATCAATTATTTTGGTACAATTGATGATAAGATATGATCTTATGAAAGGATAAGATTAAATTTGATTTTATCTTTTTAAATATGATGCCATTGCATGTTATCCAATTATTTAATTATTGAATTAATTATTGGATAAAAGGATGTTCGATTGTCATGACCAAGTTTGTAGGTGTATGTTAGATTATTTACATTTGGTTTTATTGTTGTTGGGTTTTATTAATGGGCTTGGTTTATAGCCCAATTTTAATTGTCATTTGTAATAAAAAGTGGGCTTGGTTTATGGCCCGTTCCCACCCCTTAAATATGTATCCCCTACTTGTCATCGAAATTTATTGTAAATTTGTTAGACTTAGTGGGAGATAAAGATTTGAAGACAATGGTGGGCCCAGCAGACGATAAAGACCGAAGAAATGTAAATGGAAGCTCAATGTAATAGGATTGCATTGCATACTTGCATATCACCTAGGATTGGACTTAGACTCGTGATTGGCAACCACAGATTGATTAGATAATGGGATCGATCATCCTTAAATAATATATGATATTATTGATGTATGCATGTTTAGACAAAATTGTATGAATCCCGCAAGCATACATAAATTGCATGATGAGACAAATTTTCAAAAATTAAAATCCCTCATTTTAAATATGATTTAAAATTGATATCAAGATTTATAAAAGGGAATTTAAATATTGTTGTTCCTACCTTCCATCAACGATCAATGTATGAGATGCTACCCGCGGATACGGTCCGGCTCATATTATTGGGGGGACCCGTTCGTCGGAAAGCTGTACATTGGATCGACACATGTTGTAAGTTGGGTGGAACTCCCATGGGATTGGCTCATATTATTGGGGGATCCACATGGCGACCGTCCATCACAACTTAATATTGATGGGTTATCTTGACATGTCACAATAAACGGCGTCATATTATTGGGCCCTTATTGGACATGAGGTAAAAACATGGGGATTACTTTGGAAGTAATTGGGCTCTACCTTTTGAAAATTATGGTTGGCTGATATTTTTCGGGACTATGATTTGTCAATTGGACTCCATGTTCCCACTAAGGAAAGGAGTTTCCCGTTTTCACTAGAGGGTAGTGAAATCGTTAAAATAGTGGGAGTGTAATTCATAAAATTAAAATTCGCCATATTTTATGTCTTAGTAAATTAATTAAACAATCATCGATTATTGTCTGTTTCATCTCAGTATATCATTATGATGAATCTTCGTAATCCACATGTTTCAATTCTCGAACAAAACAAACTTTCTGGCGCAACTATACGGAATGGTTCAATAAGTTAAGATTGTCCAGAGTTCGGAAAAGATTTTCTAAGTGTTAGAAAAGGCTTCTCCGAAAACAGCCCCGGCTGATGTAACTGCCGAAAGGTTGGCCGAACTAGAGAAATGGTTGGACCATGATCTCAAGGCCAAATGTTACATGCAAAATTGGACAAGTCTAAACAAGTTTGTCATCACTGCAAGAAATCCGGTCATTGGAAACGTAACTGCAAAGGGTATGTTTTACATTGAAATAAATGTTTTACTTAATACTACTTCTTGGGTATTGGATACAAGATGTAGATCTCACATTTGCAATGAATTGCAAATGATGACAAGAAGTAATAAGCTTAGGATGGGTGAGACCCAGCTAAGACTCGGAAATGGTTCTAAAGTTGAAGCCCAAGCTATAGGAGACATTTATTTAGTTTTGCAGAACGATTTTAAGTTATTTTTTAGAGACGTTTTATTTGTGCCAGATTCGATTAAAAACATTATTTCTATTTCTATGCTTGATAGAAATGGTTTTTCTTGTAATTTTGTGAATAAGATTTGCAATATTTACAAGAATGAATGTTTGATTGGAAATGGACAACTTGAAAACGATCTATATAACTTAAAATTAAAAGATGTTCCAATTAATTATGTAGATAAGCCGGTAACAACAAATAAAAGGAAAAACGATAGTCAAAACCCGGCAAACCTTTGGCATGCTAGGCTAGGTCATATTTCCTCAAGGAGGATTAACAAGCTAGTGGGAGAGGGCATGTTTGATATGTCTGATTTTAACTTTCTACCTACTTGTGATTCCTGCCTAAAAGAAAAAATGACTAAATCTCCTTTCAAAGGGAAGCCTGAGCGTAGTCAAAATCTGTTGGATTTGATCCATAAAGATGTTTGTGGACCATTTAGTATCGGTACTAAATTTGGTCACACCTACTTCATTACCTTTACTGATGATTATTCGAGGTATGGGTATTTATATTTAATGAAATATAAGTCTGAATCATATGAAAAGTTCAAAGAATTCAAGGCTAAAGTAGAAAACAAACAAGGTAGAAGTATTAAAGCACTTCGATCGGATCGAGGTGGAGAATACTTAAGTACCGAGTTTTTGAACTATCTAAAAGAGAATGGGATTCCCTCTCAGTGGACTCCTCCTATGACACCTCAGCTGAATGGTGTCTCGGAGCGTCGCAATCGAACTTTGTTGGACATGGTTCGATCTATGATGAGCTTCACTGAGCTCCCACCTTTGTTTTGGGGCTATGCACTTGAAACGGCGGTATTGTTGTTGAACAATGTCCACACTAAAGCAGTAGATAAAACTCCATATGAGTTATGGAATGACAAAGCTCCTAAGTATTTGTACTTAAGGATTTGGGGATGTCCTGCTTACGTGAAGCAGACAGTGGGAGATAAGTTGGATAGTCAATCCACCTTATGTTATTTTGTAGGATATCCGAAGAATTCAATCGAATATTATTTCTATCATCCTTATGAGACAAAAGTGTTTGTTTCGAGGAATGCCACCTTCATGGAGGAGGAGTTCTTATTAGATAAGAAAGGCAAGATGATGGAACTCGAAGAAATTCGAGAAGAACCCGAGATACAAAATAACGACCACACACCTCAAGAACCTTCAACGGACACGCCTACATCTAGGAGATCCGAGAGGACTTCTAGACCTCCTATTCGATATGGTCTTCTTCTTGAAGGGGATCAAAGTGAACCCGATATTGGATGTGATCCAAGAAACTTCAAGGAAGCAATTTCTGATGCGTATTCTAATTTATGGCTTGAAGCTATGCAGTCGGAAATAGACTCGATGCATACAAACCAAGTTTGGTCTTTAGTAGATCCTCCCGATGGAATTGTTCCAATAGGGTGTAAATGGATCTACAAGAGAAAACTTGGGCCTGATGGTAAGGTACTTACCTACAAGGCATGATTGGTAGCAAAAGGTTATACTCAAAGACAAGGAGTTGACTATGATGAAACTTTTTCACCAGTCGCAATGTTCAAATCCATAAGAATCCTTATTGCCATAGCAGCATGGTATGACTATGAGATATGGCAAATGGATGTGAAGACTGCATTTCTTAATGGAAACATTAAGGAAGAAATCTATATGATGCAGCCCGAGGGATTCACATCCATGGAAAGCGAGCATAAGGTATGCAAGCTTCAGAGATCAATTTATGGTCTCAAACAAGCATCAAGAAGTTCGAACTAGAAATTTGATGAAACAATAAAGGACTTTGGTTTCATCAAAAACCCAGAGGAACCGTGCGTGTACAAGAAAGTAGTTAAGGATGCGATGACGTTTTTAGTGCTTTATGTTGATGACATCCTACTCATTGGGAATGATGTAGGGATGTTGCAATCAACAAAGATATGGTTATTAGATAGATTCTCGATGAAGGATTTGGGTGAGGCAACCTATATTCTAGGGATACAGATCTATAGAGATAGATCTAAGAGAATGATAGGACTCACTCAAGCAACCTACATCGACACCATATTAAAAAGGTTTTCTATGGATGAGTCCAAGAGAGGACATCTACCTATGTGTCATGGAGTTTCTCTATCCAAGTCTATGTGTCCCAAGACTGACGAAGAGATAAAGAAAATGACACACATACCATATGCGTCAGCCATAGGTAGTGTTATGTATGAGATGATATCTACCAGACTGGATGTAGCCTTTGTTCTGAGTGTCACGAGCAGATATCAGGCCAACCCCAGTCAAATGCATTGGAAAGCCGTGAAGGATATTCTTAAGTACTTGAGAAGGACTAAGAATATATTCATGGTTTATGGAGGAAGAGAATTGAAATTGGAAGGCTATACTGACTCTAGCTTCCAAAGCGACGTGGATGACTCAAAGTCAACCTCTGGATTTGTATTCATGCTCAATGGCGGTGCTGTCTCTTGGAAGAGTTCCAAGCAAGACACCACAGCGGATTCCACCACTGAGGCAGAATACATTGCAGCATCAGCTGCTGCTAAAGAGGCCGTTTGGATGAGGAATTTCGTCCAAGAGTTGGGCATAATTCCTGAAGCTGTTGGTCCAGTTCCGGTATACTGTGACAACACTGGTGCCATTGCTCAGGCAAAGGAACCAAGGTCTCATCAAAGTTCAAAACACGTACTGAGGAAATACCACATCATCCGGGAGATTAAGGAAAGAGGAGACATCACTGTCGAGAGAGTGGCCTCTACAGACAATATCGCTGATCCACTTACTAAGCCCTTGCCAGGACCATTGTTTGACAAACATCGCGAAGCAATGGGATTGCGTAGTGTGACTAGTTGGCTTTAGGGCAAGTGGGAGATTGAAAGAGTGGGTGCCCGGTTAGCCAACTTGTGGCTAAGGGCTTTTGTGACTCTATGCATAAACAATCTTTGTTTAATATAATTTACATTCATTAATGACATTTTCTTTGTCTTTCTTCATATTGTTATATTGTGATATACTATTGATGTTTTGATAAAGACTTTGAATATACTATAGTGTAAGTAAGATGAGATCGTGAATAAAGAAAGATCACTATTATGAAACACATCTTATAGTCACTGTATATTCTAAACAGTTCCTAGTCAATTGAGCCGTCCGCTAATAAGGATAAGGATCGCTCGAGATTGAGACTAGCATTTGTGATGCCAAGTACCACGTTTCATTGGTAATGAACATGGAGATGTTTAAAGCATGCAAATGGATATTCATATGATGAATGATCGAACTACCCTATTCGAACTTTCCAAGTGGTTATCACTTATTGAGTGGATAAAGTCCGCGGTTTTGGTTGTACACCATTAGTCCTTACTACTTGAAACATCATTGGGACTCTATATGCTAGTACTGTACTTTGACTCGTTTAACGACTCTATTGGGGTCATCAGGTGTCGGGATTGGGTGCAGTTATGACACACATAGGAGTCGATGCTTTGTTGTCAAGGATTCACCACATACTTGCGAGTGTGGATATCCTATGAGATCTGAGGAGATATTAGTGTGACGAATCTCTAGCCAGAGTACATGATGTGTTTTAGGTTACTCGATTTTCCTAGTAACACATGCGATGTCACTATTTGATCTCCAAGATGTAATGCATAGTTATCGAATCTCGAACGACTCTCGATGCACCAATGGTTGTTGATTCGATCGGGATATTTGGATGAAGGGACCGTACTGTACGCTAACCAAAATCTACTGGTTCTTGCAGGCACTATCAGTGATACCTAGGGAATCATGGGGCGATGTTGCTAGACGCTCTTACCATGATTCTTTGGGCAAGTCGGAAATTGTTGTTCCGAGTCACAAGGAGTTGTGAGCCCACGGCTAGCTGTATCCCTGAACCATTGAGTGTCACACAAGTAATGGATTACTAAACCCCGTTGAGATAGTTAAATTTAAAGAGTTAAATTTAATGAAAGAGAATTTGGAATTCTTAATTAAAGGGAGTGGAATTTCCTAAAATGACATAGGGATGGGCATTTTTGGAAATCACTGAATTCGGATTCAGAAAAATTATCTTGACTTTAAAAGATGCAGAAATGGTTTCTGTGCACATTGGTGAAATCGGTTTATCAATCGGAGTCATGATGAATTTTATATTAATTTCTATAATAACGGGCTTGGCTTGTTGGGCTTAAGTTATAGATTATGGGCCCTAAGGAGTTAGAGTCCTAATATAATCATAACTTAATCTAGTCTAGAAATTATCTATAAATATATGAGTAGTGTTCGAAAATCATAAGCATTCCATCTTGAAATTTTCGAAAATCACTCATAATATTCAAGTGGAATTTTCGAATTCCTCTGCCCCTTTTGAGAAAATTCGGTCTGTGATTTTTGTGAAAAATTACATTCCGAATTAACAGATCAAATCTGTTTATTCTCATCGATAAACATCTGATTGATTTCTAGTGCAATCAATCAGAGGGTTTTTGTTTTCTGTTCGTGGACCTTATTCCAAAGATTGATCGTGAAGCCATCGGTTCCCGGGATATACAAGAAGAGCATATTAAATTCTGTTGGTGTCCATAATTAAGCCGTTGCTTGAAGAGGTAAAATATTATTAATTGTGATTATTATTATTTTACTTGCATAAATTAATCGTAAAGTTTTGATACCCATGATATGGAATCGTTCCATATATAAAAATAAAATTTTTAAACTTCCGCTGCACCGGGTATCAATTCTTAATTGATCTGAACACGTTTTCCAACAGTAATTGAACCAGCAGGCAAATCGTCTAGCCACTCAACATCTTCTCCTTGTAGAGTGAATGAGAATAACCGCAGTCGCACTGCATCAGATGTTACTCCATTCACCTTGAACGTGTCGCAGATCGACAGAAAACGCTCCAGATGAGCGTAGGGGTCTTCAACATATGTACCCCCAAATCTAGCTTGTAATTGAATCAGCTGAATAGTAGAGGGTTTCAGCTCAAAATTGTTCGCCACAACAGCGGGGTGAACTATGCTAGATCCATAGCCTTCAGTTGGTGGACGGATAATATCCCAAACAGTATGGTTGTCTGCCATCTCTATTTTTGATTCAGATTCTGACTCTACTTCAAGATTGATAGATTTCTTGGATTTTCGGATCCTGCTAAGCGTGCGTTCGATCTCCAAATCAAGTGGTAGTAATTTTCTTGATCGAATGCTATGCATGCACAACAGAAGGTACCTGAAAATCACCAAAAAATTATAGTCGGAATTTAAGAAAATAAATAAAGTCTAATCTCAAGCGAAATAAAAATTCTGATATCAAACAGTCCCCGAAAACGGCGCCAAAAATTTGACCGGCTAAATCGGTATGATTAAAAATCAACTGGCAAGCGTACCAGGTCAAGTTATAATATAGTGGACAAAGGTCCAGATGTCTAACCCACAGGGACTGTATAAATATGAATACCAAAATATATTTATTCCTACTTAATCTAGACCAATAAATAAAACTGATTCAGATTTTAAAATAATAATTAAACTTGAAATTAAAATTAAATTAATTAAAACACAGCTGGAAAATTTGGATTAATTCAAATATGGAAAAAGTTTGATCAAGGACTCACGTAGGTACCAGACAATTCATGTAACAAGCCGTCGATCTAAGACATCAGACTTAATTATCATTCACGGGAATTTTCCTAATTTGTTCGAAGGGCTATTTCTAGAACAATCAAACCTATTCAAATATTGATGAACTAATCTTTCGTAATTCTAATCAAATTTGAATGCATGAATAACTGCAAAAATTCAGTAAACACCTAAACCGCATAATGAAATCGAATTTTATTTCTAGTCAGTTTTACACTATGTTGATTATTGAAGCGATCAAAATCGAAACCTCCTCTGTCGAATTGGAAACAATTAACATGCAAAAAAATAACTGGCCAGGAAATTCTCAAGAAAAATATAAATTCAACGATCAATAAAATAAAATCTAGTCTGAAAATCTCAAATAAACAAATCAAGTTTTATACATAAATTGTCTGGCCCAAATCACGCGGCCTTGATCGAATAATAACTATTACTCACTAAAAAATGTTGTGAAAATTCCTCGCAAGCGTATGAGTGTCAAGTTTTAATATAGTGATTAAATTAGATATTGATCCCACAGGGAGTAAAATGAAAATATTTAGTGCTTGTAATTAGAATAGTCCAAACTTTATCTAGAAAATCAAACTTTGAGAATTTTGCAGAAAAATAAAAATAATCAGTGAAGTTTTGATAGCACGCAAACAACTTTCAGGAATAATCAATAAGAGAATAATGGTCTAGAGGTTTAGATTTCACCTGGTTTCAACAACAGTCAATCCTAATTAATTAATCTTCATGAATTTCAATCAATTAATAGCCAAGAACACTTAAGTGTATTATTCACTCTCCCGAGTGCCGAATAAAATATATCAACTACAGTTCAATTCCAATATCCCTATTAAGAATCTACTTGCAGTGATCAATTCAAGACGATGTTCTTTTTAAAAGCTCTGTTAAAATTATACACTCTCCCGAGCAATATAAATAATTAACAGTGTATTTTCTATTGGTCCTATTCAAAATCTCTTCTCCCGAGTGCCAGATTTCAAATAAATATTACAAATCAATTATTGATCAGATAATTGAAAAGACAATCAATTCTAGAAAAAAACAATTAATCTAGAAGAAACTCAATCCAATAAAATCAAAAATTCATGAAAATGTCTACACCAGATTCCATCCGACCTCTAGACTATAAAAATTTAGTTCATAATAAAATTCTGAATAAAATAAAACATGTTCAAAAATCCAAATGTATTCAGAATAAAATAAAAGATAAGAAACAAATCCATCGTCGACGTCGTGTCCGAACTATCAAACTCCGTCTTTGTTCTTCAATTAAGCTCCAGAAAATCCCAGAAATCTCACGATCAAAATCTCTGATGTGCGTGTTAATCAGTTGTGGCGGCTCTCTCCTGTGTCTGATAAGAAGAATCCCTTTTATATCGTATATGAAAAGCCCAGTCAAAAAGCCCAAGAAAATTGAAAGTTTCATTTCCGATAAAAATTTCCAATTCAGATTTCCGCAACGCGCGGGCGCTTAAAAACCCAGGAGGGCGCGCATAGGGCTCTGCCTTCCAATCTTCTCGCTTTCATTGACAAACGCGATAGCGCTTCTCCTTCAAATCTTTAGCGCTAAGTTAGCGCTATCCTTAAGCCCAATAAAGGAAAGCCCATCACTGTTCATTATCTCTTGTCTGATCGTCTTCTGATCGTTCCTTTTCTTCTTCTTTTCTTTTAATTCTTTTAATTACTTTATTTACTTCTTCAATTTCTTCTTTTTCCTCTTTTTCACATAAATTCAATAAATCACTGTAAACACAAAATCAACAAAATACCCACATAAATCTGCTCAAAACAAATATTTAACAATTAAAATCATATATAAATTAAGTGTATAAAATACACTTATCAAATACCCCCAAACTTAGACTTTTGCTAGTCCCGAGCAAAACTATTAAAATTCAAATTCCAAAAACTCAATCTCTCAAAACCCACAAGAATAGTCAAGAAATATTATGTAGCAATGGCCTTAACAATGATTTCAAAAAAAAAAAAAAAAAAATTCAAATCCAATCATGTCACGCCTACTAACACTTGAAAATTTCAGTCATAATAAAATAATCGCAAAAACTCACAATCTCCGCAACTCAAGTTCAAAACACTCTTATCCAAGTTTAATTCAAACATTCATAGATCATGAGGACTTTTCAAGGTAGAATAGGATCAAATATATGAATATTTATCAAAAACACTCACAAATAGGTAAATGCGAAGAATAATAGTGTGTGCGTGTTTCGATCAAAATTCATAATCATTAAAAGTATCAATCAACAGTCCATAGGCTAAATTCTCGCAACTCTTCTCCACTAGTATATTGGGCAACTGAGACTCGGTCAATAGGACTTAATAAGCTTATAATGTAAGGTCTGGCTTACGGCTACAAATGATGGATAAGAATTCAAAATAAGGAGTAATTTATATTCATCAAACTCTAATTACGACTCCTTTTTCATTCACAATTTCACTTTTATTTCAATTCACTTCATTTCTCAACTTTTTCACAACTCTTTTTAATTAAATTATATTTTCATAACTTTTCAACCACATTTTTTTTCTTTTCTACTACCTATTTTCATTTTTTTCTTTTCAAATCTTCCACCACATCATTCCCTTTATCACAAATAAAACTAGGATCATATCACAATTTAGCATTAAAATTACTCCCTTAAAGGTAGGAAATAGTGTATAGGCTATTAAGGTAGACAATGTAGGCCCTTGAAATAATGATGAATGGAGGTTTAGTCACACGTTTACACGCATGCCATTCGATTTTCAAATAAAGCTCAAACAAGGTACTAGGGATATATGCAATTCAGGGTAGCTTGAAAGGCTCAAACAAATTCAGAAAAATCGCCTAAATCATTCCTAATCACAGTTTTGCCCGTATTTCGCCTCGAAGAGTGTTTGAACTAGTTCTAGACAAGTCTCAATCCACAATCAAATCATACAAATATCAATCAGTGTAGAAAAAAAAATCATCAGCAGTTAACGATGATTTTTCAACAAATTTCATAATTTTCGTACCTCAATGTACGTGTAGGCTCAAATAGGCAACTAATGATACATTGTTTCAATGAAAATTAGGCCAAAAAATTCAAAAAATGCCTCAATCATATCTATGTCTGTATGTTTCAAAACTCAGATTCAAGTATTTGTTGGAACACGGTCGTTATCCGGATCGAAAAAGAAAGTGATACCCGGTGCAACAGAAGTTTTAAAATTTTATATGGAACGATTCCATATCATGGGTATCAAATTCCTACGATTAAAATTGATAACATAAAATTTAAAAAATATAAATTTTACCTTAAAATCTCGAAGCGAGATTATGGACACCAACAGATTAAACTGCTCTTGTTGTATATCCCAGGAACTGATGAACAAACAATTCTTCAATCAGGTCCACGAACAGAAGTTTAATCCCTCTGATAGACTGCACTAGAAAGTCTATCAGAAGTTTCTACGAAGAGAAATAACAGATTTGATCTGTTAAATCAGACTGCAAATTCAGAAATTTGCAGACTGAATTTTCGAACACAGTAGGGGAGAGGGGAGGCCGAAAACCCTAAGAGAGGAGGCTCTAGGTTTTCGAAAATTATGCCTTGATTGTATCAATTTCTGTACTGCAATAACTTATTTATAATGTAGGCTGCTAACAGCTTAGGACCCATTAGTCATAAGTTCAAGCCTGACAAGCAAAGCCCGCATGTTCAGAAATTAATATAAAATTCATCGTGATTCAGATTGATAAACCAATTTCACCAATGTGCACAGAAACCATTTCTGCATCTTTTAAAGTCAAGATAAATTTTCTGAATCCAAATTCCGTGATTTCCAAAAAATATCCATCATTATGTCATTTTAGGAAATCTTACTCCCTCTATTCTTAAATAAGAAGTCCCACTTCTTTATTCACTAAATTTAACTCTTTAAATTTAATTATCTCAACGGGGATTAGAAATCCAATACTTGTGTGACCTTCAATGGTTCAGGGATACAGCTAGCCGTGGGCTCACAACTCCTTGTAACTCGGAACAATAATTTCCGACTTACCCAACGAATCATGGTAAGAGCGCCTAGCAACATCGCCCCATGATTCCCTAGGTATCACTGATAGTGCCTGCAAGAACCAATAGATTTTGGTTAGCGTACATTACGGTCCCTTCATCCATATATCCCGATCGAATCAACAACCATTGGTACATCGAGAGTCGTTCGAGATTCGATAACTATGCAATGCATCTTGAAGATCAAATAGTGAAATCGCATGTGCTACTAGGAAACCAAGTAACCTAAAACACATCATGTACTCTGGCCAAAGATTCGTCACACTAATATCTCCTCAGATTGCATAGGATATCCACACTCGCAAGTGTGCGGTGAATCCTTGACAACAAAGCATCGACTCCTATATGTGTCATAACTGTATCCAATCCCGACACCTGATAACCCTAATAGAGTCGGTAAACGAGTCAACGCACAGTACTAGCATATAGAGTCTCAATGATGTTTCAAGTAATAAGGACTCATGGTGTACAACCAAAACCGCGGACTATATCCACTCGATAAGTGATAACCACTTGGAAAGTCCGAATAGGATAGTTCGATCATTCATCATATGAATATCCATTTGCATGCTTTGAACATCTCTATGTTTCATACCAATGAAACATGGTACTCGACATCGCAAATGCTAGTCTCAATCTCGAGCGATCCTTATCCTTATTTATGAACGGCTCAATTGACTAGGAACTGTTTAGAATATACAGTGAACATAAGATGTGTTTCATGACAGTGATCTCTCTATATTCACTATCTCATCTTACTTTAGTATATTAGGTCTTTATCAAAATAGCAATAGTATATCATTATATAAGAATAAGATAAAGTGAACGCCATTTAAAGAACGTATATTATATTAAACAAAGATTTTTTACAAAAAGAGACTCTCAAAGCCATTAGCCACAAGTTGGCTAATGGGGCATCAACTCTTTCAATCTCCCACTTGCCCTAAAGCCAACTAGTCATACTACGTAGTCCCATTGCTTCGCGATGTTTGTCAAATAATGGTCCTGGAAAGGGCTTAGTAAGTGGATCAGCGATATTGTCTGCAGAGGCCACTCTCTCGACAGTGATGTCTCCTCTTTCCACGATCTCCCGGATGATTTGGTATTTTCTCAGTACGTGTTTGGATCTTTGATGAGACCTTGGTTCCTTTGCCTGAGCAACGACACCCGTGTTGTCATAGTACACCGGGACTGGACCAACAGCTTCAGGAATAACGCCCAACTCTTGGATGAAATTCCTCATCCAAATGGCCTCTTTAGCAGCAGCTGATGCCGCAATGTATTCTGACTCAGTGGTTGAATCCGCTGTGGTGTCCTGCTTGGAACTCTTCCAAGAGACAACACCGCCATTGAGCATGAACACAAATCCAGAGGTTGACTTCGAGTCATCCACGTCACTTTGGAAGCTAGAGTCGGTATAGCCTTCCAATTTCAGTTCTCTTCCTCCATAAACCATGAATACATTCTTAGTTCTTCTCAAGTACTTAAGAATATCCTTCACGTATTTCCAATGCATTTGACCGGGATTGGCTTGATATCTGCTCGTGACACTCAGAGCAAATGCCACATCCGGTCTGGTAGATATCATCCCATACATGATACTCCCTATGGATGATGCATATGGTATGTGTGTCATTTTCTCTACCTCTTCGTCAGTCTTGGGACACATAGACTTGGATAGAGAGACTCCGTGACACATAGGTAGATGTCCTCTTTTGGACTCATCCATTGAAAACCTTTTCAATATAGCGTCGATGTAGGTAGCTTGAGTAAGTCCTATCATTCTCTTAGATCTATCTCTATAGATCTGTATCCCTAGAATATAGGACGCCTCACCCAAATCCTTCATCGAGAATCTACCTGACAACCATATCTTTGTTGACTGCAACATCCCTACATCATTCCCAATGAGTAAGATGCCATCAACATAAAGTACTAAGAATGTCACAGCATCCTTAACTACTTTCTTGTACACGCACGGTTCCTCCGGGTTCTTGATGAAATCAAAGTACTTTATTGTTTCATCAAATTTCTGGTTCCAACTTCTTGATGCCTGTTTGAGACCATAGATCGATCTCTGAAGCTTACATACCTTATGCTCGCTTCCCATGGATGTGAATCCCTCGGGCTGCATCATATAGATCTCTTTCTTAATGTTTCCATTAAGGAATGCAGTCTTCACATCCATTTGCCATATCTCATAGTCATACCATGCAGCAATGGAAATAAGTATTCTTATAGACTTGAACATTGCGATTGGTGAAAAAGTTTCATCATAGTCAACACCTTGTCTTTGAGTATAATCTTTTGCAACCAATCGTGACTTGTAGGTCAGTACCTTTGTTGGAAAAAACTGGCGGTCAGATCAATCACGATTGATACCCGGTGCAGCGGAAGTTTAAAATTTTATCATGGAACAATTCCATGGTGTGGGTATCAACCATTCAACGATTAAATTATTGTGTGTGTAAAATTCAAATAACAATTAATTAAATTTTACCTTCAATCTCGAAGCGAGATTAATGGACACCAACAGAATTAATCTGCTCTTGTTGTCTCTCCCAGGAACCGATGAACTCCTTCAATCAGGTCCACGAATAGGGTTTAAATCCCTCTGATAGATTGCACTAGAAAATCTATCAGAAGTTTTCTGCGAAGAGATTAAACAAATCTGATTCGTTATTCCTGACTGCGATTCAAAATCACAGACCGAAATTTCTCGGGCAGAGTATGGGAGGTCGGCCGATTATTTCTTTGAGAGGCTAGGGTTTTCGATTTTTGCTTCTCAAAAATAATGAGCTGTTGTGTGTAATTTCTGTACTGCAATAACTTATTTATAATGCAGGCCACTAACACCTTAGGGCCCATTAGTCATAAGTTGAGGCCCGACAAGCAAAGCCCACACGTTCAGAAATTAATATAAAATTCATCGTGACTCCGATTGATAAACCGATTTTACCAATGTGCACAGAAACCATTTCTGCACATTTTATAGTCAAGATAAATTTTCCTGAATCCGAATTCAGTGGTTTCCAAAAATGTACATCCCTATGTCATTTTAGGAAATCCTACTCCCTTACTCTTATTTAAGAAGTCCAACTTCTTTATTCATTAAATTTAACTCTTTAAATTTAACTATCTCAACGGGGATTAAAACTCCATTACACTGTGTGACCCTCAATGGTTCAGGGATACAGCTAGCCGTGGGCTCACAACTCCTTGTGACTCGGAACAACACTTTCCGACTTGCCCAACGAATCATGGTAAAGCGCCTAGCAACATCGCCCCATGATTCCCTAGGTATCACTGATAGTGCCTACAAGAACCAGTAGATTTTGGTTAGCGTACAGTACGGTCCCTTCATCCATATATCCCGATCGAATCAACAACCATTGGTATATCGAGAGTCGCTCAAGATTCGATAACTATGCAATGCATCTTGAAGATCAAATTAGTGACATCGCATGTGCTACTAAGAAACCATTTCTTAAATCACATCAAGTACTCTGGCCAGAGATTTGTCACACTAATATCTCCTCAGATCGCATAGGATATCCACACTCGCAAGTATGTGGTGAATCCTTGACAACAATGCATTGACTCCTATATGTGTCGTAACTGTACCCAATCTCGACACCTGATGACCCCCATAGAGTCGGTAAACGAGTCAAAGCACAGCACTAGCATATAGAGTATCCATGATGTTTCAAGTCGTAAGGACTAATGGTGTACAACCAAAACCGCGGACTTTATCCACTCGATAAGTGATAACCACTTGGAAAGTCCGGATAGGGTAGTTCGATTATTCATCCTATGAATATCCATTTGCATGCTTCGAACATCTCCATGTTCCCTACCAATGAAACGTGGTACTCCGCATCGCAAATGCTAGTCTCAAACTCGAGCGATCCTTATCCTTATTATCGGACGGCTCAATCGACTAGGAACGGTTTTTAGAATATACAGTGACTATAAGATGTATTTCATGATAGACATCTCCATGTTCTACCACATCTTACATACACTATAGTATATTCAAGGTCTTTATCAAAACAACAATAGTATATCACAATATAACAATATGAAGTAATATAAAGTCATTGCCATTAATAAAAGTGTAAATAATATTAAACAAAAGATTGTTTATACAAAGAGTCATCAAAGCCCATAGCCACACAGTTGGCTCACTGGGCACCCACTCTTACAATCTCCCACTTGCCCTATAGCCAACTAGTCATACTACGTAGACCCATTGCTTCGCGATGTTTGTCAAACAATGGTCCTGGCAAGGGCTTAGTAAGCGGATCAGCGATATTGTCTGCAGAGGCCACTCGTTCGACAATGATGTCTCCTCTTTCCACAATCTCCCGGATTATGTGGTATTTCCTCAGTACGTGTTTGGATCTTTGATGAGACCTTGGTTCCTTTGCTTGAGCAACGGAACCCGTGTTGTCACAGTACACTGGGACTGGACCAACAAATTCAGGAATAACGCCCAACTCTTGGACGAACTTCCTCATCCAAACGGCCTCTTTAGCAGCAGCTGATGCTGCAATGTATTCAGCCTCAGTGGTGGAATCCGCTGTGGTGTCCTGCTTGGAACTCTTCCAAGAGACAGCACCGCCATTGAGCATGAACACAAATCCAGAGGTTGACTTCGAGTCATCCACATCACTTTGGAAGCTAGAGTCGCTATAGCCTTCCAATTTGAGATCTCGTCCTCCATACACCATGAACATATTCTTAGTCCTTCGCAAGTACTTAAGAATGTCCTTCACGGCTTTCCAATGCATTTGACCAGGATTAGACTGATATCTGCTCGTGACACTCAGAGCAAATGCTACATCCGGTCTGGTAGATATCATCCCATACATGATACTACCTATAGCTGACGCATATGGTACATGTGTCATATTCTCTATCTCTGCATCAGTCTTGGGACACATAGACTTGGATAGAGAAACTCCATGACATATGGGTAGATGTCCTCTTTTGGACCCATCCATTGAAAACCGTTTCAATATGGTATCGATGTAGGTTGATTGAGTGAGTCCTATCATTCTCTTAGACCTATCTCTATAGATCTGTATCCCAAGAATGTAGGATGCCTCTCCCAAATCCTTCATCGAAAATCTACCTGATAACCATATCTTTGTTGACTGCAACATCCCTACATCATTCCCAATGAGTAGGATGTCATCAACATAAAGTACTAAGAATGTCACCGCATCCTTAACTACTTTCTTGTACACGCAAGGTTCCTCCGGGTTCTTGATGAAACCAAAATCTTTAATTGTTTCATCAAATTTCTGGTTCCAACTTCTTGATGCTTGTTTTAGACCATAAATTGATCTCTGAAGCTTGCATACCTTATGCTCGCTTCCCATGGATGTGTACCCCTCAGGCTGCTTCATATAGATTTCTTCCTTAATGTCTCCATTAAGAAAAGCAGTCTTCACATCCATTTGCCATATCTCATAGTCATACCATGCAGCTATGGCAATAAGGATTCTTATGGACTTGAACATAGCAACTGGTGAAAAGGTTTCATCATAGTCAACTCCTTGCCTTTGAGTATAACCTTTCGCCACCAATCGCGCCTTGTAGGTCAATACCTTACCATCAGGCCCAAGCTTTCTTTTGTAGATCCATTTACACCCTATTGGAACAATTCCATCGGGAGGATCTACTAAAGACCAAACTTGGTTTGTATGCATCGAATCCAATTCTGACTGCATAGCTTCAAGCCATAAATTTGAATCCGCATCAGAAATTGCTTCCTTGAAGTTTCTTGGATCACATCCAATGTCGGGTTCATCTTGATCCCCTTCAAGAGGAAGACCATATCGAATAGGAGGTCTAGAAGTCCTTTCGGATCTTCTAGGTTCAGGCGTGTCCAGCAATGGTTCCTGAGGTGTAGGATCGTTATTTTGTATTTCGGGTTCTTCTCGAACCTCTTCGAGTTCCATCATCTCACCTTTCTTATCCAATAAGAACTCCTTCTCCAAGAAGGTGGCATTCCTAGAAACAAACACCTTTGTTTCAGCAGGATAATAGAAATAATATCCGATTGAATTCTTCGGATACCCTACAAAATAACATAAGCTGGATCGACTATCCAACTTATCTCCCACTGTCCGCTTCACGTAAGCAGGACATCCCCAAATCCTCAAGTACGAATACTTAGGAGCTTTGCCATTCCATAACTCGTATGGTGTTTTGTCCACTGCTTTAGTGTGGACGTTGTTCAACAACAATACCGCCGTTTCAAGCGCATGGCCCCAAAACGAAGGTGGAAGCTCAGTGAAGCTCATCATAGATCGAACCATGTCCAACAAAGTTCGATTACGACGCTCCGATACACCATTAAGCTGTGGTGTCATAGGAGGAGTCCACTGAGAGAGAATCCCATTCTCTTTCAGATAGTCCAAAAACTCGGTACTCAAGTATTCTCCACCTCGATCCGATCGAAGTGCTTTAATACTTTTACCTAGCTTGTTTTCTACTTCAGCCTTGAATTCTTTGAACTTTTCAAATGCTTCAGACTTATATTTCATTAAATATAAATACCCATACCTTGAATAATCATCAGTAAAGGTAATGAAGTAGGTGTGGCCATGTTGAGTCCCTACTCTAAATGGACCACAAACATCTGTATGGATCAAATCCAACAGATTCTGACTACGCTCAGGTTTCCCCTTAAAAGGAGATTTAGTCATTTTTCCTTTTAGGCAGGATTCACAAGTAGGTAGAGAGTTAATATCAGACATATCAAACATGCCCTCTCCCACTAGCTTGTTCATCCTCCTTGAGGAAATATGACCTAGTCTAGCGTGCCAAAGGTTTGCCGGGTTTTTGCTATCGATTTTCCTTTTGTTTGTTGTTGCCGGTTTATCAGCATAATTTATTGGAACGTCTTTTAGTTTTAAGTTGTATAGATCGTTTTGAAGTTGTCCATTTCCAATCAAACATTCATTCTTGTAAATATTGCAAATCCCATTCACAAAATTGCAAGAATAACTATCTCTATCAAGCATAGAAACAGAAATAATGTTTTTAATCAAATCTGGAACAAATAAAACATCTCTCAAAAAACTTAAAATTGTTCTGCAAAAATGTCTCCTATAGCTTTGGATTTATCTCTGGAACCATTCCCGAGCCTTGACTGGGTCTCACCCATCCTTAGCCTATTACTTCTTGTCATCATTTGCAACTCATTGCAAATATGAGATCTACATCTGGTATCCAATACCCAAGAAGTAGTATTAAGAAAAACATTTTAATGTAAAACATACCCTTTGCAGTTCGCAACTGCTTGAGGTATTCCTTGCAGTTATGTTTCCAATGACCGGGTTTCTTGCAGTGATGGCAAACTTGTTTAGACTTGTCCAATTTTGCATGTAACATTTGGCCTTGAGATCATGGTCCAACCATTTCTCTAGTTCGGCCAACCTTTCGGTAGTTACATCAGCCGGGGCTGTTTTCGGAGAATCCTTTTCTAACACTTTAGAAAATCTTTTCCGAACTTAGGACAATCTTAACTTATGGAATCATTCTGTATTGTTTGCGCCAATAAGTTTGTTTTGTTGGAGAATAGAAACATGTGGATTACTGAGATGAAACAGACAATTATCGATGATTGTTTAAGCAATTTACTAAGACATAAAATAGGCGAAATTAATTTTATGAATCTCACTCCCACTATTTTAACGATTTCACCACCCTCTAGTGAAAACGGGAAACTTTTTCCTTAGTGAGAACATGGAGTCCAATTGACAAATTTATGGTCCCGAATAATATCAGCCAACCATAATTCTCAAAAGGTAGAGCCCAATTGCTTCCTAAGCAACCCCCATGTGTTTACCTCATGTCCAATAAGGGCCCAATAATATGACGCCGTTTAAAGTGACATGTCAAGATGACCCATCAATATTAAGTTGTGATGGACGGTCGCCATGTGGATCCCCCAATAATATGAGCCGATCCCATGGGAGTTCCACCCAACTTACAACATTTGTCGATCCAATGTACAGCTTTCCGACGGACGGGCCCCCCCAATAATATGAGCCGGACCGTATCCGCGGGTAGCATCACATACATTGACCGTTGATGGAAGGTGGGAACATTTAAACAAATTTAAATTTCCTTTATTTATCTTGATATAAATTTTAAATCATATTTAAAATGAGGGATTTTTAATTATAAAAATATTTGTCTCATCATATTCATTTTATTGCATGCTTGCCGGATTCACGCAATTTATGTCTAAACATGCATACAATCATAATATCAAATATTATATAGGATGATCGATTCCATTTCTAATTGACCCGTGGTTGCCAATCACGGGTCTTAGTCCAATCCTAGGTAATATGCAGTATGCAATGCAATCCTATTACATGTGCTTCCAATTTACATTTCTTCAGTCTTTATTGTCTGCTGGGCCCACCATCTTCAAATCTTGATCTCCCACTAAATCTAATGCATTTACAATAAATAACAATGACAAGTAGGGGATACATTTTTAGGGGTGGGAACGGGCTATAAACCAAGCCCACCTTTATTACATATGACATTCATATCGGGCCATAAACCAGGCCCATTAATAAAACCAACAACAATAAAACAAAATGTAAATTCCTAACATACACCTACAAAATTGGTCATGGCAATCGATCATCCTTATCCAATAACATTTAATTCAAAATTAATTTATTGGATAACATGCAGTGGCAATTCAAATTTAAACAAGATAAAATCATATTTTATATATAAAATCTCATTTCACATATAAAATCATATTTTATCTCTATATCAAATAAAATCATATTTTATCTATAAAATCCAATTTTACAAATAAAATCATATTTTACTCAATATATCATAAGATCATATCTTATCATCAATTGTACCAAAATAATTGATTTCAAAATTCAATTTACGGATAAAACATTAAAATTTTCCAAAAATTCAAATTTATCCAAAATCAATTTTAAAATTTACGGACTCGAACAATTCGATCCGAAATCTCGTGAACCAATCAAAAACAATTTTTGACCGGACCAAAAATAAAATTTTAACATATTAAAATTAATTTTTAATAAAAATATAATTTTTCCCGCGGGCCGCCCGGGACACTCCCGGGCCGGCCCGCACCCGGGGCGCGGGCCGGGGGCAGCCCGGCTGCCCCCTTAGGGCAGCGACTATCGCTGCCCTGGCGGCGCCTGGTGCCGCCGCTGGGCGGCGCCGAGCGCCGCCCCTAGGCGGCGCTGTGCGCCGCCGCTGGGCAGCGCCGAGCGCTGCCCTGCGCAGCGCCCAGCGCTGCCCTGGGCGGCGCCGTGCGCCCCCTTTGGGCGGCGACGGTTGCCGCCCTGGGCGGCGCCGTGCGCCCCCTTTGGGCGGCGCCGTGCGCCTCCCCCGGGGGCAGCGACCATCGCCGCCCCCTCCGGGCAGCGATCCAATCGCTGCCCGGGTTTTGCCCCGAAAAAAAAAAAAAATTTATTTAAAAATATTTATTTTTTTTCAAAAACCGAGACTCAAAAATTTTGTACAATTGATTAATTCAATCATTTGATCTGAGCAACCTGGCTCTGATACCACTGTTGGAAAAAACTGGCGGTCAGATCAATCACGATTGATACCCGGTGCAGCGGAAGTTTAAAATTTTATCATGGAACAATTCCATGGTGTGGGTATCAACCATTCAACGATTAAATTATTGTGTGTGTAAAATTCAAATAACAATTAATTAAATTTTACCTTCAATCTCGAAGCGAGATTAATGGACACCAACAGAATTAATCTGCTCTTGTTGTCTCTCCCAGGAACCGATGAACTCCTTCAATCAGGTCCACGAATAGGGTTTAAATCCCTCTGATAGATTGCACTAGAAAATCTATCAGAAGTTTTCTGCGAAGAGATTAAACAAATCTGATTCGTTATTCCTGACTGCGATTCAAAATCACAGACCGAAATTTCTCGGGCAGAGTATGGGAGGTCGGCCGATTATTTCTTTGAGAGGCTAGGGTTTTCGATTTTTGCTTCTCAAAAATAATGAGCTGTTGTGTGTAATTTCTGTACTGCAATAACTTATTTATAATGCAGGCCACTAACACCTTAGGGCCCATTAGTCATAAGTTGAGGCCCGACAAGCAAAGCCCACACGTTCAGAAATTAATATAAAATTCATCGTGACTCCGATTGATAAACCGATTTTACCAATGTGCACAGAAACCATTTCTGCACATTTTATAGTCAAGATAAATTTTCCTGAATCCGAATTCAGTGGTTTCCAAAAATGTACATCCCTATGTCATTTTAGGAAATCCTACTCCCTTACTCTTATTTAAGAAGTCCAACTTCTTTATTCATTAAATTTAACTCTTTAAATTTAACTATCTCAACGGGGATTAAAACTCCATTACACTGTGTGACCCTCAATGGTTCAGGGATACAGCTAGCCGTGGGCTCACAACTCCTTGTGACTCGGAACAACACTTTCCGACTTGCCCAACGAATCATGGTAAAGCGCCTAGCAACATCGCCCCATGATTCCCTAGGTATCACTGATAGTGCCTACAAGAACCAGTAGATTTTGGTTAGCGTACAGTACGGTCCCTTCATCCATATATCCCGATCGAATCAACAACCATTGGTATATCGAGAGTCGCTCAAGATTCGATAACTATGCAATGCATCTTGAAGATCAAATTAGTGACATCGCATGTGCTACTAAGAAACCATTTCTTAAATCACATCAAGTACTCTGGCCAGAGATTTGTCACACTAATATCTCCTCAGATCGCATAGGATATCCACACTCGCAAGTATGTGGTGAATCCTTGACAACAATGCATTGACTCCTATATGTGTCGTAACTGTACCCAATCTCGACACCTGATGACCCCCATAGAGTCGGTAAACGAGTCAAAGCACAGCACTAGCATATAGAGTATCCATGATGTTTCAAGTCGTAAGGACTAATGGTGTACAACCAAAACCGCGGACTTTATCCACTCGATAAGTGATAACCACTTGGAAAGTCCGGATAGGGTAGTTCGATTATTCATCCTATGAATATCCATTTGCATGCTTCGAACATCTCCATGTTCCCTACCAATGAAACGTGGTACTCCGCATCGCAAATGCTAGTCTCAAACTCGAGCGATCCTTATCCTTATTATCGGACGGCTCAATCGACTAGGAACGGTTTTTAGAATATACAGTGACTATAAGATGTATTTCATGATAGACATCTCCATGTTCTACCACATCTTACATACACTATAGTATATTCAAGGTCTTTATCAAAACAACAATAGTATATCACAATATAACAATATGAAGTAATATAAAGTCATTGCCATTAATAAAAGTGTAAATAATATTAAACAAAAGATTGTTTATACAAAGAGTCATCAAAGCCCATAGCCACACAGTTGGCTCACTGGGCACCCACTCTTACAACCTTACCATCAGGCCCAAGCTTTCTCTTGTAGATCCATTTACACCCTATTGGAACAATTCCATCGGGAGGATCTACTAAAGACCAAACTTGGTTTGCATGCATCGAGTCTATTTCCGACTGCATAGCTTCAAGCCATAAGTTCGAATCAGCATCAGAAATTGCTTCCTTGAAGTTTCTCGGATCACATCCAATGTCGGGTTCACTTTGATCCCCTTCAAGAAGAAGACCATATTTAATAGGAGGCCTAGAAGTCCTCTCGGATCTTCTAGTAATAGGCGTGTCTTGTGATGATTCTTGAGGTATAGGATCGTTATTTTGTATCTCGGGTTCTTCTCGAATTTTTTCGAGTTCCATCATCTTGCCTTTCTTATCCAATAAGAACTCCTTCTCCAAGAAGGTGGCATTCCTTGAAACAAACACTTTTGTTTCAGTAGGATGATAGAAATAATATCCGATTGAATTCTTCGGATACCCTAAAAAATAACATAAGGTGGATCGACTATCCAACTTATCTCCCACTGTCTGCTTCACGTAAGCAGGACATCCCCAAATCCTCAAGTACGAATACTTAGGAGCCTTGCCATTTCATAACTCGTATGGTGTTTTGTCCACTGATTTAGTGTGGACGTTGTTCAACAACAATACCGCCGTTTCAAGAGCATAGCCCCAAAACGAAGGTGGGAGCTCAGTGAAGCTCATCATAGATCGAACCATGTCCAACAAGGTTCGATTGCGACGCTTCGAAACACCATTCAGCTGAGGTGTCATAGGAGGAGTCCACTGAGAGAGAAACCCATTCTCTTTTAGATAATCCAAGAACTCGGTATTTAAGTATTCTCTACCTCGATCTGATCGAAGTGCTTTAATACTCTTACCTAGTTTGTTTTATAATTCAGCCTTGAATTCTTTGAACTTTTCAAATGATTCAGACTTATATTTCATCAAATATAAGTATCCATACCTAGAATAATCATCAGTAAAGGTAATGAAGTAGGTGTGACCAAATTTTGTACCAATACTAAATGGTCCGCAAACATTTGTATGGATCAAATCCAATAGATTTTAACTATGCTCAGGTTTTCCTTTGAAAGGAGATTTAGTCATTTTTCCTTTCAGGCAGGACTCACAAGTAGGTAGAGAGTTAATATCAGACATATCAAACATGCCCTCTCCCACTAGCTTGTTCATCCTCCTTGAGGAAACATGACCTAGCCTAGCATGACAAAGGTTTGCCGGGTTTTGATTATCAATTTTCTTTTTATTTGTTGTTACCGGTTTATCAACATAATTAATTGGAACGTCTTTTAATTTTAAGTTATATAGATCATTTTCACGTTGTCCACATCCAATTAAACATTCATTCTTGTAAATATTGCAAATCCCATTCACAAAATTGCAAGAAAAACCATCTCTATCAAGCATAGAAATAGAAATAATGTTTTTAACCAAATCTGGCACATATAAAACATCTCTCAAAAATAACTTAAAATCATTCTGCAAAATTAAACAAATGTCTCCCACAGCTTTGGCTTCAACTCGAGAATCATTTTCGAGACTCAGCTGGGTCTCACCCCTCCTAAGCTTGCGACTTCTTGTCATCACCTGCAAATCATTGCAAATGTGAGATCCACATCCGGTATCCAATACCCAAGAAGTAGTATTAAGTGAAACATTTATTTCAATATAAAACATACCCTTCGCAATTCGCAACTGCTCGAGATATTCCTTGCAGTTACGTTTCCAATGACCGGGTTTCTTGCAGGGATGGCAAACATCCTTGGATTTTTCCACGTTTGAAGCCTTTGTCTTGTTCTTCTTCTCGGGTCCGGTTTTCTTGGATGGGGCAGAACGTTTCTTACCCTTTGTACTTGGCCCCTTCTTAGTAGAAGAAGAGGAGCCCACCAAGAGAACTGGTTTATCCTTCTTTAAAGTGGCTTCATAAGTTACAAGCATATTGACCATCTCTTCAAGGGAGGCCTCTATCTTGTTCATATTGAAATTCACCACAAAACCGTCAAACGATGAAGGAAGAGAGAGAAGTAATAAGTTCACATTGAGTTCATGCTCCAATACCAATTCAAGAGTTACCAACTTCTGAATGAACCAAATCACGCGTACCCCATGATCACGGACCGAAGTCCCTTCATGCATGCGACACGTCATTAACTCTTTTACAGTAGCGAACCTTTCTGCTCTCGATTGAGCCCCAAAAAGTTCCTTGAGTTGTACGTGAATGTCAGCAGCATTCACGGTATCCTCAAATCGCCTTTGGAGTTCATCAGACATCGAAGCTTGCATATAGCATTTGGCCTTGATATCATGGTCCCACCATTTATCAAGTTTGGCCAACTCTTCCGGACTTATATTAGCTGGTGCTTCCTTCGGAGGAGATTTTTCTAACACGTAGAACATCTTCTCCGAGGTCAAGACAATCTTTAACTTACGGAACCATTCCGTATAGTTTGCGCCAGTCAGTTTGTTTTGTTCGAGAATAGAGAATAGTGGATTGCGCGAATTCATCTTAATGAAATACTGAAAAAAAACAGACAATAATCAATGATTGTTTAATTAATTTACTAAGACATAAAATAAGGCGAGTTTAATTTTATGAATTACACTCCCACTATTTTAACAATTCCACCACCCTCTAGTGAAAACGAGAGAATTATTTTTTTTAGTGGGAACATGGAGCCCAATTGACAAAACATGGTTCCGAATAATATCAGCCAACCATGCTCTTCAAAAGGTAGAGCCCAATTGTTTCCAAAACAATCCCCATGTTATTTACCTCATGTCCAGTAAGGGCCCAATAATATGACGCCGTTTATTGTGACATGTCAAGATGACCCATCAATATTAAGTTGTGATGGACGGTCGCCATGTGGATCCCCAATAATATGAGCCAATCCCATGGAAGTTCCATCCAACTTACAACATGTGTCGATCCAATGTACAGCTTTCCGACGAACGGGCCCCCCCAATAATATGAGCCGGACCGTATCCGCGGGTAGCATCTCATACATTGATCGTTGATGGAAGGTAGGAACATTTAAACAATATTTAAATGCCCCTTTTGTTTATCTTGATATCAATTTTAAATCATATTTAAAATGAGGGATTTTAATTTCGAAAATTTGTCTCATCATTTAAAATTTGTATGTTTGCGGGATTCATGCAATTTAGTCTAAACATGCATACAACAATAGTATCATATATTATTTTAGGATGATCGATTCCATTACTAATCGACCCGTGGTTGCCAATCACGAGTCTAAGTCCAATCCTAGGTAATATGCAAGTATGCAATGCAATCCTATTACATTGAGCTTCCAATTTATATTTTTTCGGTCTTTATTGTTTGCTGGGCCCACCTTTGTCCTCAAATCTTCATCTCCCACTAAGTCTAAAATTTAAAATAAATTTCGATGACAAGCAGGGGATACATATTTAAGGGGTGGAAACGGGCCATAAACCAGGCCCACTTTTATTACATATGACAATTCATATTGGGCCATAAACCAGGCCCATTAATAAATCCAACAACAATAATTAAAATCAAATGTAAATAACCTAACATACACCTATAATATTGGTCATGACAATCGATCATCCTTATCCAATAATATTTAATTCAAAAATTAATTTATTGGATATCATGCAATGGCAATAAATATAAATAGATAAAATAATATTTCATACATAAAATCTTATTTTATATATAAAATCATATTTTATCTAGTTTATCCATAAAATCATATTTTACATATAAAATCCAATTTTATACATAAAATCATATTTTATTATCAATTGTACCAAAATTATTAATTTTATAAAATCTAATTTAATGGATAAAATTTATAAATTTTCCAAAAATTCAAATTTATCCAAAAATCAATTTTTAAAATTTCGGACTCAAACAATTTGATCCGATGCCTCGTGGACCAATCAAAAACAATTTTCAATCGGACCAAAAACTGAAATTTCAAAAATTTCAAAAAATCAAAAAATTAAGTTTTAAAATTTCCGGACTGCCCGGGACAATCCCGGGCAGCCCGGCCTCCACGTGGGACAGGGCTGACCACGTGGAGGTGGGCAGCCAATCGCTGCCCTGGGCAGCGACACTCGCTGCCCGATTGCCCTGGAATTTAATTTAAAATTTTCGTTTTATTTTCTGAAAAATCGAGGCTGGTACAATCGAATAAATTTTAATCGTAAAATCCGAGAACAACCTGGCTCTGATACCACTGTTGGAACACGGTCGTTCTCCGGATCGAAAAAGAAAGTGATACCCGGTGCAGCGGAAGTTTTAAAATTTTATATGGAACGATTCCATATCATAGATATCAAATTCCTACGATTAAAATTGATAACATAAAATTTAAACAATATAAATTTTACCTTAAAATCTCGAAGCGAGATTATGGACACCAACAGATTAAACTGCTCTTGTTTTATATCCCAGGAACTGATGAACGAATAATTCTTCAATCAGGTCCACGAACAGAAGTTTAATCCCTCTGATAGACTGCACTAGAAAGTCTATCAGAAGTTTCTACGCAGAGAAATAACAGATTTTATTTGTTAAATCAGACTGCAAATTCAGAAATTTGCAGACTGAATTTTCTAACACAGTAGGGGAGAGGGGCGGCCGAAAACCCTAAGAGAGGAGGCTCTAGGTTTTCGAAAATTATTCCTTGATTGTATCAATTTCTGTACTGCAATAACTTATTTATAATGTGGGCTGCTAACAGCTTAGGGCCCATTAGTCATAAGTTCAAGCCTGACAAGCAAAGCCCGCATGTTCAGAAATTAATATAAAATTCATCGTGACTCAGATTGATAAACCAATTTCACCAATATGCACAGAAACCATTTCTGCATCTTTTAAAGTCAAGATAAATTTTCTGAATCCAAATTCAGTGATCTTCAAAAAATATCCATCACTATGTCATTTTAGGAAATCTTACTCCCTCTATTCTTAAATAAGAAGTCCCACTTCTTTATTCACTATATATAACTCTTTAAATTTAATTATCTCAACGGGGATTATAAATTCATTACTTGTGTGACCCTCAATGGTTCAGGGATACAGCTAGCCGTGGGCTCACAACTCCTTGTGACTCAGAACAACAATTTCCGACTTACCCAACGAATCATGGTAAGAGCGCCTAGCAACATCGCCCCATGATTCCCTAGGTATCACTGATAGTGCCTGCAAGAACCAATAGATTTTGGTTAGCGTACATTACGGTCCCTTCATCCATATATCCCGATCGAATCAACAACCATTGGTACATCGAGAGTCGTTCGAGATTCGATAACTATGCAATGCATAGGATATCCACACTCGCAAGTGTGCGGTGAATCCTTGACAACAAAGCATCGACTCCTATATGTGTCGTAACTGTACCCAATCCCGACACCTGATGACCCTAATAGAGTCGGTAAATGAGTCAAAGCACAGTACTAGCATATAGAGTCTCAATGATGTTTCAAGTAATAAGGACTAATGGTGTACAACCAAAACCGCGGACTATATCCACTCGATAAGTGATAACCACTTGGAAAGTCCGAATAGGGTAGTTCTATCATTCATTCATATGAATATCCATTTGCATGCTTCGAACATCTCTATGTTCCATACCAATGAAACATGGTACTCGGCATCGCAAATGCTAGTCTCAATCTCGAGCGATCCTTATCCTTATTTATGGACGGCTCAATTGACTAGGAACTGTTTAGAATATACAGTGAACATAAGATGTGTTTCATGGCAGTGATCTCTCTATATTCACTATCTCATCTTACTTTAGTATATTCAAGGTCTTTATCAAAATATCAATAGTATATCATTATATAATAATAAGATAAAGTGAACGCCATTTAAAGAACGTATATTATATTAAACAAAGATTGTTTACAAAAAGAGACTCTCAAAGCCCTTAGCCACAAGTTGGCTAATGGGGCATCAACTCTTTCAGTATTAATCACAGAGTATATAGGAAATTGTTTATTTACTTGGTTCCATTTTCTCAAAAATATTTGTCAGATAGGCAAACAGTCATGGATTTCAGTTATAGCACAAAAAATATTTTTTCATCAGCAGCCATGCATCTAATTATTTCTCGACTTCTTTTAAATTCAATTAAACTCAACTCAAACAAAAATTTTATCTATTAAGCACAATAACACTAATCAACTAAATCCTTGCAAAAATGATTAATCCCCCAAACTTAATATAATCATTGTCCCTAATGATTAAAAGTCAATAAAATAACAAGGGACACGTACCTTCCACACCGAGCATCAGTACCCGATATTATCAAAATTTCCACTAAAATAACTCGCAACCGCAAGACCATTTGAGAGGTGATAATAAGCAACAACCACAGCCATTTTAATCTGAAAAGAGAAAATGCACACGCGTAAGGCACAAAAGTAAAGCCCAAAGAAATCTAGAAAATATGCAACTCTTTTAATGTATAAAGAAAATAAGGAATGCGCATAAGCGATGTGCAGAGAAGAGCTGGAAGGTGCATGGAATTGTTGCTGCATGAGATTGTTCGCGCATGTGAAGGAGAAGATCGACTTCGAGTTCTTATGGAAGGAGTAGCTGGGAAGAACATTTGCGCATAGGATTGCTGCTGCTGAAGGGTTGTTTGGGCAAGGAAGAGGTGATGTTGGCATGCACTGTTGGGGATGCACGATTGCTGATACTGGTTTGCGCATGAAAAGAACAGCTAGGAGCGCAGATGGGGTTCGATGTTTGCATGGTTGCTACACTAACGGGGCTGGAGATGCGCTGAAGGGAGAAGGGAACGCGCGTTAGCGCATGGAGTTAGGAGCTGCGCTTTTGGAGAGCAGGAGGCGCGATAGCGCTAGATTTTAGCGTTGTTGGTGAAGATTGGATGCGCGTTTGCGCTGAAGTAGGTGCAGATGGGAGTGGTTGGTGCGATAGCGCTTGGTTGAGGGCTGTTGGGGATTGTGGTAGCACGATAGCGCTTCATGTAGCATCTTTGAGCTACGCGATAGCGCTAGGTAGTGCGCTGTTCTTGAATAAGTGTGGCGCAGAGGAAGCGCGGGCGCTCAGCAGGAGTGGCGCGGGCGCGCCTTTAATTCACAAATCAACGCCAATTTCGTCCAGGTAAGGCGCGGGCGCTCCTATAAATGGGGTGGGCGCGCCGCTTGCTCGAATTTAAGACTTTGGAGCCTGAAAAAAAATTAAAAATTAAGAAAAATTAAGCTCAAAAAAAATGAAAAAAAAATACTTAAAAACAATTAAATAACAAAAATTAAATAAACTGAAAACAAAAGGAAAAAATAATAATAATAAAAATAAAAATAAAATAAAATGCTTGGGTTGCCTCCCAAGTAGCGCTTGGTTTAAAGTCCTCAGCCCGACTTTCATCGGTGTTAGATCTTCCCTTTCTCTTTTACTCGCCAAATAAATTCCACGAACCGCCTTTTAAATTTTGCTCTCTTTTTCATGGCCTTCTTTGGTGGTAAATTCGGCGCTTTCTCCTTCGATGAATCAACCGCAAAATCCACTCTTTGATAGCTCTCCAACTTCACAACCGGTTCAATTAAGCACAATTCTTCGATGGGTGGAGTAAGTGCTTTCATAAATAGATTAAAAATGACCCGTTCGCACTCCACACCCATTGACAACTCCCCTTTCTTCAATTCAATTTTTGCATCCGCCGTGGCCAAGAATGGTCTCCCAAAGATCAATGGAGCACCCTGATCCGCGTGAATATCCAAAATTACAAAATCCGCTGGGAATATGAATTTATCCACCTTCACTAGCACATCTTCAATAATACCCAATGGATATGTGATGCTTCTATCTGCCAATTGTAATGAAATCTTAGTCGATTTCATGTCTCCCAACTCCAAGGCCCTGTAAATAGATAATGGCATTAAATTAATACTGGCCCTTAAATCACAAAGTGCATTATTAAAATAAGAAGAACCAATAGAACAAGGAATAGTAAAACTCCCTGGATCCTTAAGTTTTTGTGGCATCTTCTTTTGTAGGACCGCACTGCACTCTTCCGTCAGATTGACCACCTCGTTCTCTAGCAGCCTCCTCTTCTTGGACATCATCTCCTTGATGAATTTTGCGTAGTTCGGCATTTGTTCCAAAGTATCAGCAAAGGGAATGTTGATGTGAATTTTCTTGAAAATCTCCAAGAACTTGGAGAACTGCTCATCCAAAGCCTTCTTCTTGAACCTCTGCGGGTAGGGAAGTGGAGGCTTGTACATCGGTTTTGGCTCAGTTTTAAGCTCCTTCTCTTCGACTTTTTTCTCAAATTTCTCCTCTTCAACAGCAGGTTCTTGGACTCCAACTTCTTTCCCACTCCTCAACTCTATGGCATTACACTGCTTTTTGGATTTACCTCAGTATTGCTAGGGAATTGGCTGCGGTTGTTGTCCTTCAGTGCGTTCGCCAACTGTCCAATGCTAGTCTCCATGGATTGCAACACCGCGCCCATGTTGGCCATGTGCGTCTCCAAACTGTCAAGGCGAGACTCAGTTCTCGCCATCCTCTTACCTGATTCCTGCACAAAGGTACTTACCACATCCTCCAAAGACAACTTACCATCACCCTTATTTGTATTGTTAGCATATGAAAAATTTTCATTATTCCGCAAATTAGGATGAAAAGTATTAGGGATAGGATTACCTCTGTAAGCTCCATAACCTCGGTAGCCATTAGGATTGATATAATTAACTTCCTCTATGGCAGGTGATCCTTCAACTCTAGTTGAATTTGCAACATTAATTTTATTCAAAGAAGCTACCTGTGTAGTCAGTGCAGATAATTGAGTTGTGATGGATGTGAGAGGATCCACTGCATACACTTCAGCTGGCTTCTTGAATCCCACACGCTCAGATGGCCATTGAAAACTGTTTATCGTCATCTGTTCCAGCATATCATAGGCTTGAGCGGGTTCCTTTGCAAAAATAGTTCCTCCAGAATCAGAATCGACATTCATCCTTGTAGGCGCATTCAGTTCGTTGTAAAACCACTCGATCTGTTCCCAATCTACAAAATTGTGGTTAGGACAACGTCTAAGTAATTCTTTGTACCTTTCCCATGCCTCGTAGAGCTGTTCAGTGTCTATCTGCCGGAACATGCTGATCTCTATCTTCAACTGGGTGGACTTGGCAGGGGGAAAATATTTAGCAAGAAATTTTTCTACCATCCCCTCCCAAGTAGTGATGCTTCCAAGCGGCAGTGATTGCAACCAACTTCTGGCTTGATCCCTGAGAGAAAACGAAAACAAGCGTAAACGAATAATATCCTCAGGAACCCCGTTAAATTTTACCGTATCAGTAATTTCTAAAAACGTCCTGAGATGCAAGTGAGGATCAGCTGTGGCACTCCCATTAAATTGGTTCGATTGAACCATGTTGATCAAGGCCGGTTTTAGCTCAAAATTGTTGGCATTGATAGTTCCACGAGCTATTCCAGAGTAGTGAGCCTGAATTACTGGCTTGAAGTGATCTCTAATTAGCACCAGGGGAGCTTGATTCACATTCTCTTCAGCCATGTTATTAATTTCTTCTCTTCTCGCTCTTCTCAAAGCACGTGCAGTGCGCTCAATCTCCGGATCAAACTGCAATTAAAAATAAGAAGAAATCAATTAGTAGCTAAAAAATTAAAATAAAAACTCTAAATTAAAATCTTGACTAATTGGTAACAAGACTAAAAAATAATCAAAATTTACTCCCCGGCAACGGCGCCAAAAAATTGTTGTGAAAATTCCTCGCAAGCGTACGAGTGTCAAGTTTTAATATAGTGATTAAATTAGATATCGATCCCACAGGGAGTAAAATGAAAATATTTAGTGCTTGTAATTAGAATAGTCCAAACTTTATCTAGAAAATCAAACTTTGAGAATTTTGCAGAAAAATAAAAATAATCAGTGAAGTTTTGATAGCACGCAAACAACTTTCAGGAATAATCAATCAGAGAATATTGGTCTAGAGGTTTAGATTTCACCTGGTTTCAACAACAGTCAATCCTAATTAATTAATCTTCATGAATTTCAATCAATTAATAGCCAAGAACACTTAAGTGTATTATTCCCTCTCCCGAGTGCCGAATAAAATATATCAACTACAGTTCAATTCCAATATCCCTATTAAGAATCTACTTGCAGTGATCAATTCAAGACGATGTTCTTTTTAAAAGCTCTGTTAAAATTATACACTCTCCCGAGCAATATAAATAATTAACAGTGTATTTTCTATTGGTCCTATTCAAAATCTCCTCTCCCGAGTGCCAGATTTCAAATAAATATTACAAATCAATTATTGATCAGATAATTGAAAAGACAATCAATTCTAGAAAAAAACAATTAATCTAAAAGAAACTCAATCCAATAAAATCAAGAATTCATGAAAGTGTCTACACCAGGTTCCATCCGACCTCTAGACTATAAAAATTTAGTTCATAATAAAATTCTGAATAAAATAAAACATGTTCAAAAATCCAAACATATTCAGAATAAAATAAAAGATAAGAAACAAATCCATCGTCGATGCCGTGTCCGGACTATCAAACTCCGTCTTTGTTCTTCAATTAAGCTCCAGAAAATCCCATAAATCTCACGATCAAAATCTCTGATGTGCATGTTAATCAGTTGTGGCGGCTCTCTCCTGTGTCTGATAAGAAGAATCCCTTTTATATCGTATATGAAAAGCCCAGTCAAAAAGCCCAAGAAAATAGAAAGTTTCCTTTTCGATAAAAATTTCCAATTCAGATTTCCGCGACGCGCGGGCGCTTAAAAACCCAGGCGGGCGCGCATAGGGCTCTGGCTTCCAATCTTTTCGCTTTCATTGACAAGCGTGATAGCGCTTCTCCTTCAAATCTTTAGCGCTAAGTTAGCGCTATCCTTAAGCCCAATAAAGGAAAGCCCATCACTGTTCATTCTCTCTTGTCTGATCGTCTTCTGATCGTTCCTTTTCTTCTTCTTTTCTTTTAATTCTTTTAATTACCTTATTTACTTCTTCAATTTCTTCTTTTTCCTCTTTTTTACATAAATTCAATAAATCACTGTAAACACAAAATCAACAAAATACCCACATAAATCTGCTCGAAACAAATATTTAACAATTAAAATCATATATAAATTAAGTGTATAAAATTCACTTATCAAATACCCCCAAACTTAGACTTTTGCTAGTCCCGAGCAAAACTATTAAAATTCAAATTCCAAAAACTCAATCTCTCAAAACCCACAAGAATAGTCAAGAAATATTATGTAACAATGGCCTTAACAATGATTTCAAAAAAAAAAGAAAAAAAATTCAAATCCAATCATGTCACGCCTACTAACACTTGAAAATTTCAGTCATAATAAAATAATCGCAAAAACTCACAATCTCCGCAACTCAAGTTCAAAACACTCTTATCCAAGTTTAATTCAAACATTTATAGATCATGAGGACTTTTCAAGGTAGAATAGGATCAAATATATGAATATTTATCAAAAACACCCACAAATAGGTAAATGCGAAGAATAATAGTGTGTACGTGTTTCGATCAAAATTCATAATCATTAAAAGTATCAATCAACAGTCCATAGGCTAAATTCTCGCAACTCTTCTCCACTAGTATATTGGGCAACTGAGACTCGGTCAATAGGGCTTAATAAGCTTATAATGTAAGGTCTGGCTTACGGCTACAAATGAAGGATAAAAATTCAAAATAAGGAGTAATTTATATTCATCAAACTCTAATTACGACTCCTTTTTCATTCACAATTTCACTTCTATTTCAATTCATTTCATTTCATTTCATTTCTCAACTTTTTCACAACTCTTTTCAATTACATTATATTTTCATAACTTTTCAACCACATTTTTTTCTTTTCTACTACCTATTTTCATTTTTTTCTTTTCAAATCTTCCACCACATCATTCCCTTTTTCACAAATAAAACTAGGAGCATATCATAATTTAGCATTCAAATTACTCCCTTAAAGGTAGGAAATAGTGTATAGGCTATTAAGGTAGTCAATGTAGGACCTTAAAATAATGACGAATGGGGGTTTAATCACACGTTTACACGCATGCCATTTGATTTTCAATAAAGCTCAAACAAGGTACTAGGGATAAAATATATTAATAAGGTAGCTTGAAAGGCTCAAACGAATTCAGAAAAATCGCCTAAATCATTCCTAATCTCAGTTATGCCCGTATTTCGCCTCAAAGAGTGTTCGAACTAGCTCTAGACAAGTCTCTATCCACAATCAAATCATACAAATCTCAATTAGTGCAGAAAAAATAATCATCAGCAGTAAACGATGATTTTCAACAAATTTCAGATTTTATAGGGATCACTTCAAGCCAGTAATCCAGGCTCACTACTCTGGAATAGCTCGTGGAACTATCAATGCCAACAATTTTGAGCTAAAACCGGCCTTGATCAACATGGTTCAATCTCTAAAACCATAAACTAAAGAAAATACGAGAGTAGAAGAAAAAACTGAAGAAATCATTCCGCAGCCGCCGTAAGCTACACGCGTACTCAAAAAGACAAAAGTCTGCAAAAAGATAATAAAATTCCTATTTATAGGGTCCATGCCAATTAAAATTCTCGTTGACCTATAACTCTCAAACATCATGTCTCCCGACACGCGCGCCCCTTTAAAAAACAGTGATTCCTTAAACGCCTCACGCGCTCGCGAGGAAGAAGCTCGCGCGCGCGCGACTTCTCTGCAACTCTCGGGTTAATTCTTCTGCGCGCGCGCGGGGTAGGAGCTCGCCCGCGCTCGCCTTGGCTTGGTTACCTCTGGAGATTCCTTCTGCACACGCGCGAGGAGTAGACCTCGAGCGCGCGCGCCTTGTCTGCCCAGTTAATTCCAAAAATTCTTTAAAACTTACAAAATTCAACCAGGAGAGTATAATGCATGCACATAAAATAAAACACTAATAAAACTCACGAAAATAAAATAAATTCATGCAAAATAAAAATAAAATGATATAAAATAATGCATACTAAACATACTTATCACTCTCCTAGTGAAAGTGGCTTTGGTTCAAAATGTCATGTATTAGGAACAATCTCAGATCTATGAAGAATATTCTATTTGATTTGGAGAACAAGAAGTCATGTCCATGTTAGCATGCACCAAGATCCTATAAAACACAGCATCACATAAGTGGACAGGAGTTTTCAATCCCTAGAGATTGGAAAAACCATCACCCGAGTGTTTGTCTAGTAATGTTTCTTGTCCCACTCTTGTGTAAGGTGTAGGAGGAAGACATTGATCATGACCCAATGAGAGTACCATTTGTGGATGTCCATTGCCACCCAATGTATAAAATAGGGGTATATTTTCCAAAACCCAAACTTGTAACTTGTTTAATATGATGCTTTCTCATATTTGAGGACTATCATTTACTATAATTCCATTCATCTTTCAGAACATTTGAATGAGAGATCGAGCACAACTAGTACGCAGAGATGAGATAAATATTATTGAATCGAGAAGAATGTGTTCCGTTTGTAGGACATACATTGTGGGTCATGAGGATCACACTCTCCTAGTGAAAGTGGCTTTGGTTCAAAATATCATGTATTAGTAATAATCTCAGAATTATGCAGAATAATCTATTTGATTTGGGAAACAAGAAGTCATGCCCACGTTAGCATGCACCAAGATCATATAAAACACTGCATCACACAACTTGAGAAGAGTTTTAAATCCCTAGAGATTGGTAGAACCATCACCCGAGTGTTTGTATAGTAACGTGTTTTGCCACAATCTTGTCAAATGTGTAGGAGAAAGACATTGATCATGACCCAATGAGAACACCTTTCTTGGATGTCCATTGCCACCCAATGTATAAAATAGGTGTATATTTTCCAAAACCCAAACGCGTAACTTGTTTAATATGATGCTTTCTCATATTTGAGGACTATCATTTACTCAAATTCCACTCATCTTTCAGAACATTTGAGTGAAAGATTGAACACAACTAGTACGCATGGATGAGATAAATATTATTGAATCGAGAACAATGTGTTCCGTTTTTAGGACAGAATTGTCGGCCATGAGAATCACACTCTCCTAGTGAAAGTAGCTTTGGTTCAAAATGTCATTTATTAAGAATAATCTCAAATTTATGCAGAATAATCTATTTGATTTGGGGAACAATAAGTCAGGCCTATGTTAGCATTCACCAAGATCCTATAAAACACTTCATCACACAAGGGGAGAGGAGTTTTCAATCCCTAGAGATTGTAGAACCATCACCCGAGTGTTTGTCTAGTAATGTGTATTGCCCCACTCCTGTCTAAGGTGTAAGAGGAAGACATTGATCATGACCCAATGAGAGCACCATTTATGAATGTCCATTTCCACCCAATGTATAAAATAGGGGTATATTTTCCAAAACCCAAACTCATAAATTTTTTAATATGATACTTTTTCATATTTGAGGACTATCATTTACTCTAATTTCATTCATCTTTCAGGACATTTGAGTGCAAGATCGAGCATAATTAGTAAGCAGGTATGAGATAAATATTATTGAATCGAGAACAATCTGTTTCGATTCTAGGACAGACATTGTGGGTCATGAGGATCACACTCTCCTAGTGAAAGTGGCTTTGGTTCAAAATGTCATGTATTAGGAACAATCTTAGAATTATGCAGAATAATCTATTTGATTTGGGGAACAAGAAGTCATGCCCAAGTTAGCATGCACCAAGATCCTATAAAACACTGCATCACACATGTGGATTGGAGTTTTCAATCCGTAGAGATTGGTAGAACCATCACCCGAGTGTTTGTATAGTAATGTGTCTTGCTCCACTCTTGTCTAAGGTGTAAGAGGAAGACATTGATCATGACTCAATGAGAGCACCATTTGTGGATGTCCATTGCCACCCAATGTATACAATAGGGGTATTTTTTCCAAAACCCAAACTCATAACTTGTTTAATATGATGTTTTCTCATATTTGAGGACTATCATTAACTATAATTTCATTCATCCTTCAGAACATTTGAGTGCAAAATCGAGTACAACTAGTATGCAGGGATGAGATAAATATTATTAAATCGAGAACAATGTGTTCCGTTTGTAGGATTGACATTGTGGGTCATGAGGATCACACTCTCCTAGTGAAAGTAGCTTTGGTTCAAAATTTCATGTATTAGGAACAATCTCAAAATTATGAAGAAAAATCTATTTGATTTCGGGAACAAGAAGTAATGCTGATAAGTTTATTTTGTGCACTTAATTTGTATATGATTCTACTTGAATTTTGTGATTTATTTGGAGATATTGCGTGATTTTTTGTTGTTTTTGTGTTTGCAGAAAATAATGGAATTTGATGAGTTCAAGTGAAAATAAGCCAAAAAGGATGGAAAAAGATTTGAAATCAAGACTTGAACAAGTGAGAAAAATGTTGAAATTCGAATTGAAGGCGCGCCCGCACTGTGAGGAATGGTTTGGAGGACTTTTGTGCGCGAGTGAAGTGCGCCCGCGCCATACCTGTTGTGCGCTAGCACGATGGAAAATCTGAAGTCGAGAATTTTATTATACAAGGAAGCTCGGGTATTTTCGTGGGCTTTTTTTTGGACTATTTGGAGGCCATATAAAAGGGATTTTTTTGATAGAAACATCATCATCAGCCGCCGCATAATTCAGAACAGAAAATAGAGAGCTAAACGTGAGAAATCTGGGCAAGGAAACTAAGGAACATCAATCAGCAGAGTTTGAAGATCGATAGACTGGACAAGACATCGAATATTCGACTTTGTCTTCTTTCCTTTATATTTATTTCTGAATTGATGTATAATTTTATGAATATGTTTTGGTTTTATTTGAATTCGATTATGAACTAAATTTTTAGAGTTTAGAGGTCCGATGGAACCTGGTGTAGACACGATTATGAATTTTTGATTTTCTTGAATTGAATTCACTTAGATTAATTGTTTTTCTAGTATTGATTGTCTTTTCAATTACTTGATCAATAATTGAATTGTAATATTTATTTGAAATCTGGCACTCGACAGAGGCGATTTTGAATAGGACCAATAGAAATTACACTGTTAATTATTTATATAACTTGGAAGAGTGTATAATTTTAATAGAGCCTTTAAGAGAACATTGTTTTACATATATCACTGCAAGTAGATTATTAATAGGGATATTTGAATTGAACTGTAGTTGATATTATTATTTGGCACTCGGGAGAGGGAATAATACACTTATGTGTTGTTGGTTATTAATTGAAAGGAATTCATGAAAATAAATTATTTAGGAGTGATTGTTATCGAAACCAGGTGAAATCTAAACATCTAGACCATTTTTCCTCTGATTGATTAATCTCTAAACTTCGTGTGCGTGCTATAAATTCCTCTACTTATTTTTATTTTTTGAAAACTTTCTGATCATTAATTTTCTAAATAAAATTAGAACTATTTTAATTACAAGCATTAAATATTTTCACTTTACTCCTCGTGGGTTCGACACTCTATTCATCATTATATTAAAACTTGACATCGTGCACTTGCGGGCACAAATATCGCAACAAGTTTTTGGTGTCATTGTCGGGGAGTAAATTTTGATTTTGTTTAGTCTTGTTACCAATTAGTCTATGTTTTAATTTAGAGCTTTTATTTATTTTATTTTAAAGTACTAATTGATTTCTTCTTTTTTTTAAATTGCAGTTCATGCGAAGATCTCAAAATGCAAATTCTCTACTTTTTGATCCGGAGATTGAGCGAACTGCGCGTGATTTGAGAAGAGCAAGAAGAGAAGAAGTTGATAGAATGGCTGAAGAGAATGTGAATCAAGCTCCACTGGTGCCAATTAGAGATCACTTTCGGCCGACAATCCAGGCTCACTATTCTGGAATCATTCGAGGGACGACAAATGCAAACAATTTTGAATTAAAACCAGCTTTGATCAACATGGTTCAACAGAACCAGTTTAATGGGAGTGCAACTGCTGATCCTCATCTACACCTGCGGACTTTCTTGGAGATAACTGATACGGTAAAAATGAATGGTGTTTCTGAGGATATTATACGTTTACGCTTGTTTCCTTTTTCTCTCAGGGACCAGGCAAGGAGTTGGCTCCAATCATTGCCGCTAGGAAGCATCACTACTTGGGAGGATATGGCTGTTAAATTTTTAGCGAAATATTTTCCATCTGCCAAGTCCACCTAGCTGAAGATAAAGATCGGAACCTTTCATCAGCATGATTCAGAACAGCTATATGAGGCTTGGGAAAGGTACAAAGATTTACTTAGACGTTGTCCTAATCATAATTTTGCAGATTGGGAGCAAATCGAGTTGTTCTACAATGGTTTGAACGCGCCTACTTGAATGTCAGTGTATTCTGCTTCTGGAGGTACCATCTTTGCTAAGGACCCTGTACAGGCCTATGATATGTTGGAGCAAATGATGATCAATAACTTTCAATGGTCATCTGAGCGTATGAGTGTCAAGAAGTCTATGGGAGTGTATAGCGTTAATCCTATTACATCCATCACTGCCCAATTATCTGCATTGACTACACAAGTTGCTGCGTTGAATAAGGTGAATGTTGCAGATTCAGCTGGAGTTTTAGTTGCCATTGAAGGATTCCATCCTCCAGAGGAAGTGAATTATCTCAATCCTAATGGATACCGAGGATATGGAGGCTATAGAGGTAATCATGTTCCCAACACTTATCACCAAGGTTTGAGAAATCATGAAAATTTTTCTTGTGCTAACAATAAAAACGTGTTGAATCCTCCTTCGGGGTACAATAAAATTAAGGGTGAGGGTAACCCATCTTTGGAGGATGTTGTTAGTAATTTTGTGTAGGAATCGAGCAAGAGGATGGCGAGGACTGAGACTCGCCTTGACAGCTTGGAAACACATGTGGCCAACAGGGTGATGTGCTTCAATCTATGGAGACTAGCATTGGGCAGTTGGCGAATGCCTTGAAAGATAACAACAGAGGCCAGTTTCCAAGCAACACAGAGGTAAATCCGAAAGAGCAGTGTAATGCTATCACGTTGAGGAGTGAGAAACAAGTGGATAATGAAAAAGGCAATCGTGAGAGCAAGCCATCTGAAAAGACTGAAAAAGATGTTGTTGACGAGAAGAAAGTAGAAGAGAAGGAGATTGAAACTGAGCAGAAACCGATGTACAAACTTCCACTTCCATATCCCCAAAGGTTCAAGAAGAAGGCTTTGGATGAGCAGTTCTCCAAATTCTTGGAGATTTTCAAGAAGATTCATATCAACATCCCCTTTGTTGATGCTTTGGAGAAAATGCCGAACTATGCAAAGTTCATCAAAGAGGGGATATCCAAGAAAAGGAGGCTGCATGAGAATGAAGTGGTCAATCTAACTGAAGAATGCAGTGCCGTTCTACAAAAAAAGATGCAACAAAAGCTTAAGGATCTAGGGAGTTTTAATATTCCTTGTTCAATTGGTTGATCTCATATTACTACTGCATTATGTGATTTAGGGGCCGGTATAAATTTAATGTCATTTTCTGTTTACAGGGCATTGGATCTTGGAGAGATGAAGCCGACATCGATCACTCTGCATTTGGCCGATAGAAGCATCAAGTATCCACGAGGTGTCGTAGAAGATGTACTCATCAAGGTTGATAAATTCATCTTTCCGGTGGATTTCGTGATTTTGGATATGGAAGAAGAGCACTGCCACGCCATTGATTTTTGGAAGACCATTTTTGGCTACGGCGGATGCAAAAATTGAAGTGAAGAAGGGTGAATTATCAATGGGTGTGGAAGGCGAATGAGTAATTTTTAATATATTCATGAAGGCACCAAATCCACCCATCGAGGAATTATGTATGATTGAGCCTGTTCTGAAGCTGGAGGGTGGTCAAAAGGCTGTTATTGTGGTTGAATCATCAAAGAAGAAAGAACCAAGTTCACCAAAGAAGAAAACCACGAAAAAGAAAGCAAAATTTAAAAAGCGGTTCGTGGAATATATTTGGCAAGTGAAAGAGAAGGGGAATACCCAAGACCGATGAAATTCGGGTGGACGAGTATAAACCAAGTGCTACTTGGAGGCAACCCAAGCTCTTTCCTTTAGTTTATTTACTTTTGTTTTCATTTTATTTATTTTTTGTTAATTAATTATTTTCAGTATATTATGGTCAATTTTTGAATCCTAATTTTTGTCAATTTTCTAAAATTTTTCAGGCTTTGGAACATGCAATTCGAACCTGCTGCGCGGCCGCCTTTTCTCCTATGCGCGCCCGCGCTATGGTTGCTCAGAAATTATTTTGGAGTGAGATACAGCAGCGCGCCTGCCCTAGTTCTAATGCGCGGTCGCGCGACTCCTGGAGTGTGTTTAATCTGATATGAGAACCTGATGCGCGCCCGCCCTACCCATATTGAGCGCCCGCACGACGTCTAGAACAAAATTAATTTGAAGTTCGATACCAAGGAGCTACCGCCCCGTCTCCAATACGCGCCCGCGCGACATGTTTTTAAAGACTGAAATCACCCCGATCTTCATATTTCTTTACCACTTCTTCTAAATCCCTAACCCCCAAACTTCTTCCATCCTCACGCCTCATCTTCTTCGATTATATCTCCTTCTTCAACCTTCTATATTTTCTTCCATATCAACTCTTCTCTCATTCCATATATCTATCCCATACATTCTTCATCTTTCTTACCATACTCTACGGGACGGTTGGTTTCACAGGTTCAATAGGGCGCTACGATTTTTGTTGTTCAAGGGGTGGATTTGTTGCTTTGATCATCCTTCTATCATGATCTGGAGTAAGTTCTTTGTTGTGGTAATTTCTAATTCCAAGTTTTGTAGTGATTGTTGAAGTTGAGTTTATTGACAGTGGAGTGATAGTGCCAGGTTGGTTTGATTGTATTTTTGGGGTGGTGCTCTTTGTTGTGGAGCTTGTAGTTGGAGTTTGTGGATTGTTCTTGTGATTAAAGAGCAAGTTTGGGGGAATTTGTATGGAATTTACTTTGTCAAAGTTTTGTATTGTGTTGTGCTTGGAAGGTGTTTGTTAAATGGCTCCAAAAAGAAAGCAAAAATATGGGGCATGTAGCGACCCTACCCGGATCCACTACCTAATCAGAGTTAAGAGCATAATTAAACATGCATTAAATAAATCACTGCGGAAGACTTAAATAAAAATAGACCGGCAGAATAAAACCGGTTAAACCAATTCGATTAATACAATCAAATCGAATAAATAGCCTAAAGTCAAAACCTACAGCTAATCCTGCTGTCTTCACTGGTCACTGGCTACTCCAAGCTCCGGGTGCTCAATCCTGCACCTACACCTGCCCCGTCGAATGGGGTGTCCAAATACACAGAAAAGACTGGACGTGAGCTCTAAGCTCAATACGAAAGCACTGGGTAAAACATACAAATATGATGCATGCAAATGATAGGGTATCCATATCTGGGATAACTGTATATAACTGCTCAGTAATGGCGCCTAGGACATGAGTGGTACAACCCGTGGAGCAAACCCTGTCGACACTGCTCATTCCTATAGGACGTGTACTGTGTCCCCAGATGCTAATCACCCATGACCCGTCAGTCACTGGGCACTAGACATCATCCGTCCAGACAGGGCTGAGCGGCCCTACATGGCTCATCTCACAAGATGGATAGGCACAATATGATATGCACATGCTGCATAATAATATGACACACAAATGCAACATATAAGCATGCAAAACCCGCTGGCTATCTCAGTCTGTACTTACGTACCTTTCTACAGGCAGTTCCTAGCAGTCCCACTCTAGGTTCCAAGCCTATATCAACTCTACAATACAAATATCCATGCATCAATAATTAAGCTCTAAAAGCCTTAACTAAGCTATTGCATACTCTTAAATAATTTAAGGAGACCATAGTTATACCTGCGTCCGTCGTCAGCCCGTTGATGACAATTGCCTCAAAACTAGGCACATCTTCGCCTCGACGTCGGGATCGCTATGCCATTTCCGGATTCCCAATAGGATGCCTAGAACTCCCTAGATCTGAGTTAGAAGGCTTAGGATTTATAGAGAAGAGAGGAAAATGTGCACTTGAAAATGAAATCTCGGCCCCCTATTTATAGACGGAGTTTGGAGCCTCCGAACCCGGTTCGGAATGTCCGAACACGATCGGATCCTCCGATCCCATCTTCGGAGCGTCCGATCGTCCAATATTACGTCAGCCATGATGTCACTTTGCTGACGTAAGTGATGACGTGTGCCCTGGTCCCGATCGGAACGCCCGATCTCACCGACGGAGATTCCGATCCACTTCGGAGCCTCCAATCCTGAGTTTGGATCCTCCGATCCAGTTCGGAGCCTCCTGACTTGGTTTGGAGCTTCCGAACCCTCCGGATCCTCGGGACCTTCCCGGCTATTTTTGAGTGTCCTGAATCCATTTCTGGACTCCGTTAACCCATTTGGAATTTCCTTAATCATGTTTTACTTAATCTAAACATGATTACACGATTAATATACTCATTAATCGCTAATTCTAGATACGGGTCACTACATTCTCCCCCCCTTAAAAGATTTTGTCCTAAAAATCTAAGGTAATACCTTGAGAACATACAATAAACCCTTGCTCGAGTGTCTGGTCGAAATATCCTCCGACACACTCAGACTCTCGTCTAATTCCCTATAAGCTCCATTAATGCTGAACCGCATTAACATTTTCCCAGCTGAAAATTATTGCGCTACTGGTCGACAATCGAACTCTTCTAGCACTCGCATATCACAACATTGATACGTCTTCCAAACTGACCCCGATCTCTCTGGTCATGAAAGATACCAACACCCACTTGATCGAGATTATCGTCTCAAAGGAAATCTTATACTGACAAAGACCAAGTCATAACCTGACTTGTTTTACTGCATTCGTCGAATTACTTATTGAATCTAACCATCTAATGGTTTCAAAATTTCTCGGTGTTCAACACCTCTAGTCAGGAAAACACTAATCCCAACATTGTGCTGACACATTCTAACATGAATCTCGCTTTAAGATAATCCAGTTGACTCAAGTCTATACTCCAACGTAACTGCTCACAATTTTCCCTAGACTGGTTATCCTCCCCACTCTCCCTGAAGCACAACCGGCTTCCCAAGAAATACTGGGAACTTAAACCATCATGTCTAGTACATTCAACTGTCCACGTTTCTTAGTATAACCTCAACACTGTGCCCTGATGATAACTATCATCACTTGCAATTCACGACGCTACGTCATCTCCTAGCCATTGGCCTGCAAAGTCACGCATACATTGCAATGGAAGTCATCACGCCTCTGATGATCTACATCATCTCGATCATAGGTTATTTACCTCATGAATTTCAATCGATAGACATCCTCTGGTTAGTTATACATACTCGCAATCACTGCACACACATCAAAACTAAGGCAAGCTCCCACCAATATGCTCGACTGGGACTTTCCACAGTGCACAGACATATGGAAATGCTTCCTATTCCGTCTCGAAATTCGACAGTCATTGCACCTGGTATAACTCAACTCAGAGTCTCTGATAATACCATCAGCTCATACCAATCTCCCAAGGTTGAACATACTGATCCTGGAACTAAATCCCAACGGATTCTCAATAGTCAAATCGCTCCCTTGACGAACGCATCAGTCTCAGCACTGAACGATTTAATTCGTAATTCCCTAGTCAATATTGGGAAATACTTATGCTCGAAGTAACTTGCCAACCCACGCACATCCGAATATCGATTATTGCTAACGCGCAATATTCTTGACAAAACAATCCACATAGATGTGACTCACTGACTCGAAATAACAATTTTGATCCGTCACGATCTTGCGAAATCTTATATCCCAAAGGCAAACCTCGTTGGCTACTAAGTCGATCCTTGACTAACTCAGTCACATATTGCACATCACTCACTGGAAGATTAGTGACACAACCTGCTAGATCTCAAGGATTAGACCCTAGCTAATGTCACATAGATCAGACAACTGATGTCTCCTTGCTAATGTCCATTAGCATTTCCAAATACTCGTTGGATCCAAACACAATGGTATACATAGATGTCCTTGCAGGAACACTTCATCGAAATGTCCGGTTGACACTCTTCACTATTGTTGTTCAAATGGAAAACTCTCACATGAAACAACAACATGATCCTTTCCTGACCTATTGCTATCACTAAGCAATTGATTGGATCAATATCAGCTTCCTTCTTAACAAGAATGCACTATACTGGAGACTACAAACTCCCTTGCTTGTCTCCACTGTCAAGTTAGCACCTAACTTGATCATACAAGTCAATTGCAATCTTTCCTGATTACAGCAATCCCAGAAGATTCATCTCTGGCGATCATTGAGACTAAATAATTCAAATCTCCGATTCTCTGTGATGGTATTCAGTACTCATCCCATAAGCATTACTCGACAAAATACAATCCCAAGTATTTCTTAATTACTACATCCTGATCAACCCTGATTGGCTCAACCAATCGAACTCGTTGATCTACTTAAGCTCGCACTTATCAGATCAGACCACCACTGATCATCCAACCTACATGGCTCGATCAATAACCATGACTCAGCTACCACAAAGAACCATTTCCAACGGTGTCAGATCACGGTACATAAGTAGTTACTTGGCACAAGTCCTGCGCCTTTTCAGCACTACTAACCGCTGCTTCATATTCTGAACTTAACCATCCTAACTCTGACAGAGTTAGCCAATAACCACTAGTAGTCACTAGCACAGATCCCGTGCCACCTTAGCACTACTAATCGTTGTCTTGTTCACCCAAGGCAAATATCAAGATAAACTAAGCCCTTTTCATCCCATGAAAAATCCTACGCTCAATCTCTGAAAATATCAGGCAGTACTTAGCGCAAACACTGCACTAACTATCCTTGCTTCGTTCATCCAGGATGAATATCACGATTTGTCAAATTCAAAATCATAACTAAAGAATTTCCAAGATTCTTACATTCTTCGAACACTCTCCTGATTATATCCCTCGCTAAGATTGTGCAAAAATTTAAGACTAAGGTAGCTTACCATGTTAACCCACCTAGACAACCACCAAAGTTTCACGGTCATAGGCCATGCTTCCCTCACATCTTAAATAGTCATGTACAATCCTCAACATCTGATATAATCCATTACCTATGAAGCCAATCATCAAGGAGTAGTCCTCGTATTTGAGTTGAAGTCTTAAAACAGCATCCCATCCAAGTTCTTGGATAACTCCTATTACAGGAAAATTCTAACCATAACTCTGATGACAACCCATAGTCATCGCTAGTAGAATCCATCCACCTACTAGATCCGCACATCTAGCAGTAACTTTAAAGGTTAAAACCTATCTGCTCAGAGTATACAATTGTCAAGGAAATCCCTCCATGACTGGTTCCTACAGCAAAATACTCAAACTATATCTCATGCACACCAGATGATATCAAACCATCGATATCAAACCTGATATCTAATCCAAGGTCATACCTCGTCGTGACTGCTACCAAATCCCTAGACTGAACAACCTTCCCACCGCCGATCCTGAAGCACAAAGGCTCACAGATAACCTCTGAAGTACAAGGACTCCCAGAGTAACACTGGCATAGGGTCGCGCCCCATCATGTCTAGTCATGGTCATAGTCCACAACTCTCGGCATATACTGGACCTGGTATCCCTGAAGAAAACCCATCATCTCAAGTCTCAACCTAACGAAGGTCAGACAGCCTACTGTTCCAAGAAAATAATCTAGAACAAAGCCCAAATGTTCTAAACCGAACAATACCCTTAATGCCTCTAGATGAGTCCACTCATCGCTGGCACTAACATATTCCACTTACTAACTAGGTCAATCCTAGGAAAACGCCTAGACTAACCGCAAGTCACAATGTCACAGTCGGCTCACTCAAATCCCATGAGTTACAGCAGTTGAACACTAATCAACTAAAATAATGCCAATCCTAGCAAAATCACTCGCAATCATTCACGAATTGCTGGATAAATAAAACATGTATAATTGCTTCCATTTATGTACAATTTCTCAATTACAATCCCATGTAATACATACAGTATTCAAAATACAATGAAATGTACAATCGAACTTGAAATGATACAACCAAAGTATGATGATTCTTTACAACTGAAATACTGTTTACAACTACATCAATACAATATTTAAAATCATCGTACACGTCTTCGTTTCTTGAGCATGAATCTTCTAATCGACACACGCATCGATACAAGCATACTCCCGACCAAGTCTCTCTACAAGTCCTTCTACGAAGAACCCCGAAGAAATGGCACGTGATAGCTAACCAGCTATGCTCTACGTCAGTGCATTTCAGCCGACCTCTCCTGCTCATGATCTACCGTCAGCTTTCTTCTTGTAACCAAATCATGCTTCTGAACATGAAGTTTCCCATGTGCCTACCGAAAGCATCGATATCAGCATACCGGCAAAACCATGTACTGCATGAGGTTAAAGACCTTACGCTCAAAACCTGTCATGCCTTAGGCTCTCGAGGCATTCCCTGGTAAATGTCTATCTGACAATCTCTCCAACTACTAGTGGAGAATCTTCAGAGTAGTGTCATTATGGTAATGACTGTACAGATGCAAGCATCAAGTAAGTCCCCACCAATCTTCTGCCACTACCTCTGGCATCCGGTACTCGATCCAAAACTAGGATTCACATGAGTAGAAATCTTGAAAACTCGAACACGATCCATCACTCCTGTCCGCACTTGCTGGTATCCCATAAGTCAAATCTTTAGAAATCCTGCCGATGATGGTAGTCTCTGGGCAACTTAATCGCCGCATCAATACCTCTTCCAAGGTCTCATCCATCCTATAAGGATAACCCAAAGTCTTATTAATATATCCCAAGTCTCTTGCATGCATATGATCTGATACCAATAAATGTAGCGACCCTACCCGGATCCACTACCTAATCAGAGTTAAGAGCATAATTAAACAGATATTAAATAAATCGCTGTGGAAGACTTAAATAAAAACAGACCGGCATAATACAACCGGTTCAACCAATTCGATTTATACAACCAAATCGAATAAAAAGCCTAAAGGCAAAACCTACAGCTAATCCTGCTGTCTTCACTGGTCACTGGCTACTCCAAGCTCCGGGTGCTCAATCCTGCACCTACACCTGCCCCGTCGAATGGGGTGTCCAAATACACAGAAAAGACTTGACGTGAGCTCTAAGCTCAATACGAAAGCACTGGGTAAAACATATAAATATGATGCATGCAAATGATAGGATATCCATATCTGGGATAACTGTATATAACTGCTCAGTAATGGTGCCTAGAACATGAGTGGTACAACCCGGGGAGCAAACCCTGTCGACACTACTCATTCCTATACGACGTGGAATGTGTCCCCAGATGCTAATCACCCATGACCCATCAGTCACTGGGCACTAGACATCACCCGTCCAGACAGGGCTGAGCGGCCCTACATGGCTCATCTCACAAGATGGACAAGCACAATATGATATGCACATGCTGCATAATAATATGACACACAAATGCAACATATAAGCATGCAAAACCCTCTGGCTATCTCAGTCTGTACTTACGTACCTTACTACAGGCAGTTCCTAGCAGTCCCACTCTAGGTTCCAAGCCTATATCAACTCTACAATGTAAATACCCATGCATCAATAATTAATCTCTAAAAGCCTTAACTAAGCTATTGTATACTCCTAAATAATTTAAGGAAACCATAGCTATACCTGCGTCCGTCGTCAGCCCGCTGATGACAATTGCCTCAAATATTACGTCAGATCCCATCTTTGGAGCGTCCGATCGCCTAATATTACGTCAGCCATGACGTCACTTTGCTGACGTAAGCGATGACGTGTGCCCTGGTCCCAATCGGAACGTTCGATCTCACCGACGGAGCTTCCGATCCACTTCGGAGCCTCCGATCCTGAGTTCGGATCCTCCGATCCAGTTCGGAGCCTCCTGACTTGGTTCGGAGCTTCCGAACCCTCCGGATCCTTGGGACCTTCCCGGCTATTTTCGAGTGTCTTGAATCCATTTCTGGACTCCGTTAACCCATTTGGAATTTCCTTAATAATGTTTTACTTAATCTAAACATGATTACACGATTAATATACTCATTAATCGCTAATTCTGGATACGGGTCACTACAGGGCATCTTCTTCATCTGCTTCAGCCTATGACGATCATTGTTTTTTGGCTGAGAAAGCGGCCGAGCACTATCAAAACTCTTGTCTAAGAGTATGCTGGCCGAGAGAGGTTTCGATATGACGTTGGGTTTTGATCCCTACCATCTTGTTTGTGCGGTTGGGAGGACGGTATTTTCTCGACATTGGGCTACTTTTGTCAAACCACCTATGGATGTTGTGATGTCTCTGGTTAGAGAATTTTACGCTAATCTGAAAGTGAGAAATGATGGGATGCGGGTCTTAGTGAGAGGTAAATTGGTACCTTTCGATGCACACACCATAAACACTGTTTATGAGATTCCTCCTCTAATGTATGATGTATATGTCGAGTTCAAGGGTGAGGAAGTTGATCATGATGTAGTAATGAGGTTTTTATGTGTACCAGGAGCTGAGTGGCACTTGCAAGAGAATATGACACACATTTTGAAGAAAAATGATTTGGTGGAAGATGCAAAATTGTGGTACACCTTTTTTTGTACGACATTGAAGCCCATTGAACATGACCATGAAGTTACACACGAGAGAGAGCTTTTGTTTTATTGTATTCTCGTGGGCAAGACCGTCAATTTGGGCCAGATTTTTCAAGATATGATTTCTAAGGTGGTGGCCAGGCAAACCACTGGTGGTCTTGCTTTACCGTCTTTGATTACTGATTTATGTGTTGCTGCGGGGGTGACATGGCCTAATAGCGAGGAGTTGTTGAAAGTACGGAATCCGATTCCTTGGGTACCTTTGTGGAGATTTGTGCTAGAGCCTGAGAGGCGTGCCCGTGCTAAGAAAAGGGAGTTTAATGCTCGAGCAGCTGCTCGACAAGAAGCAGCACCCCATCCTCTTGTACCTCCTACTTTGACTGATCCAGTTACTTATCTAGAGGAGGCGATGCATCAGAAACTGATATTTCAGCAGGAGTCCAGAGCCTTTATACACTACATGATGGATTTTACATCGGCACTGGCTCATCAGTTTCCGGGTGCTGCGAGTTCTTCATATCCATTCCCTCCACCACGATAGTGGCAGCCCACTCATGATACTACTGAGCAACCCTCTCCTTTTGATGATGAGGATGGTGGCGACCACTGATGGTTGTTACTTGAGGTACATGTCCTTTACTTTTTCTTGTCATATCATTGAGGACAATGAATGTACCTAAGTTTGGGGGGGTGTTTTATATTTGCTAAAAGTTTTTTTTTTGTTGTTGTTGGAGTTTTGAGTAGTTTGCTTTGGATTTTTAAGCGGTTTTGTCTTTGTCTGGTGTTATTTGAAGTGAGTATTGTTGTTAAGTTGTTGAATTGTTATGTTAAGTTGTGTTTAAGTTGTTGGGTGAATGAATGTTGCGAAAAATCAAGAATGAAATGGACAGATGGCCAATGATGATAAAATTTTTGTTTGTAACTGAAATCCATGAATCTCTGCTTATCTGACCAAATTTTCGAACTTTTGGAACCAATTAGACGATTGAACTCTTACATACTCTGTTATTTATGCTTGAATCTGAATTTTAAAACATACAGACATAGACATTGTAGTGACCCGCGCCGTGATCATATACTAATCAGAACTTAAGCATGCAATAATCAATAAAATAATCTTTAATCAGAGTAACTGCGGAATCTTAAAATAAAATAATACCAGGTAGGAAAAACCTAGTGGTCAACCCTGATATCCAGCCTTGGTCACCACCTAACCTCCCTGTCCCCGGGAGAACTACCTGCAACTGCCACATGGAATAGGGCATCCAGCCAACAGAAAATAACCGAAAGTGAGCCTAACATGCTCAGTACGAGATTATGAGTATACGGTGTAATTTGTGCATGTATGCAAGTGAACTGGGTACCAAGACTCTCAGGTCAAGAAACAAGCTCAAAGACCGGGCCCAGGGTATATAGCACGCTGCGCCGTCGCATCAGGAGGTGGCTTATATACCCAGTGGATAATGGTGACCTGATACTAGTACATATGTCCAACCATCACGGTGACCTGACATAAGACTTACGAATCCAACCATCCACAACTCGTAGGGTGAGCGCCCTACTACAGGATACCTCTAAGGTAAAAGCTCAATATGCTCATGTATGCAACATACAGTCATGACATGCTGTATATAAAGGCATATAAAACATGCAATCACATAATCCATTCAAACACATAATACATGCATACTCAATCTGGATATCTCGAATAATACTTCCGTACCTTTCTAAGGCAGATCCTAGAAGCTTTCATCTAGGTTCAAGCCTACAATGCAACACTACAACATAAATACCCATGCATTACCTAGCATGCTAAACATCACCTACTAGGCTCTAAAAGCCTTAATTAAACTATAGCCTACTCCCTATTTACTATAGGGAACCAAAGCCATACCTTCGTCTGTCGTCAGCCCGCTGATGTTGCATGCCCAGGGCCTGGGCATAGCCTAGCTACGACCCCTGGACGCCTCGCCAGAGCTCCGCTGCCTGGCTACTACTGCGGACACTGTCCGCTAAAAAAATAATAATTCCTACTCCAACTTTTAAAATAATACTACCCAAAAGCACGTAAAACGAACTAACATGGGCCAAGTAGAGGATTTAGCACTTCAAATGAGGAATTTGGACCTCTATTTATAGGCGAAGTTTGGAGTTCGGATGGTCCGAATTGCCACTTGTTTGAGCCTTTAAGACATCTGTCTCTGCTGAGTTCGGACGGTCCGAACTCGGGATCAGAGGGCCCGAACTGTTCGGAGGGCCCAAAGTGGTCCGGAGGGCCCGAAGTGGTCCGTATGCTCCGAACTGTTTTGGTCCTTCCGAAGTCATTTTTGGACCCCCGGGACCTACCCCACCATTTTCGGACGTTCCGGATCTGATTTTACACTTATTTTCACCAAAAAAGGACTCCTTAAACATGTTTTGAAACTTTTTAAATTATATGTCATTTTCTAACATGTTTAAAATCACTTAATCTTGTAAAATGGAACCAGGCTACTACATTCTCCCCCTACTTTAGATATTTCATCCTCGAACAATCTTAAGTACTGAATGCAGTAAAATACTGAATAAACATCTTTAATTCAAACTGAATTATTTTAAAAGTTACAATCTGAAAATACGACAATTCAAAATAACTCTGGATAATCTATACGCATACGACTCTCAAGTTCCCAAGTGGCCTCCTCAGTGCCTCGGCGCTGCCACTGAACTAGAACAAGAGGAATGGTGTTGTTGCGTAATACCCTATCCTTATGACCTATGACACGCAAAGGTCTCTCTACATATGTCAAATCAGTATCCAACTATACTTCTGTGAGACCCCGATTCTAATAATCTAATCAAGAGCTAATCCTATCGAGAACTATACAAAGTCCAAAAGATAAGACATCAAATGAATTTTAAAAAAAAATTATTTTTCTTGTGAACAGTACTGCGCTCGATCCGGAAAAAAGCCAGGATCGAGCGCACCATATTCCTGAACTCTCTACCGAGATCAAAATAAGTGCCGAGCTCGATCCGGCAAAAAGTCAGGATCGAGCGCACCAATTGAACAAAGTCACTGCCTTCAATTTTACAGGGGCTGCTGGGCAACAGAAAAATTAACAGAAACAGGGCAATGCTTCAAACTCCAATCCATAAATCATTCAACATGCATAGCTCAACTTCATGCATTAATCCATAATCAAATCATACTTCATAATTCTATCCTGCTCGATTCCGAATCTAGTAACATGCAATCAATGAACTATCTTCGATAATCAAAAGTCATCAATCAAAATCGATTCTAATATTCAATACTTCCAAATCAAATACAAACCATTCGAATTCTAACATTATTTCAAAACATAAACTAGATTGGCATGCATTTCCAATTCTATTTCAAAGTCTCACTTCTAATCTTCATTCTCGTTCTATCCCTGTCGTCTCTGACTCGATCCTGCCCCACCTGTTGCCAAGTACACATGCAAACAAAGACAACAGCCGGATAATCCGGTGAGAATAATATTCCCAGTAAAAAAGAATAACATGAAATATCATAAAAACATCTCAAACGAAATGCATCATCTTCCAGATATTCAAATAACAACCATGCAATTCCACAAGCATGTCTAAAACTCAATTCATATGCATAAATGCAATGCATGTCTTTAAAATCTGGGATTATCAAGTCGGATAATCAAAAGAGTTGCTGCTTTTGCTTTTGGGATCCCGAGGACGAGATCACTAAACAACTCACCGACTCTCCCGATCGAGGTGGTGCTACGTATCTCCATCCTCTAGACTTTGGTGCGACTATAAGGAGTATTCTAGCACTAGGTGAAACGGCTACACCCAGGCCACTCACAATATAATCCCCAAAACGTCTATCATAAAAGGGTCATCCTGCCCGCTGCTCAAATCAAGGATTCTTAGATCAATATGAATGCAATGCAAAACATAACTCAAATAACTCAAATAATCAAATAACATGCCAGTATGTGATTTTTTCGGAATACTCGAATCAAGTCAGATTCGAGTCACACGTTCCATTCCAGTCTAATTCATCTTATACCTCTTTTCAACAACGTCGATGCTCCAAACCTGGAAACAACAACGATTCCTCAAACAAGATTCAATCAAACTTTCTCAATCGATAATAAGAGAATCGATACTATACCGGCTCCAATCTCCAAGTTGCACAAAGCTACAATCTTGCAACTCCACTGGCCTCAAATCAATCTTTACAAGAAGTAATAAAGGCTCGAGATTAACATACAACTCAATCGAAGGCTTGGCTCAAACAATTCAAACCGATTTACAATCCAAAACTCAAACCGGCGGCATAACGGCTATAATCTGATCAAATTGGAATGCAGATAGCATAATATCAATCCAATAGACTCAATTCAATGAACATTCCACCATAACAATCCAATTCTAACAAATCATAAAACTCAACTTTCGAAAATCCCTTCAAAAATTCATAACAATTCCGAACGTCGCTCTATTTCAAAACCGACAGATAATAAACGATCAGAACTCTGTCAAGAACAACATACTCGAATCTTGAACGATTCTAACAACATCCGAAAAATAGAATAAACCTGATCGTTGAAAAACTTACGATATAACGGAGCTCTCGCAGTCGTGATCGTTAATGTGCCTTCAGAAATAAATTCCAACGGACGGATCGAGCTCGGGATGAAATCTGGAAAGCTTGAGAGGCGTTCTCTCGCCTTCAATGGAGGAATTGGTTGGGAGAGAAGAGATGGAGTGAAAGAGAAAAGTCCAAAAAGCTTATAAATATCTAACAAATCCAATATTTGCATTTTAGTCCCTCAAAAATCCAAAATTTGCAAAAAGGACCCTGATCAAAATCAAGTCGGCTCTTGAATTCTGGAATCTCCGATTATCTCAAATAAAGTCAATTAAGATCAAATCGGGGCGTTACAATTCTCCCCCTCTAAGAAAAGATTTTGTCCTCGAAATCAACACGGTTCCAACACGAACTGTGTCTCTCAACTTACTCCTTAGAGTACGTCAATCCAAAGTCGACTCATTCTCGTCAGAATAATCTTCCTCTGCTTAGTCACAATTCGATTCATCTTTGGTTCCAAAACAGGTGGCACAGAAAATCACCTCCAATCAACGGGAATCTTCTTCTCTTCTCGTACAACTCTTGAAAAGTGCATTCAAGAATTCACCAAAAAGATGTCGTTGTAAGAAGTCTCCACAAGAATTCGGATTTCTGCCAACTATTGCTAAGTCGAGCACTACAACTCATGGCATAACTTCAAAAGTTCAACTCATCTGCTCTGGCTGTCCGTTGTTCTGAGGGTATCGAACTAAATAATGTTGAAATCAGACCACAAAACCTCATCGAAGTCCTTTCCTAAAGCACGAGTGCATCAAAGATCTCTGTCTAAACTAACAGACTTCTGCAAATCATACAATCTGACAAAAAAATTTCCTGACAGAAATCTAACATATGATCATGTATGAGAACCAATCCGTAGGGAAAACAATAGCAGAATAATAATTGTCAATCATACACGGATAGCAACTCAACTTAAACCGATCATAGAAGTCTCGTGACGTATCCCTCGAACTTAATCTTTAACTCATTCTGATTCGGCTCAAAAGCAAAATTCCTGATAGGCCTCCTATCTGTTTCAAACTCTAATCAGAAGTGTAACAATCATCGATCAAAGAAAACAACGATAGTAGATAAAATAAGAACAGATCTTTACATCGGTTGCTGCATACAATTCCTCAGATAAAAATTCGCAGTCAGAAATCTCATACAATCTAATCCTCTTCTCTGCTTTCAAATCAGTTCCGTCTGCTAAAATAATTACTCCAACTCTTAAGATTAGAACAGATCACATGAATTTTCTCATAAGACAATAGAAAACAGATCTTCAAATCAATAAGATCGCTGCGAGCTCAAGGTCCAGATTCAGACATTGAGTCTCGAAATTCTTCAGTTGTCTCGATGTCTAGAGTTAGAGTGTGATTCCTCTGAATAAGAATACATCCCAAAAAAATTTCGATAAGAAGAGATCGTTGATCGACAGAAATTCCATCATCAAATCATACAATCGAAGAAGACCATTCGATCCAAACAGAATTCAGACAACGAAGAATAGCATACAACTGATTGGTACCACAATCTGCTATACGATTCTCAAAAGCTCCGAAAGATCAGTATAATTCTCATTCCAAAAAGATAAGAAATCAACGATAAGAATTCATAGTCTCAACTAATTCTTCTGGAAGATCCGGTTAATAGAAGTTAACAACACTACTGGAGTATTCATCAATTCGAACGATTCGACAATTTAATAGAGGCACATTAAACATAAACATATTCTTCAATAAGAAGGCAAGAGACTCGCCAGTATCTAACAGTCCAATAAGAATAGGAAACTCAAAATTGAACGTTACTTGATCTGTCATTATCGGGTGCAGCCTGAGTCTGCGGATCCTTAGACAGAGCAAAAACTCGTGCCTATTGTCTGGGAGGCTGGCTTTCATACTGATTACCTTCCTGAATATTATGCTGCTGAGGTTGGAAAGAGTGGACAGTAGGTGCTTGTTGCTGAGGCTGAGCTGTCTGTCTCGAAAAAATTCCACTATGAGCTTGCTCAGGGACACGCTGAAGACATGCTCTGGCAAAGTGTCCCACAAGGTTACAAATATAGAATTTTCCAAAGATACCTCTACATTGATCACTGGAGTGATGACCTCCACAATTTTCACAAGACATTCCTGACTGTCCCGAACTCTGTCCCGATCCATACTGCCTCGAACCACTAGAGCTCGAAGAACTGGTTCCGTGCTTCTTAAACTGCTTCCCTTTCGGATGATAGTAATCCTTCTTATTACCTCCACTGCTACCACCTTCAGAACTCGATGGTTGATTATGTAACTGAGATGGTTGGTTCTGGTATTGGTAAGGTTGTGCCTGAAACTATCCTTGTTGTTGCTGCGGCACAAACTGACCTCCACTCTGTCTCCACAAACCTGATTCAGCTCTTTTTGTGTGATTCATGGCATCCGCAAAATTATCTGGCCTAGCAGTGTTTACCAGCGTGAAGATGTTAGGGTTCAAGCCATTAATGAAATGGTCGGCTTTAGCTTCCTCATTACCGGCAATTAGCGGTGCAAAACGCAACAGACTATCAAACTTAGCTACGTACTCTTCAATGTTCAGATTCCCCTGCCTCAGATTGGCAAACTCAGCTCCCTTATCCTTACGGTACGAGATAGGGAAAAACCGCTTATAAAATTCAGATTTGAAAAGAGTCCAAGTAACTTCCTTACCTCTATTCTCCATTGCTTTCTTCGTCATGATCCACCAGCTCTTAGCAACCCCACAAAGCTTATGAATGACTAACCTGATTCGACGGTCATCTGTGTAATCGATGGAATCGAACAACTGATCGATATCATCCAACCAACTCTCACAGTCAAATGGATTTTCTGAACCCATCAACAACGGCGGATTGAACGACTGAAACCTCTTCAGCAAGGTTTCCATAGGCGTTGCTGTAGCATCCATCTCAACCGTTTCAGTACTAGCTTGCTCAGTTGTAGGAATAACTGGCGGTGGATTCCTATTAATAACTCGTCGAGGACCCATCTGATAATCAAAGGTTAGGACACAAGATATCTCAATCGCTGCAATTCGGTGCCCTTGCAACCTCTCAGAATTCCGGATACAGGTGAAATACAGTTCATATCTCAAATAATTCATGCTTTATAATTCAATTCACAAAATCATGTAACTCAAATAATTATCAACAATAAAGCATGCTCGCATGGTATTTAAATAAATCAATTTAAATAACTCAATCACATGCGAGAATCAATTCATGCGGACTAGATCTACCCCGCTCACTTCTAAATTCAGTCCAATAATCTTATTGCTCTGATACCACTTAATGTGAGACCCCGATTCTAATCATCTAATCAAGAGCTAATCCTATCGAGAACTATACAAAGTCCAAAAGATAAGACATCAAATGAATTTTAAAAAAAAATTATTTTTCTTGTGAACAATACTGCGCTCGATCCGGCAAAAAGCCAGGATCGAGCGCACCATTTTCCAGGATCGAGCGCACCAATTGAACAAAGTCACTGCCTCCAATTTTGCAGGGGCTGTGCTCGATCCCAGCATTTCATAGGATCGAGCGCACCCTGGGCAACAGAAAAATTAACAGAAACAGGGCAATGCTTCAAACTCCAATCCATAAATCATTCAACATGCATAGCTCAACTTCATGCATTAATCCATAATCAAATCATACTTCATAATTCTATCCTGCTCGATTCCGAATCTAGTAACATGTAATCAATGAACTATCTTCGATAATCAAAAGTCATCAATCGAAATCGATTCTAATATTCAATACTTCCAAATCAAATACAACCCATTCGAATTCTAACATGATTTCAAAACATAAACTAGATTGGCATGCATTTCCAATTCTATTTCGAAGTCTCACTTCTAATCTTCATTCTCGTTCTATCCCTGTCGTCTCTGACTCGATCCTGCCCCACCTGTTGCCAAGTACACATACAAACAAAGACAACAGCCGGATAATCCGGTGAGAATAATATTCCCAGTAAAAGAGACTAACATGAAATATCATAAAAACATCTCAAATGAAATGCATCATCTTCCAGATATTCAAATAACAACCATGCAATTCCACAAGCATGTCTAAAACTCAATTCATATGCATGAATGCAATGCATGCCTTTAAAATCTGGGATTATCAAGTCGGATAATCAAAAGAGTTGCTGCTTTTGCTTTTGGGATCCCGAGGACGAGATCACGTAAACAACTCACCAACTCTCCCGATTGAGGTGGTCCTACGTATCTCCATCCTCTAGACTTTGGTGCGACTATAAGGAGTATGCTAGCACTAGGTGAAACGGCTACACCCAGGCCACTCACAATATAATCCCCAAAACATCTATCATAAAAGGGCCGTCCTGCCCGCTGCTCAAATCAAGGATTCTTAGCTCAATATGAATGCAATGCAAAACATAACTCAAATAACTCAAATAATCAAATAACATGCCAGTATGTGATTTTTCCGGAACACTCGAATCAAGTCAGATTCGAGTCACACGTTCCATTCCAGTCTAAGTCATCTTATACCTCTTTTCAACAACGTCGATGCTCCAAACCTGGAAACAACAACGATTCCTCAAACAAGATTCAATCAAACTTTCTCAATCGATAATAAGAGAATCGATACTATACCGGATCCAATCTCCAAGTTGCACAAAGCTGCAATCTCGCAACTCCACTGGCCTCAAATCAATCTGTAAAAGAAGTAATAAAGGCTCGAGATTAACATACAACTCAATCGAAGGCTTGGCTCAAACAATTCAAACCGATTTACAATCCAAAACTCAAACCGACGGCATAATGGCTATAATCTGATCAAACCGGAATGCAGATAGCATAATATCAATCCAATAGACTAAATTCAATCAACATTCCACCATAACAATCCAATTCTAACAAATCATAAAACTCAACTTTCGAAAATCCCTTCAAAAATTCATAACAATTCCGAACGTCGCTCTATTTCAAAACCGACAAATAATAAACGATCAGAACACTGTCAAGAACAACATACTCGAATCTCGAACGATTCTAACAACATCCAAAAAATAGAATAAACCTGATCGTAGAAAAACTTACGATATAACGGAGCTCTCGCAGCCGTGATCGTTAATGTGCCTTCAGAAATAAATTCCAACGGACGGATCGAGCTCGAGATGAAATCTGGAAAGCTTGAGAGGCGTTCTCTCACCTTCAATGGAGGAATCGGTTGGGAGAGAAGATATGGAGTGAAAGAGAAAAGTCCAAAAAGCTTATAAATATCTAACAAATCCAATATTTGCATTTTAGTCCCTCAAAAATCCAAAATTTGCAAAAAGGACCCTGATCAAAATCAAGTCGGCTCTTGAATTCCGGAATCTCCGATTATCTCAAATAAATTCAATTAAGATTTGAGACTCATCTATCACATACCGTCATAACAGTGAAACATGGAACACCTCGTGAATACTTGACAAATACGGCGGTAACGCCAACCTGTAAGCCACATCTCCAACACTTTCCAAAATCTCAAATGGACCAATGTACCTAGGAGATAGCTTACCCTTGAGACCGAATCTCAAAATCCAGCGAAATGGTGAGACTTTCAGGAATAATTTCTCACTCTCCTCAAACTGTAAAGGTCTGCGCTTGACATTTGCATAGCTAGTCTGTCGATCCTGCGCAACCTCAATTCTCTTCTTGATTTTCCCAACAATATCAAAAATCTGTTAGACTAACTCTGGTCCCTCTATATGTCGCTCCCCCACTTCTTTCCATAATAGAGGAGTACGACAACTTCACCCGTACAATGCCTCAAATGGAGCCATCCCAATACTGCGATGGTAACTGTTGTTGTACGTGAATTCAATCAATGGCAACTGATCTTTCCATGCTGGACCAAAATCCACAGAACTTGCTCGCAACATGTCTTCAAGAGTACGGATCGTGCGCTCGGACTGTCCGTCTGTCTCTGGGTGATATGCTGTACTCAAGTTAAGAGTAGTATCCATAGCGCGCTGAAGACTCCCCCAAAACCTGGAAGTAAACCTGGGATCTCGATCGTTGACTATGCTCACAGGCACTCCATGCAATCGAACAATCTCCTGGATGTACAACCATGCCATCCTATCAAAACTTTAGTCCCGATTATAAGGAATGAAATGTGCTGACTTGGTGAGTCGTTCCACCACAACCCAGATAGCATCACAATCCCTCGAGCTTATCGGTAAATGGGTCACGAAGTCCATCATGATCAACTCCCATTTCCACTCAGGAATGGATAAACTGTGAAGCAACCCCCCAGGTCGTCGGTGCTCTGCCTTGACTTGCTGACACACCAAACATCTAGAAACATAGAGATACACACTCCTTTTCATTCATTTCCACCAAAAAGAACCTTGTACGCAAATCTTTGTATACCAAAATGGGTTCTCATACTTTATGACTAACACTTGTCATAACACTTGTGAAAACGTTGTTGTCCATAATTCTTTATTTCCTGAATCCCTTAGGTTCTCTTCTTGGAAATATCAATACTAATATTCTTATTGACTCAAAATTCGATCAGTACAATATCTAGTACTAATATAATGACATATATCTCATAACTTGAGATAACATCTGAAAATGAGAATACTGATTATCCTGCCACGGATAACAATTCCTTGCTGAATTCAGACTTACGTTATTAGATGAACAAAACTGTTTCATCATTCTTTGGCAAAGTCCTTAAACCAAAACAATCTAGCTAACCCCTGATTCAATCTCATTGAATCAGACTAATAAATGACCTAACGCATCCAATAGACATCCCGGAAAATTGGTGATATCAATCCCGCTGGATCTGATAACCTTAGATCTCAGCTGCTATCATTTTTCTATGTCTAAAGACTTGATGCTATCATGTTAGTATTCATTAAAATTCAACGCTTGCTAGATCAATTTCTGACACTGAAGTCCGAGAATTACTGCAAATCATTCTTGAGAACTAAATATCTGAGTACTATACTCATCTTATCAGTCTACCAAAAAGTGAACAATTTCAATCGTTCTTTACGCAAAAGAATATTTAGCTCCCCCATCACGGGGTTATAACATCTTTATCTACCTCAGACAAATAGTTGCAAATAGTCATTGGGCACCAAACTTGCACCAATTTAACTAATCATTTCAAAACATACATGAACACCTAAGTGCTCAACTTTCACTATCCAAGTGAATTCTCATACTGACGAATCCATGTTGTAACTTAGCAGGCTCATGACATCTGTCAATAGAATCGAGTATCTTTTCAAGCGTAACTGTTGCAATGATCTCTAGACTGAGTAAATTTTCCATCCCCTTCTGAAGTACAAAATACTTCTAGAATATTAATGGAAATATACTCTCCCATGTCTATCGTTGATCACAGTTCACGTCTCCCAGTATAAGTCATCACAATGCCCTGATAAAATTCTTCTTTGCTTGATAACCCATCAATAAAATTCCAATTCTTACAGGAAAACTTACCTAAGTAAACTCATTACTTAGAATTTCCTGTTCATCTTGTAATCAAGATCCTGATCACTAATTATACCTCTGATAGAATCAGACAATACTGGTAAAACCTCCTGGTTCTCCCCCAGTATCACATGCAAGAACTACCCGTTCAGAATATTCACTCGTCAAGGAATCCTTTCCAAGACTATTCTGTCCACAGAAACCAAAGTCTGTATCTTTGATGAAGTCAGACGATAACTCAAATCCCTTGGAACTAATCCAGTACCAAGTATAATTCTAGAAGACTCAAATAAATCCTGGATATTCTCCTGATAGTTATACCTATTTATATGAATGTACATACAACGAGACTGAGGTAAGTCTTCCTATAATGCCAAACTGGAACAAAAGAATCCTTCCAAAATACACCGGCATAAGGTCGCACTTACTATACCATCTCGGAACCCGACAGTCAAGAGCACCCCGGCATAACTCATCCCTGAGTCTTTGATATTATGCAACATTCCTATCTGGACCAAAATCATTGGTCAAGGAAAAATTCTCTGTAGAGGCACAACTCAAATCCCGAGTCTGCAAGCATCTGATAATTAAATCATGTTGAATATCAATTCAACTAATCTCCTGGATTAAATCCCAAAATCACAAATCAAGATTAAAACTTATCTACTCAGAATAATTACTTGTCAAGGAAAAATCCATTCCAAGAATGTTCTGACAACGGAACATCTTTATCTCAAACAGACGATAACTAAACCTTGATACCACACCTTGTATCTGTCCTATCCAAAACCATACCCTGTTGTGATTGTTGCCAAATTTCCAGACTGAGTAACCTTTTCTATATAGTCCCTGGAGTACAAGGCCTCCAAAACAACCTCTGAAGTATGAAAACTTCCAGAGTAATACCGACTAAGGGTGGCACTTTCTCGTGTCTAGTACTGGTCACAATCCACAACTCTTGGTATTACTTAGTCTGTCATCCTGATGAAAATCCATCATCACTAGGTAACAACCTAAAAAGATCAAAACAGCCAAATGCTCTGAGGAAATCCGTCTAGAGCAAACATTCATGCATCCTGATGAGTCACATCATCTTTGGAAAACACTTGGCTTACAAGAATATTCTAGGTAAAACATCTATAACTATTCAATGAAAACATGTAAAATCCCAAGTACTCATTAAAACAATGATCAGTCTTTTATTCAAAATAACCAAGTTCATCTCAAAGATTACAACACTTGAACCACAAATCCAGGTTCTAATAAAATCTTTATTACAATCCCATGTAATACATAACTTAATCAAAATATTACACTGAAAGATGTACAATACAACAATAACTGAGTACATCAAATACTGAAATCTTTAATACATCTGATTACAACTTAAATACTGTTTACAACAAAATACAGTATTTAAATTCCTGCTAAAGTCTTTCATTCTGTCTACTGATCTTGAACATGAAGTTTCCCATCTGCTACTCATATCAGCAGAACTTCTTCATCTAAAGATCTAAAAGATAAAATCTTGCTAATCTACCGGATCCTTCCAATATTGTTGGGTTCCTTATCTGGTAGATGAGACAAGATTTTCCCATCAATCTCTCCAACTACTAGTGAAGAGTCTTTCGGGGTGGCTTCCTTGGTCGACTCAGAATGGATGACTGCATGTCACACATTCCGTTCAACCTGGAGAAGTGTCTGGCGTTGAAAACTGGATCTTCTCTTCCAGCTCCATCCTGCTGGGATCCACATAATACGAACTTCTGCTGCCAACCTTGGCAATGACGATCTTGGAAAAGCCTAGACATCCTGTTATTCCAATTCCTGATACTGCTATCGTCATTGAAACCAAATTGTAATCCTACAAAGGATAACCCAAAATCAATACTATGTCCCAAAGAATCTTATTGCATGCTCTGATACCATAAATGTAGTGACCCGCGCCGTGATCACCTACTAATCAGAACTTAAGCATGCAATAATCAATAAAATAATCTTTAATTAGAGTAACTGCGGAATCTTAAAATAAAATAATACCAGGTAGGAAAAACCTAGTGGTCAACCCTGATATCCAGCCTTGGTCACCACCTAACCTCCCTGTCCCCGGGAGAACTACCTGCAACTGCCCCATGGAATAGGGAATTCAGCCAACAGAAAATAACCAAAATTGAGTCTAACATGCTCAGTACGAGAGAATGAGTATACGGTGTTATGTGTGCATGTATGCAAGTGAACTGGGTACCAAGACTCTCAGGTTAAGAAACAAGCTCAAAGACCGGTCCCAGGGTATATAGCACGCTGCGCCATCGCATCAGAAGGTGGCTCATATACCCAGTGGATAATGGTGACCTGATACTAGTACATATGTCCAACCATCACGGTGACCTGACATAAGACTTATGTATTCAACCATCCACAACTTGTAGGGTGAGCGCCCTACTACAGGATACCTCTAAGGTAAAAGCTCAATATGCTCATGTATACAACATACAGTCATGACATGTTGTTATAAAGGCATATAAAACATGCAATCACATAATCTATGAAAACACATAATACATGCATACTCAATCTGGATATCTCGAATAATACTTATGTACCTTTCTAAGAAAGATCCTAGAAGCTCCCATCTAGGTCCAAGCCTACCATGCAACACTACAACATAAATACCCATGCATTACCTAGCATGCCAAACATCACCTACTAGGCTCTAAAAGCCTTAATTAAACTATAGCCTACTCCCTATTTACTATAAGGAACCAAAGTCATACCTTCGTCTGTCGTCAGCCCGCTGATGTTGCATGCCCTAGTGCCTGGGCATAGCCTAGCTACGACCCCTGGACGCCTCGCCAGAGCTCCGCCGCCTGGCTACTACTGCGGACACTGTCCGCTAAAAAAAATACTAATTCCTACTCCAACTCTTAAAATAAGAGTACCCAAAAGCTCGTAAAACGAACTAACATGGGCCAAGGAGAGGATTTAGCACTTCAAAATGAGGAATTCGGACCTCTATTTATAGGCGAAGTTCGGACGGTCCGAACAGCCACTTGTCCAAGCCTTTAAGACATCTGTCTCTGCTGAGTTCGGAATTCGGACCTCTATTTATAGGCGAAGTTCGGACGGTCCGAACAGCCACTTGTCCAAGCCTTTAAGACATCTGTCTCTGCTGAGTTCGGACGGTCCGAACTTGGGTTCGGAGGGCCCGAAGTGCTCCGTATGCTCCGAACTTTTTGGTCCTTCCGAAGTCATTTTTGGACCCCCGAGACCTACCCCACCATTTCCGGACATTTCGGATCTGATTTTCCACTTATTTTCACAAAATAAGGACTCCTTAAACATGCTTTGACACTTTTAAAATTATATATCATTTTCTAACATGTTTAAAATCACTTAATCTTATAAAATGAAACTGGGCTACTACAGACATGATTGAGGCATTGTTTGAATATTGGGTCTGATTTTCATTGAAAAAAAAAATTATCCCTAGTTGCCCTTTGAGCTTTCACAAATTATATGAGTAATCTGAATTTTTTTGAAAATCATCGTAGACTGTTGATGATTATTTATTTCTACACTGATTGAAATTTGTATGATTTAATTGTTGATTGAGATTGGTCTAGAACTAGTTCGGACACCCCTCTAGGCAAAATACGGGCATAACTGTGATTAGGAATGATTTAGGCAATTTTCAGAAATCTTTTGGGCCTTTTAAGCTACCTATTGATGTGTGTTATCCCTAGTACCATGTTTGAGCTTTATTGAAAAATGAATGGCATGCGTGAAAACGTGTGATAAACCACCATTTGGCATCGTTTCAAAGTCATACATTTACTACTTATGAATAGCCTAGACACTATTTCCTACCTTTAAGGGAGTAAATTGAATGTTAGATTTTTTTATGCTCCTAGTTTATATTAGTGAATATGGAATGGTGTGGTGGAAGAATTGAAAAACAAAAAAAGGTAGTAGTGAAAAGAAACAAAGAAAAAAAGTGAGAAAAAGGGATTGAAAAAGTTGAGAAAAGAAAAAATGTTGTGGAAAAAGAAAAGAATGAAAAATTCAATGAGGTGAAGAAGAGGTGTGAAATTTGAATGAAAAGGAATGAAAATTAGAGATAGAACATGATTTACTCCCTCTTTTGAAGTCTTATTCCTTCGTTTGTAGCCATGAGCCAGGCCTTACATTTCAAGCCGATTAAGTCCAATTGACCGAGTCATAGTTGCCCAATACACTAGTGGAGAGGGGTTGCGAGAGTTTAGCTTATGTACTGTCGATTGACACTTTTAATGAATATGAATTTTTGATCTAAACAAGCACATACTATTTTTTATTTGAATTAACCTGATTTTGAGTGTTTTTCATTGAATTTCGGGCTAATTGCATCCACACCCCCTGTGAAAAGTCTAAAAGGCATAAAATCCCTTAAGAAATATTAATAGGCTAATTCATCCCTCAGTTTTTTAAAATGTAACACATTTCACCCCTATGTTATACAAACTCGAGCACATTTATACCCTCTCATAGGGGTTTTTATTATAATTTTTTTAAAACATAGGGTCTAACATGCTATTAATTTTACACAAGGGGTTTTATGCCTTTTAGACTTTTCACATGGGGTGTGGATGCAATTAACCCTTGAATGTCCTTAACTTTGATCTTGTGTTACCTTGAAAAGTCCTCATGATCTGTGAATGTTTGGATTGAGTTCAGAGAAGAGTATTTTAAAACGTGAGTTGCGGAGTTTATAAGTTTATGAGGTTGAGCTGTTTTTCTTGATATATAATTTTTCAAGTGTTTGTAGGTTGAATATGATTGGATTTGAATTGTTTTTGAAATCAACGCTGAGGCCATTGATCCATAGTACTTCTTGATGGTTATTGTTGCTGCATATGTGTAATGGTGTTTTGGGTTTTGTGTTAGTTTTGTTTGAGACGAACAAAAGTTCAAGTTTGGGGGTATTTGATAAGTGCATTTTGTGCTCTTAATTTGTATATGATTCTAATTGACTTTTGTGATTTATTTGGAGATATTTCGTGATTTGTTGTTGTTTTTGTGTTTGCAAGAAATAATGGAATTTGATGAGTTCAAGTGAAAATAAGCCAAAAAGGATGAAAAATGAGTGGAAATCAAGACTTGAACAAGTGAGAAAAATGCTGAAATGCGAAATGGAGGCGCACCCGCGCTACCTATCCTGTGCACCCGCACCGTGAGGAATGGTTTGGAGGACTTTTGTGCGTGAGTAAAGCGCGCCCGTGAGACGAAAAGTCTAAAGTCGAGAATTTTATTATACAAGGAAACTCGGGTATTTTTGTGGGCTTTTTCTTGGACAATTTGGAGGCTATATAAAAGGGATTTTTCTGATATAAACAACATCATCAGCCGCCACATAATTCAGAGAAAAAAATAGAGAGCTGAACGTGAGAAATCTGGGCAAGGAAACTAAGGAAAATCAATCAGCAGAGTTTGAAGATCGATAGACCGGACACGACATCGAATATTCAACTTTGTCTTTTTTCCTTTATATTTATTTCTGAATTGATGTCTACTTATATGCATATGTTTTGGTTTTATTTGAATTCGATTATGAACTAAATTTTTAGAGTCTAGAGGTTGGATGAAAACTGGTGTAGACACGATTATGAATTTTTGATTTTCTTGAATTGAATTCCCTTAGATTAATTGTTTTTTCTAGTATTGAATGTCTTTTCAATTACTTGATCAATAATTGAATTGTAATATTTATTTGAAATCTGACACTCGACAGAGGCGATTATGAATAGGACCAATAGAAATTACACTATTAATTATTTATATAACTCAGGAGAGTGTATAATTTTAAAAGAGCCTTTAGAAGAACATTGTTTTGCATACATCACTGCAAGTAGATTATTAATAGGGATATTGGAATTGAACTGTAGTTAATGTATATTATTCGGCACTCGGGAGAGGGAATAATACACTTAAGTGTTCTTGGTTATTAATTGAAAGGAATTCATGAAAATAAATTATTTAGGAGTGATTGTTGTCGAAACCAAGTGAAATCTAAACCTCTAGACCATTTTTTCTATGATTGATTAATCTATGATCTTTGTGTGCGTGCTATAAAATCCTCTGCTTATTTTTATTTTTATGCAAACTTTCTGATCATTAATTTTCTAAATAAAATTAGGACTATTTTAATTACAAGCTTTGAATATTTTCACTTTACTCCTCGTGGGTTTGACACTCTGTTCATCATTATATTAAAACTTGACACCATGCACTTGCGGGCACAAATATCGCAACAAGTTTTTGGCACCGTTGTCGGGGAGTAAATTTTGATTTGTTTAGTCTTGTTGCCAATTAGTCTAAGTTTTAATTTAGAGCTTTTATTTATTTTATTTTATAGTACTAATTGATTTCTTCTTTTTTTAAAATTGCAGTTCATGTGAAGATCTCAAAGTGCAAATTCTCTACTATTTGATCCGGATATTGAGCGAACTGCACGTTCTTTGAGAAGAAAAAGAAGAGAAGAAGTTGATAGAATGGCTGAAGAGAATGTGAATCAAGCTCCCCTGGTGCCAATCAGAGATCACTTCCGATCGACGATCCAGGCTCACTATTCTAGAATCGCTCGAGGGACGATAAATGCAAATAATTTCGAATTAAAACCGGCTTTGATCAACATGGTTCAACAGAACCAGTTTAATGGGAGTGCAACTTCTGATCCTCATCTACACCTGCAGAATTTCTTGGAGATAACTGATACGGTAAAAATGAATGGTGTTTATGAGGATATTATACGTTCACGCTTGTTTCCTTTTTCTCTAAGGGACCAGGCAAGGATTTGGCTCCAATCATTGCCGCTAGGAAGCATCACTACTTGGGAGGATATGGCTGTTAAATTTTTAGCGAAATATTTTCCACCTGCAAAGTCCACCCAGCTGAAGATAGATATCAGCACCTTTCATCGGCATGATTCAGAACAGCTATATGAGGCGTGGAAAGGTACAAAGATTTACTTAGACGTTGTCCTAATCATAATTTTGCAGATTGGGAGCAAATCGAGTTGTTCTACAATGGTCTGAATGCGCCTGCTCGAATGTCGGTGGATTCTGCTTCTGGAGGTACCGTCTTTTCTAAGGACCCTGCACAAGCCTATGATATGTTGGATAAAATGACAATCAATAACTTTCAATAGCCATCTGAGCGTATGGGTGTCAAGAAGCCTGTGGGAGTGTATAGCGTTGATCCTCTTACATCTATCACTGCCCAATTATCTGCGTTGACTACACAAGTTGCTGCGTTGAATAAGGTAAATGTTGCAGATTCAGCTGGAGTTTCAGTTGCCATTGAAGGATCCCATCCTCCAGAGGAAGTGAATTATCTCAATCCTAATGGCTACCGTTGATATGGACGCTATAGAGGTAATCTTGTTCCCAACACTTATTACCCAGGTTTGAGAATTCATGAAAATTTTTCTTAAGCTAACAATAAAAATGTGTTGAATCCTCCTCCGGGGTACAATACAATTAAGGGTGAGGGTAAGGCATCTTTGGAAGATGTTGTCAGTAATTTTGTGGAGGAATCGTGCAAGAGGATGGCGAGAACTAAGACTCGCCTTGACAGCTTGAAAACACAAGTGGCCAACATGGGTGTTGTGCTTCAATCTATGGAGACTAGCATTTGGCAGCTGGCGAATGCCTTGAAAGATAACAACAGAGGCCAGTTTCCAAAAAACACAGAGGTAAATCCGAAGGAGCAGTGTAATGTTATCACGTTGATGAGTTGGAAACAAGTGGATAATGAAGAAGGCAATTGTGAGAGCAAGCCATCTGAAAAGACTAAAAAGCTGCTATTGAAGAGAAGGAAATTGAAACTGAGCAGAAACCGATGTACAAGCCTCCACTTTCATATCCCCAAAGGTTCAAGAAGAAGGCTTTGGATGAGCAGTTCTCCATATTCTTGGAGATTTTCAAGAAGATTTATATTAACATCCCCTTTGCTGATGCTTTGGAGCAAATGCCTAACTATGCAAAGTTCATCAAGGAGGTGATGTCTAAGAAAAGGAGGCTGCATGAGAATGAAGTGGTCAATCATACTGAAGAATGAAATGTCGTGCTACAAAAAAAGATGCCACAAAAGCTTAAGGATCCAGGCAGTTTTACTATTTCTTGTTTAATTTGTGGATCTCATATTACTACTGAATTATGTGATTTAGGGGCCAGTATTAATTTAATGTCATTTTCTGTTTACAAGGCATTGGATCTTGGAGAGATGAAGCCGACATTGATCACTCTGCAGTTGGCCGATACAAGCATCAAGTATCCAAGAGGTGTCGTAGAAGATGTACTCATCAAGGTTGATAATTTCATCTTTCCGGCGGATTTTGTGATTCTGGATATGGAAAAAGAGCATGACACGCCATTGATTTTTGGGAGACAATTTTTTGCTACGGAGGATGCAAAAATTAAAGTGAATAATGGTGAATTGTCAATGGGTTTGGAAGGCGAACGAGTAATTTTTAATATATTCATGAAGGCACCAAATCCACCCATCGAGGAATTATGTATGATTGAGTCTATTGTAAAGCTGGAGGGTGGTCAAAAGGCTGTTATTGTGGTTGAATAATCAAAGAAGAAAGAACCAAGTTCACCAAAGAAGAAAACCACGAAAAAGAAAGCAAAATTTAAGAGGCGGTTCGTGGAATATATTTGGCGAGTGAAAGAAAAGGGGAATACCTAAGACCGATGAAATTCGGGCTGACGACTATAAACCAAGCGCTACTTGGGAGGCAACCCAAGCTCTTTCCTTTAGTTTATTTACTTTTATTTTAATTTAATTTATTTTTTGTTAATAAATTATTTTCTGTGCATTATGGTCAATTTTTTAAGCCTAAGTTTTGCCAATTTTCTAAAATTTTTCAGGCTTTGGAACATGAAATTCGAACCTGCCGCGCACCTGCCCCTTCTTCTATGCGCGCCCGTGCTATGGCTGCTCAGAAATTAATTTGGAGTGCGATACAGCAGCACGGCCGCGCGACTCCTGGAGTATGTTTAATCTGATATGCGGACCTAATGCGCGCTCGCCCTACCCATCTTGAGCACTCGCGCAACGTCTGGAACGAAATTAATTTGAAGTGCGATACCAAGGCGCGCCCGCCCCGTCTCCAATGCGCGCCTGCGCGACGTGTTTATAAAGACTGAAATCACCCCGATCTTCATATTTCTTTACCACTTCTTCTAAATCCCTAACCCCCAAACTTCTTCCATCCTCACGCCTCATCTTCTTCGGTCATATCTCCTTTTTCAACCTTCTATATTTTATTCCATATCAACTCTTCTCTCATTTCATATATCTATCCCATACATTCTTCATCTTTCTTACCATACTTTACGGGGCGGTTGGTTTCACAGGTTCAACAGGGCGCTCCGATTTTTGTTGTTCAAGGGGTGGATTTGTTGCTTTGATCATACTTCTATCACGATCCGGAGTAAGTTCTTCGTTGTGGTAATTTCTAATTCCAAGTTTTGTAGTGATTGTTGAAGTTGAGTTTATTGACGGTGGAGTGATAGTGCCGGGTTGGTTTGATTGTATTTGTGGGGTGGTGCTCTTTGTTGTGGTGCTTGTAGTTGGAGTTTGTGGATTGTTCTTGTGATTAAAGAGCAAATTTTGGGGAATTTGTATGGAATTTACTTTGTCAAAAGTTTGTATTGTGCTGTGCTTGGAAGATGTTTGTTAAATGGCTCCAAAGAGAAAGAAAAAATATGGGGCATCTTCTTCATCCACTCCGGCCTATGACGATCATCGTTTTTGGGATGAGAAAGGGGCCGAGCACTATCAAAAACTCTTGTTTAAGTGTATGCTGGCCGAGAGAGGATTTGATATGACGTTGGGTTTTGATCCCCGACCATCTTGTTTGTGTGGTTAGGAGGACGGTATTTGCTCGACATTGTGCTACTTTTGTCAAACCACCTATGGATGTTTTGATGTCTCTGGTTAGAGAATTTTACGCTAATCTGAAAGTGAGAAATGATGGGATGCGGATCTTAGTGAGAGGTAAATTGGTACCTTTCGATGCACACACCATAAACACTATTTATTAGATTCCTCCTCTAATGTATGATGAATATGCCGAGTTCAAGGGTGAGGAAGTTGATCATGATGCTGTTCTGAGGCGGTTATGTGTACCGGAAGCTGAGTGGCACTTGGGTCAAGAGAATATGCCACACATTTTGAAGAAAACTGATTTGGTGGAAGATGCAAAATTGTGGTGCACCTTTGTTTGTGCAACATTGAAGCCCACTGATCATGACCTTTAAGTTACACACGAGAGAGAGCTTTTGGTTTATTGAATTCTCGTGGGCAAGACCGTCAATTTGGGCCAGATTTGTCAAGATACGATTTCTAAGGTTGTGGCCGGGCGAACCACTGGTGGTCTTGCTTTACCATCTTTGATTATTGATTTATGTGTTGCTGCGGGGGTGACATGGCCTGATAGTGAGGAGTTGTTGAAAGTACGGAATTCGATTCCTTGTGTACCTTTGAGGAGATTTGTGCCAGAGCCTGAGAGGCATGCCTGTGCTAAGAGAAGGAAGTTTAATGCTCGAGCAGCTTCTCGCCAAGAAGCAGCATCCCGTCCTGTTGCACCTCCTACTTTGACTGAACGAGTTACTTATCTAGAGGAGGCGATGCGTTAGCAACCAACATTTCAGCAGGAGTCCAGAGCCTTCATGCACTACATGATGGATTTTACATCGGCACTAGATCATCAGTTTCCGGGTGCTGCGAGTTCTTCATATCCATTCCCTCCACCACCACAGTGGCAGCCCACTCATGATACTACTGAGTTTCCCCCTCCTTTTGATGATTGGGATGGTGGCGACCACAGATGGTCATTACCTGAGGTACACATCCTTTACTTTTTCTTGTCATATCATTGAGTACAATGAATGTACCTAAGTTCGGGGGGGTGTTTTATATTTGATAAAAGTTTTTTGTTGTTGTTCTTGGAGTTTTGAGTAGTTTGCTTTGGATTTTTAAGTAGTTTTGTCTTTGTTTGGTGTTATTTGAAGTGAGATTTTTTGTTAAGTTGTTGAGTTGTTATGTTAAGTTGAGTTTAAGTTGTTGGGTGAATGAATGTTGCGAGAAATCAAGAATGAAATGGACAGATGACCAATGATGATAAAATTTTTGTTTGTAACTGAAATCCATGAATCTCTGCTTATCTGACCAAATTTTCTAACTTTTGGAACCAAATAGACGATTGAACTCTTACATACTCTGTGATTTATGCTTGAATCTGAATTTTGAAGCATACAGACATAGACATGATAGAGGCATTGTTTGAATATTGGACCTGATTTTCATTGTAAAAAAAAAAAAAATTATCCCTAGTTGCCCTTTGATCTTTCACGAATTATATGAGTACTTGAGGTACAATCTGAAATTTGTTGAAAATCATCGTTTACTGTTGATGATTATTTATTTCTGCACTGATTGAAATTTGTATGATTTAATTGTGGATTGAGATTGGTCTAGAACTAGTTCGGACACCCCTTAAGGCAAAATACAGGCATAACTGTGATTAGGGATGATTTAAGCAATTTTTCTGAAATCTTTTGGGCCTTTATAGCTACCTATTGATGCGTGTTATCCCAAGTACCTTGTTTGAGCTTTATTGAAAAATGAATGGCATGCGTGAAAACATGTGATAAACCCCCATTCGGCATCGTTTCAAGGTCCTAAATTTACTACCTATGAATAGACTAGACACTATTTCCTACCTTTAAGGGAGTAAATTGAATGTTAGATTTTTTATGCTCCTAGTTTATATTAGTGAATATGAAATGATGTGGTGGAAGAATTGAAAAGCAAAAAATGGTAGTAGTGAAAAGAAACAAAGAAAAAAAGTGAGAAAAAGGGATTGAAAAAGTTGAGAAAAAAAAATGTTGTGGAAAAAGAAAAGAATGAAAAAGTCAATGAGGTGAAGAAGAGATGTGAAATTTGAATGAAAAGGAGTGGAAATTAGAGATAGAGCATGATTTAATCCCTCTTTTGATGTCTTATTCCTTCGTTTGTAGCCATGAGCCAAGCCTTACATTAAAAGCCAATTAAGTCCTATTGACCGAGTCACAGTTGACCAATATACTAGTGGAGAGGGGTTGCGAGAGTTTATCTTATGGACTGATGATTGACACTTTTAATGAGTATGAATTTTTTTTATCAAAACATGCACATACTATTTTTTTTATTTGAATTAACCTGATTGTGAGTGTTTTTGATTGAATGTCCTTAACTTTGATCTTGTGTTATCTTGAAAAGTTCTCATGATCTGTGAATGTTTGGATTGAGTTCGGAGAATAGTATTTTGAAACGTGAGTTGAAGAGTTTATAAGTTTATGAGCTTGATCTGTTTTTCTTGATAAATAATTTTTCAAGTGTTAGTAGGTTGAATATGATTGGATTTGAATTGTTTTTGAAATCAACGCTGAGTCCATTGATCCATAGTATTTCTTGATGGTTATTGTTGTTGCTTATGTGTAATGGAGTTTTGGGTTTTGTGTTAGTTTTGTTTGGGACGAACAAAAGTTCAAGTTTGGGGGTATTTGATAAGTGCATTTTATGCACTTATAAATTTGTATATGATTCTACTTGACTTTTGTGATTTATTTGGAGATATTTCGTGATTTTTTGTTGTTTTTGTGTTTGTAGAAAATAATGGAATTTGATGAGTTCAAGTGAAAATAAGCCAAAAAGAATGGAAAAAGAGTGGAAATCAAGACTTGAACAAGTGAGAAAAATGCTGAAATGCAAACTGGAGGAGAGCCCACGCTGTCATGAATGGTTTGGAGGACTTTTGTGCGTGAATGAAGCGCGCCCGCACGAAGGAAAATCTGAAGTCGAGAATTTTATGATACAAGAAAACTCGGGTATTTTTGTGGGCTTTTTCTTGGATGATTTGGAGGCCATATAAAAGGTATTTTTCTGATAGAAACATCATCATCAGTCGCCACATATTCAGAGAAGAAAATAGAGAGCTGAACGTGAGAAATCTGGGCAAGGAAACTGAGGAACATCAATCAGCAGAGTTTGAAGATCGATAGACCGGACACGGCATCGAATATTCGGCTTTGCCTTTTTCCTTTATATTTGTTTTTGAATTGATGTCTACTTTTATGAATATGTTTTGATTTTATTTGAATTCGATTATGAACTAAATTTTTAGAGTCTATAGGTCGGATGGAACCTGGTGTAGACACAATTACGAATTTTTTATTTTATTGAATTGAATTCCTTTAGATTAATTTTTTTTTCTAGTATTGAATGTCTTTTCAATTACTTGATCAATAATTGAATTGTAATTGAAATCTGGCACTCGACAGAGGCGATTTTGAATAGGACCAATAGAAATTACACTGTTATTTATTTATATAACTCGGGAGAGTGAATAATTTTAATAGAGCCTTTAGAAGAACATTTTTTTACATAGATCACTGCAAGTAGATTCTTAATAGGGATATTGGAATTTAACTGTAGTTGATATATATTATTAGGCACTCGGGAGAGGGAATAATACACTTAAGTGTTCTTGGTTATTAATTGAAAGGAATTCATGAAAATAAATTATTTATGAGTGATTGTTGTCGAAACCAGGTGAAATCTAAATTTCTAGACCATTTTTCCTCTGATTGATTAATCTCTGAACTTTGTGTGCGTGCTATAAAATTCTCTGCTTATTTTTATTTTTCTGCAAACTTTCTGATCATTAATTTTCTAAATAAAATTAGGACTATTTTAATTACAAGCATTGAATATTTTCACTTTAATCCTTGTGGGTTGGACACTCTACTCATCATTATATTTAAACTTGACACCGTGCACTTGCGGGCACAAATATCGCAACACATTCCCATGTTAGCATGCACCAAGATCCTATAAAACACTGCATCACACAAGTGGACTGGAGTTTTCAATCCGTAGAGATTGGTAGAACCATCACCCGAGTGTTTGTCTAGGAATGTGTCTTGCCCCACTCTTGTCTAAGGTGTAGGAGGAAGACATTGATCATGACTCAATGAGAGCACTATTTGTGGATGTCCATTGTCACCCAATGTATACAATAGGGGTATATTTTCCAAAACTCAAACTCGTAACTTTCTTAATATGATGGTTTCTCATATTTGAGGATTATCATTAACTCTAATTCCACTCATCTTTCAGAACATTTGAGTGAGAGATTGAGCACAACTAGTACGCCGAGATGGGATAAATATTATTTAATCAAAAACAATGTGTTTCATTTGTAGGACATACATTGTGGGCCATGAAGATCACACTCTCCTAGTGAAAGTGACTTTGGTTCAAAATGTCATGTATTAGGAATAATCTAAGAATTATGCAGAATAATATATTTGATTTTGGGAACAAGAAGTCATGCCCATGTTAGCATGCACCAAGATCCTATAAAACACTGCATCACACAAATGGAGAGGAGTTTTCAATCCCTAGATATTGGTAGAACCATCACCCGAGTGTTTGTCTAGTAATGTATCTTGCCTCACTCTTGTCTAAGGTGTAGGAGGAAGACATTGATCATGACTCAATGAGAGCACCATTTGTGGATGTCCATTGCCACCCAATGTATACAATAGGGGTATAACTTTTTTAATATGATGTTTTTCTCAAATTTGAGGACTATCATTTACTCTAATTCCACTCATATTTTAGAACATTTGAGTGAGAGATCGAGCACAATTAGTACGCAGAGCTGGGATAAATATTATTGAATCGAGAACAATGTGTTCCGTTTCTAGGGCAAACATTGTGGGCCATGAGGATCACACTCTCCTAGTGAAAGTGGCTTTGGTTCAAAATGTCATGTATTAGGAATAATCTCAAAATTATGCAGAATAATATATTTGATTTGGGGAACAAGAAGTCATGCCCATGTTAGCATGCACCCAGATCCTATAAAACACTAAATCACACAAGTAGAATGGAGTTTTAAATCCCTAGAGATTGGTAGAACCATCATCCGAGTGTTTGTCTAGTAATGTGTCTTGCCCTACTGACCGCTTAATTTGGTATTTACTAGCAAGTGCACTAAGTCAAGTAATAGATAGTAAATAAAAAATGCAGATGTCGAATCCACAGGTACTTTTATTTTGTAACTATCAAATTATGATTATTTCTACTTAATCTAGACTAGCGAATAAAAGTAATTTTAGATTTTAAGCTAAGAAATAAATTTGCAAATAAAATTAAATTAAGTAAAACGCAGTAAGAATTTTGGATTGAATTCAAAATGTGAGAAAAGCTCGATCAAGAACACACGTAGGTACCGAACAAATAATGTAGCATGTAGCAGATTCAGGACTCAAATTCAATCTTACACTACGGTGAATTCTCCTAACTTGTTTAAAGGTTTATTTCTAGAACAATTCAACCTATTCAAATGTTTATGGATTAATTTTTATAATTCTAATCAAATTCAAATGCCTTAGGAACTGTGAGAATTCCGTTTACACCTAAAACCGCACGATGAAATCAAATACTATTTCTAGTCAATTTTACCTCGTGTTTATTATTAGAGTGATCGAAATCAATTCCTCCTCTGTCGACTTAGAATCGATTAGCATGCAAGCAAATAATTTGCAAGATCATTCACAAGAAAAATTTAAATCTAATAATCAATAATATAAAACCAAATCTGAAAAATTCAAAAAAAAACATCCAAGTTTTTTACATAAATTTTTCCGGCTAAATCACGTGTCCTTTATAGAAAAGAAAAGACTACTCCATAAATAAAATCATGATTCAAACAATGTTTTTAATCATGAAATAAAAATAAAAAGAAGAAAAAAAAAAAAGAAAAAAGAAAAGAGAAATCTTCTCTCCCAAGGCTGTAGCCGCCTCTCTTGTGTTCTGCACGTTCTGGAACCCTTTCTCTCGTCTGATCAATCCCTTTTATATGGGTTCAAAAAGCCCATAAAATAAAGCCCGCAAAATAAAATTTTTAATTTCCAAAATTATAAATTTTTTTGGATTCGCGATCTCTCGCTCGAGCGCACAAGCATGCGCTCGAGCGAGGCATGTTCTGCCCATAACATTTATGATTCGTCCAAATCTCGCTCGAGCGCATAAACTTGCGCTCGAGCGAGATCTTTTCTGCCTCAATATGCAAAGCACGCACAACACTCACACAGATGTGTCGTCTCTCACTTCCCCAATTTGACGATTCTCAGCTTGCGCAGATTCTTCTCTTCAGCGCATATGCGCTTCTTTTATTTTCCTTCAGAAAACGCAGCTGCGTTCATCACCTTGCACAGATGCGTCACTTTGTCTCTTCGATTCCTTCTGTAGCTTCTAGTATGCGCAGCTTCTCCCCTCTCCATGAGCAGAAGTGCTCCTTGTTGTGCAAATGGCGCAGCTGCGCATTGCTTCCATTCTTCTACGCGCAGCAACAATCTTTTCTCTTCATGGCACGCAGCTGCGCATCTCTTCTTCACCGAAAAGGCCGAGTTTCCGTCATTTTCTATAAATAAACCAAGGGAAATGATGTGAAGATAAAATGCACGAAAAGACATAAAATAATATAACCGCACACAAAACAAATATAAAAATATCACAAAATTACGCATACAAAATGCTCTTATCAACACCCATAATTAAATCTTGCTCGCCCTCGACCAATACTAACAACACATTATGCAACACAACTGCAAGTAAGAACAATTCATGGCGTGCATAGCCTCAGATAAGTTCAAAAACCAAACAAAAACACATATGCTCTCGATTTTTCATAATACACCATCGGTATAGCATGAACGTGTGTGTGTGTGTGACATGTTATTCCAGTTACATACAACTTAAAAAGAATCAGTTCTACGACTTCTTAGTGACCTATGAAATATCAGTGCAAATTTCACAATCAAATATCCCTTCCTCTCAACAACCTCTAACACAAGAACAACTCCCTTGAAATAAATTACGCACCTCTGGATTTTACATTCGGTTTTTCTTAAGCCCCAATAAAGCAAACTTAGCTATAACTAGGATATGATTCGAATTTCAATCCCCTCGTCTATAGCCCGGATGGAGCTACAGTCCCATTGAACCCGCAAACTTAGTCATGGACCAGTGATTAAAATTTCAATCCCTTTCCAGGCTCGGATGGAATTGTTATTAATTTTATTTCAAAATTTTAAATTTTAAAATTTGTAACCTCATTTAATCCGCATACTTAGTCAAGAACAAGGTGATTATAATTTCAATCTCTTGCTCATAACCCGGATGGAGTTAAATTTTTCAAAATATTTTATCAATTTCAATTATTCAAAAATTTTGGTGCGCCCAAGATCATAAATGCAATGCTAAAAAATCATTATAACTCAAAGAACACAATCAAGATCAACAAGCACCTATTGTCGTGCAATGGTCAAACAGACACAAACATCATCAATTATATCACTACATTTCACTGGTCAAACATACATGCTTAAAAATATTCACTAGCAACCTGCGATTTCTCATATCCAATCAAGAGCAAAAATTTTCCCAAAAATCATTTTTTGTTGTTAAATTCATCATCATTGGCTACCATTCCTCATATTACTCATGCACACATGCAAACAACAACGAAAACAAGCTATATGCAAACAAACACAAAACATTACGAATGAAACACAAACACAACAAACCATGAAATAAACTAGTCTACCAATCACGTGGCCTTGATCGAAAAGAAAGAACTACTAAAGATCTAACATAATTCACAATAATAGTTTTCAATCCAAAATATCAACTATCAATCTTGAACTTGAGACATAATCTGAATTACACCCCCATACTTGAATCTTGCTCGCCCTCGAGCAAGACTAACAACACAATATGCAACAAAACTGCAAGTAATAATGATTCATGGTGTGCACAGCCTCAGATAAGTTCAAAAACCAAACAAAAACACATGTGTTCTCGATTGTCCATAATACACCATCAATATAGCATAAACGGGTGTGTGTGCCATGTTATTCCACTTACATACAACTTAAAAAGAATCAGTTCTACGACTGCTTAGCGACCTATTACATATCAGTGCAAAATGTCACAATCAAGTGTCCCTTCCTCTCAACAACCTCTAACACAAGAACACCTCCCTTGAGATAAATTATGCACCTCCGGATTTTACATTCAGTTTTTCTTAAGCCCCAATAATTACAAGCAAACTTAGCTATAACTAGGATAGGATTTGAAATTCAATCCCCTCGTCTATAGCTCGGATGGAGCTACAGTCCCATTGAACCAGAAAACTTAGTCATGGATTAGTGATTAGAATTTCAATCCCTTTTCAGGCTCGGATGGAATTGTTATTAATTTTTTTCAAAATTTTAAATTTTCAAAATTTTAACCCCATTTAATCCGCATACTTAGTCAAGAACAAGGTAATTAGGATTTCAATATCTTGCTCATAACCCAGATGGAGTTACATTTTTCAAAAAAATTTATCAATTTCAATTATTTAAAAATTTTGGTGCGCCCAAGATCATAAGTGCGATGCTAGAAAATCATTATAACTCAAAGAACACAATCAAGATCAACAAGCACCTATTGCCGTGCAATGGTCAAACAGACACAAACATCATCAATTATATCGCTACATTTCACTGGTCTAACATACGTGCTTAAAAATATTCACTAGCAAACTACGGTTTCTCATATCCAATCAAGAGCAAAAATTTTCCCAAAAATTTATTTTTTTTTTGTTAACTTCATCATCATTGGCTACCATTCCTCATCTTGCTCATGCACACATGCAAACAACAAAGAAAACAAAATATATGCAAACAAACATGAAACATTACGAATGCAACAAAAACACAACAAACCATGAAATAAACTAGTCTACTCCCATACTTATCCAAAGCATTGCTCTCAATGCTTCAGAAACAATGAACAAAATGCAGAACAAACACACAAATACAAAACAAACATAAACTCCCCTGGTTTTGTATTCGTCCTCTTTCTTCTTGACAGTATCAGCTTGGACAGTAGCAGCAGGCTAGGTGTCAGGCACGGCAAACTGGAAAGGGACAGAAGCAAAAATAAAATAAAAATAAAAATAAAACTAGGCAAAAGGAAACTAAGAAGTAAGGTAAAGAACATTGGGTTTCCTCCTAGTCGGCGCTAAATTTATAGTCTATAGCTCGACAATATTTCTCTCTTTAGTGGCAACAATCAAGGTGGTTCATCCACCCTCTTGGATGTGGTCTGATCAATCTTGCACTTGCTTTTTGCTTTACTTCCATATGAATTGTGCATGAGATTGATGCCTTCAGACATCTGAACCTGGATCCTGAAATTTTTGTGGGCGCTTATCCTGAAGCACAGCCGAGCACTCCTCATTCATTGTGATTTGTGTCAGATCATTCAGCTTTTTTTTTTTTTTCAGCAAGTCCTTCAAAAATTTGGCATAATTTGGCATCTGAGCTAAAACATTTGCAAAAAGGTATGTTAATAACAAGTTTTTTGAAAATTTCAAGAAATTTTTTAAATTGAAAATAAAAAATAATTGCTTAGGTCACTGGGGGAAGGGTAAGGTAGAAATATCAACATCAGCATTAACTTCAAATTTTGAAGTCTTACCTTTCTTACTTGACGTCGCGGAATTTTCAGCACACATGAATCCTCCTTAACTTCTGAAATTTTTGGCCTCTCCACAGTCTTTGCTTCGTCCATCTGATCAGGTTTTTTAGATTGTGATCTAGTCACGACCATGATAGCATTCATGCCCTTGGGATTTGGTTCAGTGTTGCTTGGCAGTGAACCGGGTGCTCTGGTCGAAAGTTGAGTTGCTATCTGAGCCATCTGAGTCTCCAAATTTTGCAACATGGCTTCTTGATTCTGAAGTCTTGACTCGTTTCCAGCAACATACTTCATCATTATCTCCTTAAAGCTCGGGCTTCTGCATCTCTTGCTTCTGCCAGTTCTGATTGTTGGTGTTGTTGTATGATTTTTACGATTTCCGTCCTTGATTTCCTGCAAAATTAGCCATCTCCACCTCAAACAAGTGTTTTTCCTCTGGCCTCTGTACTTGATTAACTGGAGTTGCTTTCATATGTGCCATCAGAAGTGTCAAAGCGTTAATCTTCGCATTCAGAGATGTCAATGCGTCAACCTCCAGAAGTCCAGCTTTCTTCTCTTTTTTCACATCTGGCCATCCTATATTGCTTTTAGCCATATTCCTAATAATCTCCCATGCCTCTGCTGGTGTCTTTCTGAATAAGCTTCCATTGGCAGCAGCGTCCAACATGGATCAAACCAACTGATCACCTCCATTGTAGAATGTCTGCGTCTGTTGGCTCTGAGTAAGATTATGTTGAGGACACATCCTCAACATCTTTTTAAATTTGGTCCATGCCGCATGAAGAGAATCTCCCTCCTTTTGCTTCAATGAGATAATGTTATAGAATAATTTTGCCATCTTTGTAGGAGGGAAATACTTGTTCAAAAAATTTTGAAGTTGGGTCCAAGTAATGATAGAACCCGCAGGCAGTTCATCCAGACACTCCATAGCTTTGCCTTGTAGAGAGAATGTGAATAACCGCAGTCGCACTGCATCAGTTGTTACCCTATTAGTCTTGAAAGTGTCGCAGATCAACAGAAAATGCTCCAGATGAGCGTAAGGATCCTCCACAGAAGTGCCTCCAAAACGTGCTTGAAGCTAGATCATCTGAATAATAGAGGACTTTAGCTCAAAAGTGTTCGCCTCAACAGAGGGCGAACAATTCTAGATCCATAGCTTGCAACTGGCACACGAATTAAATCAAGAACTGTTCTATTATCCGCCATCTCTTCTTCTGGCTCTGAATCTGATTCAAGTTCTAGATTAATAGATCTTTTAGCTCTCCGAATTCTGCTGAGCGTGCATTCAATCTCCAAGTCAAGTGGAACGAGCTCTTTGGATGATCGAGTGTTATGCATACACAGACAGAACGTACCTACAAATCAAATACAAAGGTAAAATATTCAGAATTCAAATAAATAAAAAAAAAAAAAACCTAGTCTCAAGTAAAATAAAAATTCTGATGTCACAAACAGTCCCCGACAACGGCGCCAAAAACTTGATTGCTTAATTCGGTATTTACTAGTAAGTGCACTAGGTCAAGTAATAGATAGTAGATAAAAGTCCAGATGTCAAACCCACAAGGATTGTTATTTTGTAACTACCAAAATATGATTATTTCTACTTAATCTAGACTAGCGAATAAAAGTGATTTCAGATTTTAATCTAAGAAATAACTTTGCAAATAAAATTAAATTAAGTAAAAAAGCAGCAAGAATTTTGTATTGAATTCAAAATGTGAGAAAATCTCGATAAAGGACACACGTAGGTACCGAACAAATCATGTAACATGTAGCAGATTCAGGACTCAAATTCAATTTTACACTACGGTGAATTCTCCTAACTTGTTTAAATGTCTATTTCTAGAAAAATTAAACCTATTCAAATGTTGACTGATTAATTTTCATAATTCTAATCAAATTCAAATGCCTTAGGAACTGTGAGAATTCGGTTTAAACCTAAAACCGCACGATGAAATCGAATACCATTTCTAGTCAATTTTACCTCGTGTTTATTATTAGAGTGATCGAAATCAATTCCTCCTCTGTCGACTTAGAATCGATTAACATGCAAGAAAATAATTGGAAAGATCATTCACAAGACAAATTTAAATCTAATAATCAATAATATAAAACTAAATCTGAAAAATCCCAAAAAAAAAAATCCAAGTTTTCTACATAAATTTGTTCGGCCCAATCACGTGGCCTTGATCGAAATGAAACGACTACTCCATAAATAAATCATGATTCAAACAATGTTTTTAATCATGAAATAAAAATAAAAAGAAGAAAAGAAGAAAGAAAAGAGATCCTCTCCCAAGCCTGTAGCCGCCTCTCTTGTATTCTGCACGTTCTGGAACTCTTTCTCTCGTCAGATAAATCCCTTTTATATGGGTTCAAAATTCACATGAAATAAAGCCCGCAAAATAAAAGTTTTAATTTCCAAAATTATAATTTTTTCCGGATTCGCGATCTCTCTCTCGAGCGCACAAACATGCGCTCGAGCGAGGCATGTTCTGCCCGTAACATTTCTGATTCCTCCAAATCTCGCTCGAGCGAGAGTTTTTCTGCCTCAATATGCAAAGCATGCACAACACACACGCAAATGCACTTCTTCTCTGTAGATGCACCGTCTCTCACTTCCAAAATTTGAGCAGAAGCGCTTTTCTTCATGCAGATGCGCGATTCTTCACGATTCTCATCTTGCGCAGATGCTTCTCTTTAGCGCATATGCACTTCTTTTCTTTTCCTTCAGAAACATAGTTGAGTTCATCTCTTTGCGCAGATGAGTCACTTTGTCTTTTCAATTACTTCCGTAGGTTCTAGTATGCACAGCTGCTCCTCTTTCCATGCGCAGAAATGCTCCTTGTTGTGCAAATGGCGCAGCTGCACATTGCTTTCCATTCTTCGTGCATCTCTTCTTCACAAAAAACGCCGAGTTTCGGTCATTTTCTATAAATAAACCAAGGGGAATGATGTGAAGATAAAATGCACGAAAAGACATATAAAATAATATAAATGCAAACAAAACAGATATAAAATTATCACAAAAATATGCATACAAAATGCTCTTATCACCCACTCTTGTCTAAGGTGTAGAAGAAAGGCATTGATCACGACCCAATGAGAGCACCATTTGTGGATGTCCATTGTTACCCAATGTATACAATAGGGGTATATTTTCCAAAACCCAAACTCGTAAATTGTTTAATATGATGCTTTCTCATATTTAAGGACTATCATTTACTCTAATTCTACTCATATTTCAGAACATTTGAGTGCGAGATCGAGAACAACTAGTGTGAGGACCTCGGTTCTAATAATCTAATCAAGAATAAATCATTCAAGCATCAGCAATAAGCCAAGGCATAAAGTAAAGAATTTTTTTAAAACATGCACAACAGTATTTGTGCTTCTGCACAAGAGAAGCGCACACTGCGCAAGAGTGTGAAAACCACTCCTGCGCTTCTATTTGTGTTTCTGCGTAAGAGAAGCGCACACTGCGCAAGAGTGTGAAAACCACTCCTGCGCAGAAGCGCAAGTCTTGCGCTTCTGCACAAGAGTGTTCTCACACTCTTGCGCAGAGGGGCAATATATGCACATCTTCTTCTTTGGAAAAATCCCATTCTCTGATCTTTTTGCGCTTCTGCTGGGATAAATGGCTCTTCTGCTTTTCCAGAAAAATCCCAGTTTCTGCAAAAATTCTCAAGATCTTCTATTCTTTTCCAAAATTCAAAAATGCAAGAACTTAATACATGGATATAACATAAAATTATAAAACATGTTATACAAGACTCAATCCTCAAAAGTTACGACAATATTATCAAATCTAGATACAAAAAAATTTTGAATTACAATCCGACTTCTAAACCAATTCCCCACTTCTATCATTCAAGCCCGAACTAGTCATGTCGTCTCTGACTTGATCCTACCCCACCTGTTTTCAAGTACAAATACAAAAACAAGACAACATCCGGATAACTTCGGTGAGAATAATATTCCCATTAAAAGCAACATAACATGCAATAACAAATAGTATATCAAAATCATGTTATAACATCAACATATTTCAATGATAAATAGAATGAAATTCATGTCTTTAAAATTTAGGATTATCTAATCGGATAATCAAGGAAAAACTCGGTTGTTTGGTTGAGATCCCGAGGAAAAGATATCACAACAACTCACCAACTCTTCCGATCGAGGTGGATGATGTATAACTCAATCCTCTAGACTCTGGTGCAACTATAAGGAGTACTCGGGCTCTTGGAAGAAATCAATAACAAAGGCCACTCGATTATAGTCCCCAAAACGTCTAATTCAAAATGAAATCAAATAATTAGGCTCAAGATGAATACATATATAAATCGTAATGCATTCAATCATAAATCAAATAAGAACATGGAATCAATCATCATATTCAAGTAATCATGCAAGTATGTGATTTAGGGAACTCGAGAATTAATTAGGATTCGAGTGTTCATCCCTTTTTCAACTCGATGTCAGCTTATACTTTTTTCTCGATCAAAGACTCCAACTCAGGACAACCTACAATAAGAAGAGATTCAATCAAAATCCATTCAATCTCAAACAAAACGAACAAGGTAAACTCGTTACCAATCTCGATCAATTCTTTGATGATTCGACTTCTGAAAACTCCGAGCTCAACAACCTTCAACAATATGTACGGAGATGCATAAGAACTCAAGATTAATCATTCAACTTGACTCAATATCAACTCAAACAAATCTAATTCAATCAAACCTCCAAAACTCAGAAATTCTCAAACCGACGGCATAACGACTAATAAATGGCTAACCGAAAGTCAGCAAACATCAAAACAACTCTCCAAATCAATTTAAACAACATCAATCCATCCAAATCTCATAAAAAATGTGTCAAAATAAAAAATCCCAGAAATTAACATTTTCGAATAAACTTCATAAAATCATAACAAATCCAAACGCCGCTATATTTCCAAACCGTCTTAGATATACTATCACAGCAAACTCAAGAACAATATATCTGTTGTAGAACGCGGCGATCAGATCAATTAGGATTGATACCCGGTGCAGCGGAAGTTTAAAATTTTTGTATGGAACGATTCCATAATGGGTATCAACCTCACGATTAAATTGTGTGTGTAAAAATTAAATAGCGATTATAAAATTTTTACCTTTAATCTCGAATCGAGATTTTGGACACCAACAGATTTCTCTGCTCTTGTTGTATATCCCTGGAATTGATGGACGAACTGTTCTTCAATCAGGTCCACGAACGGATAATTAATCCCTCTGATAGATTGCACTAGAAAATCTATCAAAATTTCTACGAAGAGAATTAACGAATTTGATCCGTTAAACCAGACTGTAATTCAAAATCACAGGCTGGATTTTTCTCGAGCAGAGAGGGAGGGGGGCGGCCACTATTGATAGAAAATACTTAGGTTTTCGAAAATTGTGACCTGTTGTGTGTAATTTCTGTACTGCAATAACTTATTTATAATGTAGGCCGCTAACAGCTTAGGGCCCATTAGTCATAAGTTCAATCCCGACAAGCAAAACCCGCATGTTCAGAAATTAATATAAAATTCATCGTGACTCCGATTGATAAACCGATTTCACCAATGTGCACAGAAACCATTTCTGCACCTTTTAAAGTCAAGATAAATTTTTCTGAATCCGAATTCAGTGATTTCCAAAAATGCCCATCCCTATGTCATTTTAGGAAATCTTACTCCTCTACTCATAATTAAGAAGTCCAACTTCTTTGTTCATTAAATTTAACTCTTTAAATTTAACTATCTCAACGGGGATTAAAAATCCATTACACTGTGTGACCCTCAATGGTTCAGGGATACAGCTAGCTGTGGGCTCACAACTCCTTGTGACTCGGAACAACAATTTCCGACTTTTCCCATCGAATCATGGTAAGAGAGCCTAGCAACATCGCCCCATGATTCCCTAGGTATCACTGATAGTGCCTACAAGAACCAATAGATTTTGGTTAGCGTACAGTACGGTCCCTTCATCCATATATCCTGATCGAATCAACAACCATTGGTATATCGAGAGTCGTTCGAGATTCGATAACTATGCAATACATCTTGAAGATCAAATAGTGACATCGCATGTGCTACTAAGAAACCATTTCTTAAATCACATCATGTACTCTGGCCAGAGATTCGTCACACTAATATCTCCTCAGATCGCATAGGATATCCACACTCGCAAGTATGTGGTGAATCCTTGACAACAAAGCATCGACTCCTATATGTGTTGTAACTGTACCCAATCCCGACACCTGATGACCCCAATAGAGTCGGTAAACGAGTCAAAGCACAGTACTAGCATATAGAGTCTCAATGATGTTTCAAGTAGTAAGGACTAATGGTGTACAACCAAAACCGCGGACTTTATCCACTCGATAAGTGATAACCACTTGGAAATTCCGGATAGGGTAGTTCGATCATTCATCGTATGAATATCCATTTGCATGCTTCGAACATCTCTATGTTCCTTACCAATGAAACGTGGTACTCTGCATCACAAATGCTAGTCTCAAGCTCGAGCGATCCTTATCCTTATTATCGGACGGCTCAATCGATTAGGAACAGTTTAGAATATACAGTGACTATAAGATGTGTTTCATGATAGACATCTCCATGTTCTACCACATCTTACATACACTATAGTATATTCAAGGTCTTTATCAAAACAACAATAGTATATCACAATATCACAATATGAAGAAAGATAAAGTCATTGTCATTTATAAAAGTGTAAATTATATTAAACAAAAGATTGTTTATACAAAGAGTCATCAAAGCCCTTAGCCACAAGTTGGCTCACCGGGCACCCACTCTTTCAATCTCCCACTTGCCCTATAGCCAACTAGTCATACTACGTAGACCCATTGCTTCGCGATGTTTGTCAAATAATGGTCCTGGCAAGGGCTTAGTAAGTGGATCAGCGATATTGTCTGCAGAGGCCACTCTTTCGACAGTGATGTCTCCTCTTTCCACAATCTCCCGGATGATGTGGTATTTCCTCAGTACGTGTTTGGATCTTTGATGAGACCTTGGTTCCTTTGCCTGAGCAACGGCACCCGTGTTGTCACAGTACACCGGGACTGGACCAACAACTTCAGGAATAACGCCCAACTCTTGGACGAAATTCCTCATCCAAACGGCTTCTTTAGCAGTAGCTGATGCTGCAATGTATTCAGCCTCAGTGGTGGAATCCGCTGTGGTGTCCTGCTTGGAACTCTTCCAAGAGACAGCACCGCCATTGAGCATGAACACAAATCCAGAGGTTGACTTTCAGTCATCCACGTCACTTTGGAAGCTAGAGTCGGTATAGCCTTCCAATTTTAGTTCTCTTCCTCCATATACCATGAACATATTCTTAGTCCTTCGTAAGTACTTAAGAATGTCCTTCACGGCTTTCCAATGCATTTGACCGGGATTAGCTTGATATCTGCTCGTGACACTCAGAGCAAATGCTACATCCGGTCTGGTAGATATCATCCCATACATGATACTACCTATGGCTGACGCATATGGTACATGTGTCATTTTCTCTATCTCTTCATCCGTCTTGGGACACATAGACTTGGATAGAGAAACTCCATGACACATGGGTAGATGTCCTCTCTTGGACCCATCCATTGAAAACCGTTTCAATATGGTGTCGATGTAGGTTGATTGAGTGAGTCCTATCATTCTCTTAGATCTATCTCTATAGATCTGTATCCCTAGAATATAGGATGCCTCACCCAAATCCTTCATCGAGAATCTACCTGATAACCATATCTTTGTTGACTGCAACATCCCTACATCATTCCCAATGAGTAGGATGTCATCAACATAAAGTACTAAGAATGTCACAGCATCCTTAACTACTTTCTTGTACGCGCATGGTTCCTCCGGATTCTTGATGAAACCAAAATCCTTTATTGTTTCATCAAATTTCTGGTTCCAACTTCTTGATGCTTGTTTTAGACCATAAATTGATCTCTGAAGCTTGCATACCTTATGCTCGCTTCCCATGGATGTGTACCCCTCAGGCTGCTTCATATAGATTTCTTCCTTAATGTCTCCATTAAGAAACGCAGTCTTCACATCCATTTGCCATATCTCATAGTCATACCATGCAGCTATGACAATAAGGATTCTTATGGACTTGAACATTGCAACTGGTGAAAAGGTTTCATCATAGTCAACTCCTTGTCTTTGAGTATAACCTTTTGCCACCAATCGCGCCTTGTAGGTCAATACCTTACCATCAGGCCCAAGCTTTCTTTTCTAGATCCATTTACACCCTATTGGAACAATTCCATCGGGAGGATCTACTAAAGACCAAACTTGGTTTGTATGCATCGAATCTATTTCCGACTGCATAGCTTCAAGCCATAAATTTGAATCCGCATCAGAAATTGCTTCCTTGAAGTTTCTTGGATCACATCCAACATCGGGTTCATCTTGATCCCCTTCAAGAAGAAGACCATATCGAATAGGAGGTCTAGAAGTCCTCTCGGATCTTCTAGGTATAGGCGTGTCCAGCAATGGTTCCTGAGGTGTAGGATTGTTATTTTGTATTTCGGGTTCTTCTCGAATTTCTTCGAGTTCCATCATCTCGCCTTTCTTATCCAATAAGAACTCCTTCTCCAAGAAGGTGGCATTCCTTGAAACAAACACCTTTGTTTCCGCAGGATAATAGAAATAATATCCGATTGAATTCTTCGGATACCCTACAAAATAACATAAGCTGGATCGACTATCCAACTTATCTCCCACTGTCCGCTTCACGTAAGCAGGACATCCCCAAATCCTCAAGTACGAATACTTAAGAGCTTTGCCATTCCATAACTCGTATGGTGTTTTGTCCACTGCTTTAGTGTGGACGTTTTCAACAACAATACCGCCGTTTCAAGCGCATAGCCCCAAAACGAAGGTGGAAGCTCAGTGAAGCTCATCATGGACCGAACCATGTCCAACAAAGTTCGATTACGACGCTCCGATACACCATTAAGCTGTGGTGTCATAGGAGGAGTCCACTGAGAGAGAATCCCATTCTCTTTTAGATAGTCCAAAAACTCGGTACTCAAGTATTCTCCACCTCGATCCGATCGAAGTGCTTTAATACTTTTACCTAGCTTGTTTTCTACTTCAGCCTTGAATTCTTTGAACTTTTCAAATGCTTCAGACTTATATTTCATTAAATATAAATACCCATACCTTGAATAATCATCAGTAAAGGTAATGAAGTAGGTGTGGCCATATTGAGTCCCAACTCTAAATGGACCACAAACATCTGTATGGATCAAATCCAACAGATTTTGACTACGCTCAAGTTTCCCCTTAAAAGGAGATTTAGTCATTTTTCCTTTTAGGCAGGATTCACAAGTAGGTAGAGAGTTAATATCAGACATATCAAACATGACCTCTCCCACTAGCTTGTTCATCCTCCTTGAGGAAATATGACCTAGCCTAGCGTGCCAAAGGTTTACCGGGTTTTGGCTATCGATTTTCCTTTTGTTTGTTGTTGCCGGTTTACCAACATAATTTATTGGAACGTCTTTTAGTTTTAAGTTGTATAGATCGTTTTCAAGTTGTCCATTTCCAATCAAACATTCATTCTTGTAAATATTGCAAATCTCATTCACAAAATTGCAAGAATAACCATCTCTATCAAGCATAGAAACAGAAATAATGTTTTTAATCAAATCCGGAACAAATAAAACATCTCTTAAAAGTAACTTAAAACCGTTCTGCAAAAATAAATAAACATCTCCCACAGCTTTAGCTTCAACTCTGGAACCATTCCCGAGCCTCAGCTGGGTCTCACCCATTCTATGCCTGCGACTTCTTGTCATCACCTGCAAATCATTGCAAATGTGAGATCCTCATCCGGTATCCAATACCCAAGAAGTAGTATTAAGTGAAACATTTATTTCAATATAGAACATACCCTTCGCAGTTCGCAACTGCTCTAGATATTCCTTGCAGTTACGCTTCCAATGACCGGGCTTCTTGTAGTAATGGCAAACATCCTTGGATTTTCCCATGTTTGAAGCCTTTGTCTTGTACTTCTTCTCGGGTTCGATTTTCTTGGGTGGGGCAGAACGTTTCTTACCCTTTGTACTTGGCCCCTTCTTAGCAGAAGAAGAGGAGCCCACCAAGAAAGCCGGTTTATTCTTCTTTAATGTGGATTCATATGTCACAAGCATATTGACCATCTCTTCAAGGGAGGCCTCTATCTTGTTCATATTGAAATTCACCACAAATCCGTCAAACGAAGAAGGAAGAGACAGAAGTAGTAAGTCCACGTTGAGTTCATGCTCCAACACCAAATCAAGAGTTACCAACTTCTGTATGAGCCAAATCACTCGTACCCCATGATCACGGACCGAAGTCCCTTCACGCATGCGACACGTCATTAGCTCCTTTACAGTAGCGAACCTTTCAGCCCTCGATTGAGCCCCAAAAAGTTCCTTGAGTTGAACGTGAATTTCAGCAGCATTCACGGTGTCCTCAAATCGCCTCTGGAGTTCATCAGACATCGAGTCTTGCATATAGCATTTGGTATTGATATCATGGTCCCACCATGTATCAAGTTTGGCTAACTCCTCCGGACTTACGTCAGCTGGTGCTTCCTTCGGAGGATATTTTTCTAACACGTAGAGCATCTTCTCCGAAGTCAAGACAATCTTCAACTTACGGAACCATTCCGTATAGTTTGCGCCAGTCAACTTATTTTGTTCGAGGATCGAGAAAAGTGGATTACGCGAATTCATCTTATGAAATACTGAAAAGAAACAGACAAATATCAGTGATTGTTTAAGCAATTTACTAAGACATAAAATAGGCGAAATTTATTTTATGAATCTCACTCCCACTATTTTAACGATTTCACTACCCTCTAGTGAAAACGGGAAACTGTTTTCCTTAGTGAGAACATGGAGTCCAATTGACAAACTTATGGTCCCAAATAATATCAGCCAACCATAATTTTCAAAAGGTAGAGCCCAATTGCTTCCAAAGCAACCTCCACGTTTTTACCTCATGTCCAATAAGGGCCCAATAATATGACGCCGATTATTGTGACATGTCAAGATGACCCATCAATATTAAGTTGTGATGGACGGTCGCCATGTGGATCCCCCAATAATATGAGCCGATCCCATGGGAGTTCCACCCAACTTACAACATGTGTCGATCCAATGTACAGCTTTCCGACGAACGGGCCCCCCCAATAATATGAGTCGGACCGTATCCGCGGGTAGCATCTCATACATTGATCGTTGATGGAAGGTAGGAACATTTAAACAAATTTAAATTTCCTTTATTTATCTTGATATCAATTTTAAATCATATTTAAAATGAGGGATTTTTAATTTTGAAAATTTGTCTCATCATTTTTAAAATTTTTGTATGCTTACCGGATTCACACAATTATGTCTAAAACATGCATACAATTATAATATCACATATTATATAGGATGATCGATTCCATTTCTAATCGACCTGTGGTTGCCAATCACGAGTCTTAATCCAATCCTAGGTAATATGCAGTATGCAATGCAATCCTATTACATTTGCTTCCAATTTACATTTCTTCTGTCTTTATTGTCTGCTGGGCCCACCTCCATCTTCAAATCTTGATCTCCCACTAAATCTAATGTATTTACAATAAATAACAATGACAAGTAGGGGATACATTTTTAAGGGGTGAGAACGGGCCATAAACCAAGCCCACTTTTATTACATATGACATTCATATTGGGCCATAACCCAGGCCCATTAATAAAACCAACAACAATAAAAACAAATGTAAATTCCTAACATACACCTACAAAATTGGTCATGGCAATCGATCATCCTTATCCAATAACATTTAATTCAAAATTAATTTATTGGATAACATGCAATGTCAATTTAAATTTAAAAGGATAAAATCATATTTCATATATAAAATCTTATTTTACATACAAAATCATATTTTATCTTTTTATCAAATAAAATCATATTTTATCTATAAAATCCAATTTTATACATAAAATTATATTTTACTCAATATATCCATAAGATCATATCTTATCATCAATTGTACCAAAAATAATTAATTTCAAAATTCAATTTAAGGATAAAATATTAAAATTTTCCAAAAATTCAAATTTATCCAAAAATCAATTTTAAAATTTTCGGACTCAAACAATTCGATCCGACGCCTCGTGGACCAATCAAAACAATTTTCGATCGGACCAAAAATAGAATTTTAACATATTAAAATTTAATTTAAAAGTTAAAAAATAATTTTTCCCGCGGGCCGCCCGGGACATTCCCGGGCTGCCCGCGCCCTAATGGGGTCGTGCCGGGCAGCCCGGCTGCCCCTAGGGCAGCGACGATCGCTGCCTTGGGTAGTGATCACATCGCTGCCCATGGGCAGCGACCATCGCTGCCCGGGTTTTTGCCCGGAAAAAAAAAATAATTTTATTTTTAAAATATTTATTTTGTTTCAAAAACCGAGGCTTAAAAATTTTTGTACAATCGATTAATTTAATCGCTTGATCTGAGCAACCTGGCTCTGATACCACTGTTGTAGAACGCGGCGATCAGATCAATTAGGATTGATACCCGGTGCAGCGGAGTTTAAAATTTTTGTATGGAACGATTCCATAATGGGTATCAACCTCACGATTAAATTGTGTGTGTAAAAATTAAATAACGATTATAAAATTTTTACCTTTAATCTCGAATCGAGATTTTGGACACCAACAGATTTCTCTGCTCTTGTTGTATATCCCTGGAACTGATGGACGAACTGTTCTTCAATCAGGTCCACGAACGGATAATTAATCCCTCTGATAGATTGCACTAGAAAATCTATCAGAAGTTTCTACGAAGAGAATTAACGAATTTGATCCCTTAAACCAGACTGTAATTCAAAATCACAGGCTGGATTTTTCTCGAGCAGAGAGGGAGGGGGGGCGGCCACTATTGATAGAAAATACTTAGGTTTTCAAAAATTGTGACCTGTTGTGTGTAATTTCTGTACTGCAATAACTTATTTATAATGTAGGCCGCTAACAGCTTAGGGCCCATTAGTCATAAGTTCAAGCCCGACAAGCAAAGCCCGCATGTTCAGAAATTAATATAAAATTCATCGTGACTCCGATTGATAAACCGATTTCACCAATGTGCACAGAAACCATTTCTGCACTTTTTAAAGTCAAGATAAATTTTTTTGAATCCGAATTCAGTGATTTCCAAAAATGCCCATCCCTATGTCATTTTAGGAAATCTTACTCCTCTACTCATAATTAAGAAGTCCAACTTCTTTGTTCATTAAATTTAACTCTTTAAATTTAACTATCTCAACGGGGATTAAAAATCCATTACACTGTGTGACCCTCAATAGTTCAGGGATACAGCTAGCCGTGGGCTCACAACTCCTTGTGACTCGGAACAACAATTTCCGACTTGCCCATCGAATCATGGTAAGAGCGCCTAGCAACATCGCCCCATGATTCCCTAGGTATCACTGATAGTGCCTACAAGAACCAATAGATTTTGGTTAGCGTACAGTACGGTCCCTTCATCCATATATCCCGATCGAATCAACAACCATTGGTATATCGAGAGTCGTTCGAGATTCGATAACTATGCAATACATCTTGAAGATCAAATAGTGACATCGCATGTGCTACTAAGAAACCATTTCTTAAATCACATCATGTACTCTGGCCAGAGATTCGTCACACTAATATCTCCTCAGATCGCATAGGATATCCACACTCGCAAGTATGTGGTGAATCCTTGACAACAAAGCATCGACTCCTATATGTGTTGTAACTGTACCCAATCCCGACACCTGATGACCCCAATAGAGTCGGTAAACGAGTCAAAGCACAGTACTAGCATATAGAGTCTCAATGATGTTTCAAGTAGTAAGGACTAATGGTGTACAACCAAAACCGCGGACTTTATCCACTCGATAAGTGATAACCACTTGGAATGTCCGGATAGGGTAGTTCGATCATTCATCGTATGAATATCCATTTGCATGCTTCGAACATCTCTATGTTCCTTACCAATGAAACGTGGTACTCTGCATCGCAAATGCTAGTCTCAAGCTCGAGCAATCCTTATCCTTATTATCGGACGGCTCAATCGACTAGGAACAGTTTAGAATATACAGTGACTATAAGATGTGTTTCATGATAGACATCTCCATGTTCTACCACATCTTACATACACTATAGTATATTCAAGGTCTTTATCAAAACAACAATAGTATATCACAATATCACAATATGAAGAAAGATAAAGTCATTGCCATTTATAAAAGTGTAAATTATATTAAACAAAAGATTGTTTATACAAAGAGTCATCAAAGCCCTTAGCCACAAGTTGGCTCACCGGGCACCCACTCTTTCAATATCCAATCAAAATCTTATTCTGACAACGTCTCAAAATCAAAGCATGTTGTATCGTAATAAAACTTACGGTATAAGAAGCTCTCGAAGTCGTGATCGCAAATATATACTCAGATCGAAATTCAATTGGACGGATCGTGCGAAATCAGAGAACCCAAAAGCTTGGAGGAGCAATAATGGAGGTTCTAGTTGGAAGAGAAGAAGAATGAGAAGAAATACACTCCTACACGCCTACACAAAAAAATATCAAGCCAATACTAAGTCAAAATAGGAAATTTCACTTTAGCCCTTGCTTCTTTCAAAAATTGTAATTCAGTCCCTAATCAAATTTTAATTCAACCCTCAAATTTCATAATCTCTGAATATCAATAAAAATTTCAATTAATTTCAAATTAAGATAATTTCGGGGCGTTACAATTCTCCCCCTCTAAGAACTGATTTCGTATTCGAAATCGCATATGAATCGATCATATAAGATAAAAGATAGAATCAAAGACTGAAATAAGAACTCACATCATAGAAATAAATCTGGAAATCACTGTCTCATATCATTATTTGTCTCCCAAGTCGCTTTCTCGACTCCGTGTCGGCTCCACTGAACTTTCACCAACGGAATCGACTTGTTTCTGAGCTTCTTCTCTTTTCGATCAAGAATCTGAATCGGTTTTTTGAAGTAGCTCAATGTCTCATAAAGTTCTGCCTCATCTAGCTGAAGAACATGAGAAGGATCTGGGTGGTATTTCCGCAACATAGAGACATGAAAGACGTCGTGAATACCAAAAAGAGACAGAGGAAGTGCAAGTCTATAGGCAAGATTGCCTATCTTCTCCAAAATCTCATACGGTCCGATGAATCTCGGAGACAACTTCCTTCTCTTCCCAAATCTGACAGTGCCTATGAAAGGAGAAATCTTCAGAAATACTCGATCTCCCTGATCAAAACAAAGAGGTCTGCGTCTGAAATTCTCATACTTGGCATGTCTGTCCTGAGCTGTCTTCATTCTCAACCGAATGATCTTCACTTGCTCAGCCATATCTCGAATCATATCTGGTCCCACATCAGGTGACTCAAAAATATCATCCCGGTACAAAGGAGATCTGCATATCTTTCCGTACAAAGCTTCGAAATGTGTTATCCCAATACTCGTCTGATACCTGTTGTTGTACGAAAACTCAACAAGAGGTAAAGAATCTTGCCAATTAGTGCCAAATTCAAGCACTAAGGCTCGCATCATATCCTCTAAGGTCTGAATCGTCTGCTCTGACTGTCCGTCTGTCTGAGGATGATATTCTATACTCAGATGCAATCGAGTATCAAGTGCCTCTTGATGATTGTGCCAAAAGTCAGAAGTAAACCGAGCTAGGGTCTCGGTCTAAAACGATAGATCTCGGCACACCATGCAATTTAACAATGTCTCTGACATATATCTCGGCCATCTGATTGTGTCGATACGTCATCCTGTACGGGATAAAGCAATCAGATTTCGTCAATCGGTCAATCACTACCCAGATAGCATCGCAACCTCGGACTGATCGTGGTAGCTTTGTGACAAAATCCATCGAAATATGATCCTATTTCCATTCAGGAACAGATAAACTGTGCAACAGACCATCGGGTCGCGTTCTCTCTTCTTTCACCTGTTGACAGTTCAAACATCGGGATACATACCTCGTAACATTGCTCTTCATCTTCTTCCACCAGAACTAATTCTTCAAATCATTGTACATATTTCGACCTCCTGGATGAATTCTTAAATGATTGCAATGTGCCTCTTGCAAATTCGCTGTCTCAACTCTGAAATATCGGGCACAACAATACGATTATTCACAAACAAAGCATCATCTTTAACCTAGAATTCAGACTGGTGTCCAGATCTAACTTTGTCTATCAAACTCTCAATACTCGGATCAGAATTCTGTGCTTCTTTGATCTTCACAAAAAAATCTGGTTCGGCTTAAATAGCAAAAACTCTGATAGACCTCCTATCTGTCTCAAACTCTAAACCACAAGTGCAGCAATCATCAATCAAATGAGAAACACCAATAGTAGATAAATATAAAGAACAGATCATTCGACTCAAAGCATCCGCAGCTGCATTCGATTTCCTTGGGTAATACTTGATTTCACAGTCAAATTCCTTTAGCAGATCTAACCATCTTCTTTGTCTCATATTTAGTTCATACTGCGAAAACAAATACTTCGAGCTTTTATGATGAGAAAATATTTCAAAAGTCTCACCATAAAGATAGTGACGCCAGATCTTCAAAGCAAAAACGATAGCTGCAAGCTCAAGATCATGAATCGGATATCGAGTCTCATGCGGTTTCAACTACCTCGATGCATAAGCTATCACGTGTTTCCTCTGCATAAGAACACATTCGAAAACTCTATGAGAAGAATCACAATAAACTATAAAATCACCAGTACCTGAAGGAATAGATAAAACTGGAGCACTAGTCAATCTCTTCTTTAATTCAATAAAACTGGCCTCACAAGCTTCGGTCCAGACAAAAGGCGCATTCTTCTGAGTTAACTGAGTAATCGGCTTCGCAATAGAGGAGAATCCCTCGATGAATCTGCGATAGTAACCCGCTAAACCCATAAAACTTTGAATCTCAGGCACAGATGTTGGTCTAGGACAATTCATAACCGCTTCGATCTTACTGAGATCAATAGAAATCTCATATTTGGATATAATGTGACCGAGAAAGACAACTCTATCCAACCAGAATTCGCACTTCGACAGCTTAGCAAACAACTGTTCAGCCCGTAAAATCTGCAAAACAATCCTCAAGTGCTTTGCATGATCAGTACGACTCTTGAATATATAAGAATATCATCAATAAAAATAATCACGAACTCGTAAAAATACTTCTGAAAGATTCGGTTCATAAATCATAAGACCCATAAACACTGTCGGAGCATTTTTCAATCCAAACGGCATGACTATAAACTCAAAATGGCCATACCTCATTTTGAATGCGGCCTTTGGAACATCTTCCTCTCGAACTCTCAACTGATGATATCCTGACCTCAGATCAATCTTTGAATATACCAATGAACCCTGCAATTGATCAAAAAGGTCATTTATTCGAGGCAATGGTTATTTATTCTTTACCGTGGCTTGGTTCAATTTATGGTAATCGATACAGAGTCGCATGGATCCATCTTTATTTCGCACAAAAAGAACAGGATCATCCCAAGGTGAAACACTAGGTCGGATGTAACCCTTGGCAATCAAATCCTCGAGTTGTTCTTTCAACTCTTTTAATTCAACAGGTTTCATACGATAAGGAGCTTTGAAAATCGGTTGAGTACCTAAAATCAATTCAATGCTGAATTCACGAATCGGAGGTAATCCAAGAATCTCATCCGGAAATACGTCAGCAGACTCTCTAACCACTGGTATCTCAACCAATTCGGTGCTAGATTTCAGGACATCAACTTCATATATCAATAATCCCTCTGCACCTTTATGTAACAAACGGGTCATCGACAAAACAGATATCAAAGGAATCCTGGATCGAGAACCCTTACCAAAATATTTCCATGCATTTGCCATTCTGGTCTGAATCTGACCACTTTCTGGAAACAATCAACGGTAGCCATGTACTTGGTTAAAGCATCTATACCAACAATACGGTCAAAATCTGATAACCCAAGTACAATACAGTCCAGTTCAATCCCATTTTCTTTGAATCTAAGTTCACAGTTTTGAACCAATCTCACAGAAATAATTCCTCCACCCAAAGGTGAAATAATAGCAACTACAGCAGGCAAAGGCTCGAAAGGCAAAGAATGCATCAAAACAAATTTATCAGATATGAATGAATGAGTGCACCTGTATCTATCAATACATGATCAGAATAATCAAAGATAGAATAGTTACCTGCTATAACATCATTAGGTGATGCCTGAGCCTGATCTTCAGTAAGATCAAAGACTCGTACCTGCTGCCTCGGAGGCTGATTCACATTCTGATTACCTCCTTGTCAATTCTGCTGTTGTGTTTGAAAAGAGTGAATTGCAGAGCTTGCCTCTCAAGCTGAGCTGTCGTTTGAGAAGAACTACTACTCTGAGATCGCTCGGTAGAACGCTGAGAACAAACTCTGGCAAAGTGTCCAGGCTTTTGGCAGATATTGCAGCTTCCAAAAATCCCATGACAATGTTCACTGAGGTGGCGACCTTCACACTTGCTGCAAGACATCCCTGAATAACCAGAACCCTGTCCAAAACCAAACTGCTTCGAGCCACTGGAACTCGAAGAACTGCTCCCAAACTGAGCTCCTCGTTGTTTCATCAAACCTGATTTGGCTTCTTTGGCTTGGTCAAGTGCATCAGCAAAATTATTAGGCCTTCCAGTATTTACCAAAGTAAAGATATCGGGATTTATGAACTGATCGGCTTTTGCTTCCTTGTTATCAGCAATGTGTAGCGCAAATCTCAACATGCTATCAAATTTGGCCACATATTCTTCGATCTTTAAAATTCCTTGCCTCAAGGTAGCAAACTCGTCCCCTTTATCTTTTCTATAAGAAACTGGAAAGAATCGCTTATAAAACTCAGTTTTAAACAAACTCCAAGTAATAGCCATACCTTAATTCTCTAGGGCTTTCTTCATCGAAATCCACCAATTTTTCGCAATCCCCTGAAACTGGTGAACAACTAGCCGTATTCGGCGATCGTCTATGTAGTCGAGAGAATCAAAAAGCTGATCAATTTCCTCCAACCAAATCTCACAATCAACTGAATTCTCGGTACCCTTCAGATTCGGTGGTTTTAAAGACTGAAACCTCTTCAGCAAGGCTTCCATCAGCGTCGCAGTGACATCCATCTGATCAGTCTCAGTACTACCCTATTCATTTGGAGTTACTACTGGTTTATTTCTGTTCAAGACTCGTCGAGGATCCATATCTGATATTCAAAGGGTTAGAACACAAAATCTCATAAACTCAAAACACAATTCGGTGTCCAATAATATATGCTCGGCATACCCATTCAATCTCAAGAGAATTCGGATCCAAATCAGGAATCAATGATAGTTAGTATCTCAAGTAATTCATGCTTTACAATTTAAATCACAAAATCATGTAATTCAAATAATTCTCAAATAATAATAAAGCATGCTCGCATGGAATTCAAATAATCAAACCAAGAATTCAATCAAATGCGAAAAATTAAATCAAGCGGACTAGATCTATCCCGCTCACTTCTAATTCAATCCAAGAACTTATCGCTCTCATACCACTTAATGTGAGGACCTTGGTTCTAATCATCTAATCAAGAATAAATCATTAAAACATCAACAATAAGCCAAGGAATAAAGTAAAGAATTTTTTTTAAAAAACATGCACAACATTACTTGCGCTTCTGCGCAAGAGTGTGAAAACTACTCCTGCGCTTCTGCGCAAAAGTGTTCTCCCACACTTGCACCGAGGCGCAAGATATGTGCATCTGCTTCTTTGGAAAAATCCCATTCTTTAATCTTTTTGCGCTTCTGCTAGAAAAAATGGCGGTTCTGCTTTTTCAAGAAAAATCCCAACTTCTGCAAAAATTCTAAAGATCTGCTTTTTTTTTCCAAAATTCAAAAATTCTACAAGTTAATACATGGCTATAACATAAAATTCTAAAACATGTTATACAAGCCTCAATCCTCAAAATTTACAACAATATTATCAAATCTAGATACAAAACAAGTTCAAATTACAATCCGACTTCTAAACCGATTACCCACTTCTATCATTCAATCCCGAACTAGTCATGTCGCCTTTGACTCGATCATGCCCCACCTGTTGCCAAGTACACATACAAAATAAAGACAACAGTCGGATAACTCCGGTGAGAATAATATTCCCAATAAAAGAAACATAACGTGCAATAACAAATAGTATATCAAAATCATGATATAACATCAACATATTTCAATGATAAATAGAATGATATGCATGTCTTTAAAACTCGGGATTATCTAATCAGATAATCAAGGGAAAACTCGGTTCTTTGGTTGGGATCCCGAGGACAAGATATCACAACAACTCACCGACTTTACCAATCGAGGTGGATGATGTATAACTCATTCCTCTAGACTCTGGTGCAACTATAAGGAGTACTCGGGCTATTTGCAGAACTCAACAACCAAGGCCACTCGATTATAATCCTCAAAACATCTAATTCAAAATAAAATCAAATAATTAGGCTCAATATGAATACATATATAAATCTTAATGCATTCAATCATAAATCAAATAAGAGCATGGAATCAATCATCATATTCAAGTAATCATCCAAGTATGTGATTTAGGAAACTCGAGAATCAATTCGGATTCGAGTGTTTGTCCCTTTCCAACTCGATGTCATCTTATACCTTTTTTCTCGATCAAAGATTCTAACTCAGGACAAGCTACAATAACAAGAGATTTAATAAAAATCTATTCAATCTCAAACAAAACGAACAAGGTAAACTCGTTATCAATCTCGATCAATTCTTCGACGATTCCACTTCTGACAACTCTGAGCTCAACAACCTTCAAAAATCTGTATGGAGATGCATAAGAACTCAAGATTAATCATTCAACTTGACTCAATATCAACTCAAACAAATCTAATTCAATCAACCTCCAAAACTCAAAAATTCTCAAACATGCGGCATAACGGCTAATAAACGGCTAACCAAAAATCAACAAACATCAACACAACTCTCCAAATCAATTCAAACAACATCAATCCTTCCAAATCTCATAAAAAACGTGCCAAAATCCAAAATACAAGAAATTGGCATTTTCAAATAAACTTCAGAAAATCATAACAAATCCAAACGCCGCTATATTTTAGAACATCTTAGATATAATATCACAGCTAACTCAAGAACAATATATCCTATAAAAATCAGATTTTTACGTCGTCTCAAAATCAAAGCATTTTGGATCGTAATAAAACTTACGGTATAACGAAGCTCTCGAAGCCATGATCGCAAATATATACTCATATCAAAATTCTATCAGACGGATTGTGCGAAATCGGAGAACCCAAAAGCTTGGAAGAGCAATAATGGTGGTTCTCGTTGGAAGAGAAGAAGAAGGAGAAGAAATACACTCCTACGTGCCTACACAAAAAAATATCAATCCAAGACTAAGTCAAAATAGTAAATTGCACTTTAACCCTTGCTTTCTTCAAAAATTGCAATTTAGTCCCTAATCAAATATCAATTCAACCCTCAAATTTCATAATCTCTGAATATCAATAACAATCTCAATTAATCTAAAATTAAGATAATTTTGGGGCGTTACAACTAGTACGCAGGGATGGGATAAATATTATTAAATCGAGAACAATCTGTTTCGATTTTAGGACAGACATTGTGGGTCATTTGTGGATGCCATTGCCATCCAATGTATACAATAGGGTATATTTTTCAAAACCCAAACTCTTAAATTGTTTAATATGATGTTTTCTCATATTTGAGGACTATCATTTACACTAATTCCACTCATCTTTCAGAACATTCGAGTGCGAGATCGATCACAACTAGTAACTAGGGATGGGATAAATATTATTGAATCGAGAACAATCTGTTGTGATTGTAGGACAGACATTGTGGGCTGCAACATCAGAATCGATTTTTCTGGTACGATGATTATCACAGTGAATCTCTTCAGAAATAGTCTAAGTTGAAACCAACCACAAGTAAGCAAGGTAAAGAGAGATGCGTGTATTCAATGCCTCAACAATCTTCATCCTCCTCCATCCATGATTCAATGGAACAACTGAATTACAAAAGTAATGAGAATTCGTCCTCTGATGCGCTACACAACAAGTCTACTAGTGCAACAGTGCCCGACCATATCATAGGAATATGTTGTTGTTTTGGTTGCACATATTTTGTTCTTGTGCTAATATTACTTGTAGCTCTATTTATTGTAATAATCAGACAATAAGTTCCAAATTTATAAAGCTTTATTCCATATTAAATACAATTTGTTCAAAATACATATCACTTAGTCCCTGACATATGAAAATTTAAAGCAACGACTTATTTGATTAGTTAACTGGGAAGACTGGTAGCGCTTAGTCGTGTCGCGCCCGAATTACCCGACTCAATTCAGATAAATAAAATATGCAGTAGTGAGAGTAGGGATCGTTCCCACAAGAAAAGGGAAATTTATTGTGTTCTAAAATAAAAGAAAGGAGGTTTTGAGTTTGAACTTAACTACTGAAAATTTAAGCAATTTAAATTTCAAGTTTATCACTAACATGCAAGATTAAATTTTAACGAAGAAATCAATAAGAAACAAGCCTTGGTATCCGTCGACTACAGCCTTGATATTTATTCATTCAATCATTGATTGCCTAAATATAACTAATTCTATCAAATATTCATCATTGAAAATTAAATTTTTGTTTCACCTTAATCTTAGTTAATTAGACACTAACGTTCTAGATTAACCCTTACTAATAAATCAACCCGGATACCAGTGATCTAGATTTAAATTTAAGGTAGCATTCAAATGAGTAAAACTGATGAATCTAGACAACACAAAAACCAGTGATTGTATTTAATCTAGTCAATTGTTGTTCCTACGATTTAACAAATTCACCAGCGGAAAATATTAAACGCAGTTGCTTCACAAATTAGATGGTTCAAACAATTACGGATTTGAATTATAATTTAGCAGTAGATTGTATAATGAAATCCTAAGATGGCAAATCCAAAAATCTCATACACAAGCATGGCAATCAATCCAAAACAACTTTTGATACTCGATAATAATCAAACACTGAAAAATTCAAATCTCATGAATAAACAAAATCAAGGGCTTGTCTTCCTCAACCAATTTCTAAAACTTAATTAGCCAACAATATTCATGAATTCTACAGAAAAATTCATGAAAGAAAAATTAAATCTAAGAAAAGAGAGAAGAAACCTAGCCGCCAAGAGAGTTCTTCTGCCTTCTATCGTCCGAAAAGTATTCAGAATCCCCCAAGGACTCTAAAATTCAAAATATATATTTTAATTAAGGCTCGAGTCCTTAAAAATAAAAATTCCTAATTTAAAGATTTATTCCCAAATGGCCCGTCTCGCTCGATCAGTAAAGATTGACCGATCAAGCGAGCTAAAATTCCACGCCCTACTATTTTCATATTTCTTGCGGCCGCTCGATCGGTTGAAGTCTGCGGATCGAGTGGCATAATTTTTGCTTCAAATCTTTATGCATCACAGCACCTAGTAATGCACTCCCCAACAGCGCATGTTCTTGCACTGATTACATTGTTCCAAGCGCAATCGCGCAGCTGCTCCTTCTTCTCAAGGTATAGATGCAACTGCATCTTCCATTCTTCTTATCTACTTTTCTCCTCTTTTCCTATATTAATTCAAAGATAATGATTAGAAACGATACAATAGATTTAATCAATGTCAATTCTCCTGCCTTCTATTGTCCAAAAAGTATTCAGAATCCCCCAAGGACTCTAAAATTCAAAATATATATTTTAATTAAGGCTCGAGTCCTTAAAAATAAAAATTTATAATTTAAATATTTATTCCCAAATAGCCCGTCTCGCTTGATCAGTAAAGATTTACCGATCGAGCGAGCTAAAATTCCACGCCTTACTGTTTTCATATTTCTTGCGGTCGCTTGATCGGTTGAAGTCTGCGGATCAAGCGGCATAATTTCTGCTTCAAATCTGTATGCATCACAGTACCTATTAACGCACTCCCCAACAACTGCACTCCCCAACAGCGCATGTTCTTGCGCTGATTACATTGTTCCATGCGCAATCGCGCAGCTGCTCTTTCTTCTCAAGGTATAGAAGCAGCTGCATCTTCCATTCTTCTTATCTACTTTTCTCCTCTCTTCCTATATTAATTCAAAGATGATGATTAGAAATGATACAATAGATTTAATCAATGCAAATTCTTCTAATCACACGAATTAACATAAATAAATATAGGAAAATATCATCACATCAAAGACATCTTTCACTGAAACATTAATGACAAAGATCATTTCTCAAATTAGAACATTACATATTTGTCCAATGTGTAGCATGATTGTTTATCACAAACAGAGTTGGTTTTAGAAGAACATAAGACAACACAATACACTTGACTACACTAAAACCACAACTCAAGTTAAAATGTCACAGCAGATGGTTCCACAAAAGCCACAAACCAAGCGCAATCTAGCAATGCTTCCACTCGAACGTGTATGCCTTTTCGATTGCAATTTCATGCTCAAACCCCCTTCCAATAATCTCTTTCTCCTTCATATTTGTAGAACAGTCAAGATTAATTTGTGAAGAAGTTTTGTTAAAAAGTTTTGCTAATAAATAACAAATAATTGAAATGCCATTTTTTGAAATAATTACAGCTACTCTATAGGTTCCTTGAATCTGCATCTGTTGTGTCCTCTTGCATGAAAACGACCAGATGTTGAGATACGTGTTTTAACTTGCGATGGTATTCTCTTTGTCCTTCTACAACCGGGCGACTATGCACAGAAGAAGCTTGGATTACATCGGATTCAGCAACACAAGACTCACTGATGTCAAAGGTTGGGATATGATTAATATGTCCTTTGTACGCAGCACGATACGCTTCGATCTTGAAATACTTGTCACAAAAATCATACACAGACAGCGCTTTCACCTCAATGGGAGAGCAGGCGTGCTTGCACGGAAGCTTATTGATCTGCCAAGCTCTACATGAACAAGTCATATCCACTAAATCCACGGCAAATGACCTTTCACCATCAACAACATCAAAATTCCAATCACACGAACACTGAACTCTTAATGTTAGGGATTCAATATATACTCTTGCAACAGACTTTTCTTTTCTTGGACTTAATTTCCTGGTCATGAGTAAAGTTGATTCACGTCATCGATGCATGATGAGTGCATTTTGTATGAATTATTTCGTGCTATTTTTATGTCTATTTTGTGTGCATTCATATTGTTTTTATGTGTTTTTATGTGTTTTATGCATGTGTGTGTATTTCACTCTCCGGGTTAATTTTGTAGGAAAATGGATTATTGAAAAATGAATTACGGAGCAGCCTTGGTAAAACATTCAATTTTAATTTTAGAGAGATCCAAATCCAGTCTCCACCGTTCAAAATGAAGTTCAAGATGTTTGAAGCTGCTGTCCAAATTTTACCTTGATCTGACATCTAAAACTCAAGATATGATTTTTTCAAGAAAACTGCGCGCTGGAAAAGACACATGCACGGACCCAGGAACGGACCTGGCATGGGGTCCGTGCATGTCGCAAGAAAAAAATAGTCTGGGGCAGAAAGTTGCTCCCTCGAGCGAGCCCGACGTGCAGAAAAGGAAAAAAAATAAAATTTTGGAAATTAAATCTCTTATTTTGCGGGCTTTATTTTATGGGCTTTTCAACGCCATATATATAGAACATAAAAGAGAAGATTTTGGTGGGAGATCGCACGCACAACACAGAGAAGAAGGCGGTTATTCTTGGAGATTGGAGATCTGCTCCATCGTCATCAGAGCTTTTCTTTCTTTCTTTTTTTTGTTTGAATTATAGTTCCAATTATTGAGTAGATTTTATTCAACCAAGACGGCGTTATTGGGCCGAACAAACCATGTAAAAAACTTGGATGTTTATTTGGGATTTTTCAGACTTGATTTTATTTTATTGATTATTAGATTCATATTTGTCTTATGGATAGTCTGATCAACTGTTTGCTTGCATGTTAATCGGTTCCAATTCGACAAAGGAGGGATTTATTTTGATCACTTTGATAATCAACACATGGTAAAACCGACTAGAAATAGAATTTGATTTCAGTGTGCGTGTTTTGGTGTAAACTGAATTTTTACAAGCATTTAATGCATTCAAATTTGATTTGAATTACGAAAGATTAATCCGTCAATATTTGAATAGGTTTGATTGTTCTAAAAATAGACCTTTGAACAAGTTAGGAGAATTCCCGTGATCTAAGATTAAATCTGAGTCCTGAATCGGCAACATGTTACATGATTTGTTCGGTACCTGTGTGTGTCTTGGTTATCTCGTTTTAATTAATTTTTTTCTTTCAACTATTTTAATTCTTATTTCTTAAGCAGTTTTTATTTTAAATTCTTATTTTATTTAAATCAAATCACTCTTTATGATTTTGTCTAGACATATTTTTTCTGCATTTGTTTAATTTTTAATTTTATTTTCTTCTTCTTGTGTGGTACTTGGAGATGAATCATCGACAGGTGTTCACAAGGTTTGGCCAACAATACTCGGAGCCTTTCTATGCTTCTTGGGGGAGATTCAATGATTTGGCAAACAAATTTTGATGCCATGATTTTTCAAACTACACTCTAGTGCAGATTTTTTATGGTGGATTGGATGAGATAACAAGAAGTTGGGTAGATTATGGAGCTTTAACCACTGGCAGTCACTTGTTCAAAAGAGATGATAACAGTGCGATGCACCTGTTAAATGATATGGCGGATTTTGACTACCATTGGCATTATGATCCTTCACTGCAGGGTTGGAGTCACCAATATCCTCCAGAATTCAATTCCAAAAATTTTGCGAACCAACCATTGGAGTATCAAGAAGAGTTTACCGGGCATTTTGAAGATGATCATGTGGCTCAGTTGGAGAACATTGTGCAACATCAGACAGAGATAAATCAGTTCTTGGAAAGCCACATCAACTCTTTGAGTCTTATGGATGAACAGATTGCGCTCTTTATAGAACCATCTTCTGAGATTCGCCAAGAGACTGCAGCGATTTATGTTGATCAGTTATCATGGGCATGTGATCCTGCAGCAGTAATTGAGCCAGAGCATGAGGAAATAATTTTTGAGGAATCTTCTTGTGAGGATAAGCCAGAAGTGACAGTGGAGGAGGAGGAAATATTCAAGGTGAAAGATTTGACCTCGTCAATGGAATTTCCATGTACACCACTTGAAGATCTTTTCTTGTCATTGATGCCAAATCCACACTATTCCATCCTCTATAAGAATCAGCCTAGATTCAGAGTCTCCTTCCATACTAATCAGTTCATGCCGAGTATTCCATCCTCTATGAGCTTCAGAGTTGTGAAAAAATCAAGGAAGTGTATGGCGCAGCTGCTCAGTTCCAAGCGCCTCTGCGTAAAATTCCAAAGATTTGAAGATTTAAATGGTGAAGCTGCATCGCAAGGAATGGAAGTCTGCGTGAAAAAACAAAGAATTGGAATTGCATCCGCGCATCTGCGCTAAGGAAGAAGCTCAACTGCGCCGTTGAAGAAATACGTGTGAAGTGCAGCTGCAGAGAAGGACAGCCCATCTGCGCTTGTTCTGAGTTTTCAAAGGAAAGAACACGCGCATATGCGCTTGATAATGAGCGCATATGTGCCTGTTCGTGTATGGAAAAAATTAGAATTTTGGAAATTTTCGAGTCTGCATCGTAGGGTTAATTGGTTGGCTTCTAAGGATGATATAAAAAAGGAATTGAAGGCATCGAAAAATCTATCAGCCGTCACATACACACAAGACTTTTGAGAGAACACTTCGTGAGATTTTTGAGAGCTCAAGAATTGAAGATTGCTTGGAACGAATACGGAGCTTTTCAACTCGACACGGAAGAAAGCTTACGGATTTGTTCACTCTTCTTTATTGATTTAGTTTAATTGTTGAATTATGTTTTACATCTTAAACACGATTTGGTTGTGTTTGAATTTTGCTATGAACTAAACTTTTTAATTATAGAGGTTTATGAATTTTTGATTTTATTGAATTGAGTTTCTCTAAATTAATTGTGATTATAGTTTTGAAAGTCTTTTAAATTTACTGGTCATAAGTTGATTAGTTATATTTATTTAGAATCCGGCACTCGGAAGAGGGGATTTTGAATAGGATCAATAGAATTCACACTATTAATTGTTTATATGTCTCGGGATAGCTTATAACTTTAATAGAGCCTTCAAAGAACATCGTTTTACATATATCATTACAAGTAGATTCTTAATAGGGATATTAGAATTGATCTGTAATTGATACATTCTATTTGACACTTGGGAGAGGAAAATAGTATAATCTATGTGTTCTTGGTTATTAATTGAAAGAAAATTCATTAAAATAGATTAATTAGAAATGAATATTTTTGAGACCAGGTGAAATCAAAACCTCTAGACCATTTCTCTCTGCTTGATAATCTCTAAAGGATTGTGTGTGTGTGTGCTTTACAAACTTCATTATTATTTAATTTGTCAGCAAATCTCTAAAATTTAATTTTTTTAAATAAAATTAGGACTATTTTAATTACAAGTATTGAATATTTTCATATTACTCCTTGTGGGATCGAAATTTTACTCATTCTTTACTAAAACTTGACCACCGTGCGCTTGCGAGCGTAAATTTCGCAAGTTTTTGGCGCCGTTTCTGGGGAGTAATTTTTGATTTTGTTTAGTCTTGTTACCAATTAGTCTAAGTTTTAATTTAGAGCTTTTATTTATTTTATTTTAAGTTACTAATAAATTGTTGTTGTTCTTAACTGCAGTTTATGAAAAGATCTCAAAGCGCGAATTCTTTACGCTTTGATCCAGTGATCGAACGAACTGCACGTGCTTTGAGAAGAGTGAGGAGAGAAGAACAAAAAAACATGGCTGGAGAAAATATTAATGAAATTACCTTGGTGCCAATCAGAGATCATTTCAGGCAGACGATCCAGGCTCACTATTGTGGAATCGCTCGCGGGACAATAAATGCCAACAATTTCGAGTTGAAGTCGGCATTGATCAACATGGTTCAGCAGAACCAATTCAATGGAAGCGCCACAGATGATCCTCACTTACACTTGCGCACTTTCTGGGAGATTACTGATACGGTAAAAATGAATGATGTTTCTGAGGATATTATACGTTAAAGCTTGTTCTCTTTTTCTCTCAGGGATAAGGCACGGAGCTGGTTGCAGTCGTTGCCGTTAGGAAGCATAACTACTTGGGAGGACATGGCTGTGAAATTTTTAGCAAAGTATTTTCCACCGGCCAAGTCAACTCAATTGAAGATTGATATCAGCACCTTTCATCAGCATGATTCAGAAAAGCTATATGAGGCATGGGAAAGATATAAATATTTTTTGAGGCGTTGTCCTAACCATAATTTTGCAGATTGGGAAGAAATCGAGCTTTTCTACAATGGTTTGAACACGCTTACAAGAATTTCAGTGGACTCTGCTGCTGGCGGTACCATATTTTCCAAGGACCTCATTCAGGCCTATGAGATGCTGGAACAAATGACCATCAATAGTTATCAATGGTCATCTGAACGTATGGGAGTCAAGAAGGTAGTGTACAGTGTTGATCCTCTTACTTCCATCACTGCACAATTATCTGCGTTGACTGCACAAGTTGCTGCATTGAATAAGGTGAGTGTAACAGATCCATTTGGTGTGTCTGTTGCCATAGAAGAATCTCATCCACCTGAGGAAGCGCAGTATATAAATCCCAGAGGCTATGGAAATTATCGAGGTAACCCTCCGCCCAATACTTATCATCCTAGTTTATGTAACCAAGAGAATTTCTCCTATGCCAACAACAAAAATGTGTTGAATCCTCCTCTGGGATTCAATACAAACAAGGGTGAAGGAAAGACGTCTTTGGAGGATGTTGTCGCTGCATATGTCAATGAATCTAACAAGAGGATGTCGAGGACTGAGAATCGAATGGACAACATGGAGACACATATGTGCAATTTTTGGGCTATGATGAAATCCATGGAAACACAGATTGGGCAGCTTGCAAATTCTTTAAAGGTTCAAAATCGAGGACGGTTTCCCAGCAATACCGAAGTGAATCCAAAAGATTAATGCAAAGCGGTGGATTTAAGAAGTGGTAAGAAGCTAGAGGCTGAGGATCAGAGCAAAGCAAAGGAAGTTGAAGAACCAGTGGTTGAAGAAATCACTGTTGAAGAGCACAATAAAGAATCTGAATTAAAACCAATGTACAAGCCACAACTTCCTTACCCACAGCGGTTCAATAAGAAAGCACTTGATGAGCAGTTTTCCAAGTTCCTAGACATCTTCAAAAAGATACACATCAATATTCCGTTTTCAAATGCCTTGGAACAAATGTCTAACTATGCTAAGTTCATCAAAGATGTGATGTCTAAAAAGAGAAGATTGCAAGAAAATGAGGTGGTGAATCTGACAGAAGAGTGTAGCGCAATCCTGCAGAAAAAGTTGCCACAAAAGTTTAAGGATCCATGGAGTTTTACTATCCCTTATTTTATTGGTGGTTCTAAAGTAAATAGAGTTTTATGTGATCTTGGAGCAAGTATAAATTTGAGGCCTTTTTCTATTTACAGGACTTTGGAGCTTGGGGAAGTCAGGGCGACCACCATCACATTACAGCTGGAAAATCGAAGTATCACATACCCACGAGGTATTGTGGAGGATGTGTTGGTGAAGGTCGAAAAGTTCATATTTCCAGCAGACTTCGTGATTTTGGACATGGATGAGGATGAAGAAACTCCCTTGATTTTTGGGAGACCTTTTCTAGCTACGGACAGAGCACTAATAGATGTCCACAAGGGAGAGCTCACACTTCGAGTTGGTGGTGAAGCTGTGATTTTCAACATTTATCACACCATGAGGGGCCCAAATGAGGTAAGTACATGTAAAAGTATAAGTTATTGATTCTCATAACTCTTTTTCATGTGCAGGAATTAGTGATCCACTAAAAAGATGTTTGGTGGCGGATTAGGCATTTAATAAGGAAGAAGATTTGGAGCTATAGGAACAAGAAGGATTCCTCGATGGAGCACCGAAAGAAAAAGTGGTGAGTACTAAGGAATCTGAAGCTTTGAAAAAAAGTGCACCAGAGGTATCTGCTGAAACTCATGATCTTAAATAATTGCCTGCACGTTTCTATTATGCATTCCTTGGTGAGAATTCTACTTGTCCTGTCATTATTTCTGCTCATCTGTCTGAGGTCGAAAAAGATAAGTTACTACGAGTCTTGAGAAATTTCAAAACTGCCTTAGGATGGTCAAATTCTGACATTAAGGGTATTAGTACAACAATATGCATGCATAAAATTTTGATGGAAGAATCTTATATTCCTTATGTTGACCATCAGAGGCGGTTGAATCCCGCTATGAAAGAAGTTGTTAAGAAAGAAGTCTTAAAATTGTTAAATGCGAGTGTGATATATGCTATTTTTTATAGTAATTGGGTGTCTCCTGTTCAAGTGATGCCTAAGAAAGGTGGGATTACAGTGGTTAAAAATAAAAATAATGAGTTAGTCTCCACACGGATAGTAACTGGCTGGCAATTTTGTATAGATTATAGGAAATTGAACAAAGCCACTCGTAAGGATCATTTTCCACTTCCTTTCATTGATCAAATGCTTGATAGACTTGCTGGTTATTGCTACTACTGTTTCTTAGATGATTATTCAGGCTATAATCAAATTTCTATTGCACCAGAGGATCAGGAGAAGACTACTTTTACGTGTCCCTATGGCACGTTTGCTTTCAAGAGGATGCCTTTTGGCTTGTGTAATGCTCCGGTAACATTCTAGCGGTGCATGATGGCCATGTTTTCAGATATGGTGGAGGATGTGATGGAAATATTTATGGATGATTTTTCATTATTTGGGTCATCTTTTGATCACTGTTTGCATAACCTTTCCCTTGTGTTGCAGAGATGTCAAGAAAATAACCTAGTTCTTAATTGGGAGAAATGTCACTTTATGGTTCAAGAAGGCATTGTCCTTGGACATAAAGTGTCATCAAATGGATTAGAAGTGGATCGCGCCAAAGTGGTTGCCATTGAGAAGCTTCCACCTCCAAAGAATATTAAGGCATCAGAAGTTTCTTAGGCCATGCGGGGTTCTATCGGCGATTCATCAAGGATTTTTTTAAAATCACTAAACCCCTATGTAATTTGCTTGAAAAAGATTCTACGTTCATATTTGATGATCATTGTTTGCAGGCCTTCGAGAAGATCAAGATGGCGTTGATAACAGCACCCATCATGATTGTGCCGGATTGGAAGGAGCCTTTCGAGATGATGTGCGATGCTAGTGACTATGCCGTGGGGGATGTGTTGGGTCAGAGGAGATAAAAGATGTTTCGAGCCATCTATTATGCGAGTTGCACCATGGATGCTGCACAACAGAATTACACCACTACAAAAAAGAAGATGTTTGCAGTAGTTTTTGCTTTTGATAAATTTCGTCCATATTTAATTGGCACAAAAGTAGTTGTTTACACTAACCATGCAACAATTCGATATCTATTTGCCAAGAAGGATGCCAAGCCACGCTTGATAAGGTGTATTTTGCTCCTACAAGAATTTAATTTTGAGATTAAGGATAAGAAGGGTTGCGAAAATCAAGTTTCTGATCACTTGTCGAGATTGGAGCTAGAAGATGTTAAGGAGGAGGAAAGCATAAAAGAATGGTTTCCAGATGAACAGATCTTTCAGGTAAGTTCACATCTCACATGGTTTGCCGATATCGCTAATTTTTTGTCGTGTGATACTTTGCCTCTAGATTTGAACCGCCATCAGAAAAAAAAAAAATTTCATGACGTTAAGTTCTACTTCTGGTATGATCCCTATGTTTTCAAGCGTTGTGTTGATCAAGTGATTTGGAGATGTGTGGCGGGTCAAGAAGCACAAGAAATCCTAGAGCAATGCCATTCATCACCTTATGGAGGTCACTTTGGAGCAACACGAACTGTGGCTAAGGTACTACAATCTGGTTTTTATTGGTCTACTCTGTTTAAAGATAGTTACACCTTAGTGAAATCATGCGATAAATGTCAGAGAACGGGGAATATATCTAGAAAGAATTAATTACCTCTCACAAATATTTTAGAAGTGAAGTTATTTGATGTGTGGGGTATTGATTTTATGGGTCCCTTTCCCCCTTATTTTGGTTACACTTATATCTTACTAGCAGTCAATTATGTGTCAAAATGGGTGGAAGCAATTTTCACCTCTACTAATGATGCTCGTGTTGTGGTAAAGTTTCTGCAAAAGCATATTTTTACGAGGTTCGGAACTCCACGAGCAATAATAAGTGACGAAGGTACGCACTTTTGCAATAAAATTTCTAATACCTTGCTCTCTAAGTATGGTGTCAGGCATAAGGTGGTGTGCGCATACCATCCCCAAACCAATGGTCAGGCGGAGATTTCTAACTGGGAAATCAAGCAAATTTTGGAGAAAATGGTTAAGACAAATAGGAAAGATTGGGCCATCAAGCTGGATGACGCTCTATGGGCCTACCGCACTGCATTCAAAACACCTATGGGAAGCCGCTGAAACGACCCTAACTCTCTAAATAATAAATAAATATGCGGAAATTATTTTTTTTTATATATACTTACTAAGTAAAAATATGTACATACATGCCCATACATATATGCACAGAATAAATAAATTTAAAAATAAATAAACTAAATAAAAAATGCAACCTTTAATAAATTAAATATCTGAGGCAAACATTTAATAAAATACTGACATAAGCAAAAATAAATAGAATTTGCATGCATTGAAAATATTTAAATAAAATATCTCATACTGTCAACCACTGAAAATAAATAAATAAATGTATGACATGCTAAAATATTCAAAACATGCATAAAGACTCAGACGACTATCACGGTCACGAGGTCACAGCATGTCCGCTCATATGTCCTCGCCGCCGGTGGGTGCCACATCCTCCTCTACGTACTCACCTGCACCATACCAGTGTAGTGAGCCTAGAGGCCCAACATGCTAACATAACAAGGGTTTAAAATAATTTAAATCACTTTAATACTAATATTTAACATAAACATGAATGAGCATGCTTAAAAATATCATGACATAACATAACTTAAATTAACTTAATTATCATAATCATACATAATACATAAACATTGTTGAGCAAAGTATTTTTTAACATCGCATGGTTGTATCCATAGTGTAACCTTAAATCATACATTAAATACTGATCAGCGTGGAAACCAACGTATGTGGCGGTGACGAATCACCTCTTAAATTGGCAGTAAACTGCCCTTCAATAGTTCACATATGGGGACGAATCCCCCTCAAATTGTCACACTACTTCAACTTCCAACATAAAAATTATTTTTCTTTTGCTCAACCTTAAACATTAAATCATGCATAAAAATTATTTCATGAATGCATGTACTTAAATAAAATGTGTGTCCTTCATATATATTTAATTTAATTTTTATACTAACATATAAATACTAAAATAACATTCATGCATAAAATAATTAAATATATATTTAGAACACATGCAATTTCTCATGGTTTGTGCTGAACTGCTGGCCCTAACACTCAAGCCCATTTTCTTAAATTCTGGCCACTAACACTAAGACTGGCCCATTAACATACTTAAGCCCAATAATTAATTATTCTAAGCCCACTTAATTAATTAAAGCCCATTAATTTAATTAATCTAATTAGCCCAATAAAACACTTAAACTTAATAATTAGCTTAAAATTAAAAATACCCGAGCCCAATTAACTTAACCCGGACCCGGACCCAACTAACTTAACCCATGACCCACGGACTTGACCCGGACCACTAACCCGACCCGGAACCCACTTGGAACCCTAGAACCCGAACCCCCCCCCTTTCCCACGCTGCCCGCCGCGAGCAGCAGCCCTTCTAAGGCTGCTGCCGCCCAGCTCCGGCCGCCCCTGGCCGGAGCTCCACCGCTCAAATGTGGCCCACGTCTGGGCGGTCCTAACCTGCACCAGCCCCCAACCCCATGCAGCCTGGACACCATAACCGATTGCCCCTTCCTCTGAACCCTAATCTGCGCAACCTCGGCACCCGATCGAGCCTAGTTTGCTTCCTGGGCTCGTTTGGCTCGAACCACTCGAGCCCCACGAGTCCAGACCACCCTCTCTCGACCTAGGGACCCCCGACCAGTAGCTGGGCGCACCATGGATGAAGAAACGTGAGTATAGATGGAAGAAATACATGAACATGGTGCAAACAACAAAGCCAAACCATTTTCTGAAAAATAAAGAAAAGTTTCGATGCATACACTTCACCTACATAATACATACTGATATGGTGTTTAAAAAAAGAAGGAAAATCATGCCTTGCACTGTAGGTTGAAGAGAAGTAGGCGCGTGGAACGATTCTGGGACAATGGGGCGATGAAAACTTGCTTTGGACCTTCAAAAACGTGGCTATGGAGTCTTCCTTGGCTGTTGGATCGACGAAGAAGATGATGGAGATGGGGGTGAGGCGGCTGATGGAGAGTTTGGGCGTAGGGTTGGGTAGTTTTAGGATTAAAAATTTTAAATATAATTACACTACATAATTTACTTAATTAATATACCAAAATATATAATTTCAAACTCCACTTAAAAGATTTAAATCTGATACTAAATCATAAATCTCGAAATATATAATTAAGGGAATTTTAAAAATACTAAAAAGTAATTATTTTGGCTTATTTTGAATAAAAACGGACTCTTAAAATTATATAAAATTAAATACTAAAAATATTGAGGAAATAAAACTCAAAATAATATTTTTGGGCTCTAAAAAATGGTCATGAAATAAATTGGATAGAAAGTTGTCATCTCGTCCGTCCACGGTCCCGTCTACGCGATCAAAACAATTAATTTCCATAAATCGTGAAAATCACTAATTATGGGTTAAATGCTTAAAAATAACTTAAAACATGCACAAATAATTTCACATAATTATTTAACCCATAAATCTAAAATTTTCAATAAATAAATTTCCTAATTATGCATGCGAATTTACGTATTTAAAAATACCGGGTGTTACAATTATCCCCCCCTTAAATTGGATTTCGTCCTCGAAATTAAAGTACTTACCCGAAAAACTCCGGGTAGCGAGTCCTCATATCTGCCTCAGTCTCCCAAGTAGCTTCCTCCTCCGAGTGATTCAGCCACTGGACTCTGACCATCGGTATGACCCGTGTCCTCAATCTGCGCTCCTCCCTAGCCGAGATCCGTATAAGCCTCTCCTCAAATGCTAACTCCGGTGTCAACTGAAGAGGCTCAAAATCCAACACATGTGACGGGTTCGAGATGTATCTCCGAAGCATGGATACATGGAATACATTGTGCACTGCCGCTAGCCCTGGTGGTAGAGCTAAACGGTAGGCCAACGTGCCAACTCTCTCCAAGATCTCGAATGGCCCTATACATCTCGGATTAAGCTTGCCTCTCCGGCCAAATCGCACTACTCCCTTCATAGGTGACACCTTCAGGAATACGTGATCACCTACAGCGAACTCCAAATCTCGTCGTCGAGTATCTGCATAACTCTTCTGACGACTCTGAGTAGTCCTCATGCGATCCCGAATCTGTGTCACAATATCAACTGTCTCACAGGAGATCTGCACCTCCTCCCGTACAATGCTGCATAAGGAGCCATACCTATAGACGACTGAAAACTGTTATTATAGGTAAACTCCACTAATGGCAGTCTAGTCTCCCAAGAGCCCTGAAAATCAATGACACAAGCTCTCAGAAGATCCTCGAGAACCTGGATCACTCTCTCAGACTGACCATCTGTCTGGGGATGAAAAGCTGTGCTGAACAGTAGTCTAGTCCCCAATGCTGTGTGCAAACTCTTCCAAAACGCGGATGTAAATCTCGGATCTCTGTCTGACACAATCGACACTGGTATGCCATGCAACCTAACAATCTCCTTGATGTAGAGCTCTGCATACTGTGTCAATGAGTAAGTAGTCCTCACCGGCAAGAAATGAGCTGACTTGGTGAGTCTATCCACAATCACCCAAATCGCTGTGCAACCTCTGGCACTCCTCGGTAAGCCAACCACAAAGTCCATCGTAATATTCTCCCATTTCCATTCCGGAATAGAAAGAGGTCTAAGAAGTCCTGCTGGACGCTGATGCTCAGCCTTGACCTGCTGACAAGTCAAGCACTCTGACACAACTCTCCCGATGTCTCTCTTCATCCCGGGCCACCAATACAATAGCTGCAAATCTCGGTACATCTTCGTACTTCCGGGGTGAATGGAGTACGGAGATGTGTGAGCCTCTGCTAGAATCTCAGCCCTCAACTGATCGACGTTCGGTACCCACATCCTACCACGGTACTGAACAATGTCATCCACAACTGTATACAGAAGATTACCCTTGGCCTCATCTCTCTGTCTCCAACGCTGCAACTCCTCATCAGTAGACTGTCCATCCCTGATCCGATCTCGCAGAACTGGCTGCACCGTCAACACTGACAAGCTCGGTGCATGACCACTCGAGTAAAACTCCAAATCAAACCTCTGAATCTCACTCTGCAGTGGTAACTGCACTGACAAACACGATACCACTGACGACTTCCGAATCAAAGCATCGGCCACTACATTAGCTTTACCTGGATGGTAGCTAATGTCACAGTCATAATCCTTCACCAACTCCAACCATCTCCGTTGCCTCATGTTCAACTCCTTCTGAGTGAAGAAGTACTTGAGGCTCTTGTGATCCGTGAAAATCTTGCACTTCTCTCCATACAGATAGTGCCTCCAGATTTTCAAAGCGAAGACCACTGCCGCTAACTCCAAGTCATGTGTCGGGTAGTTCTGCTCATGAATCTTCAACTGCCTCGACGCATAAGCAATAACCTTACCACACTGCATAAGTACTGCACCTAAACCTAGCTTAGACGCATCGGTGTACACCACTAACTCCTCGTGTGGTACTGTCATCACTAAAATCGGTGCAGTAGTGAGTGCTTCCTTCAGCTGATCGAAGCTCCTCTGACAGTCTGAACTCCAAATAAACTTCGCGTTCTTCTTGGTTAAGGAAGTCAAGGGTACTGCAATAGAGGAAAAACCCTTGATGAACTTCCTATAATATCCTGCCAAACCCAAGAAACTGCGAATCTCCGAAGCATTCTTCGGAATACCCCAATTATGCACTGCCTCAACCTTCGACTGATCCACTGCAATCCCATCTCTCGAAATAACGTGGCCAAGAAACGCCACCTGCTCGAGCCAAAACTCGCACTTGCTGAACTTGGCATACAAACAATGCTCCCTCAAAGTCTACAAGGCTGTCTGCAGATGCTGTCTATGCTCCTCAATGCTCCTAGAGTAGATCAAGATATCATCAATGAAGACTATGATGAAATGATCAAGATACGGCTGAAATACTCGGTTCATGAGATCCATGAAAACCGCTGGAGCATTGGTCATCCCAAATGGCATCACTAAGAACTCGTAATGCCCATAACGTGTTCGGAAAGCAGTCTTGGACACATCTGCCTCTCTAACTCGCAGCTGATGATAACCAGATCGCAGGTCTATCTTGGAGAACACCGAAGCTCCCTGCAACTGATCAAATAAGTCCTCTATCCTCGGCAGTGGGTACTTATTCTTCACTGTGATCCTATTGAGCTCTCGATAATCGATGCACAGTCTCATACTGTCATCCTTCTTCTTCACAAATAACACTGGAGCTCCCCATGGAGAAAAGCTAGGACGAACAAAGCCTTTCTCTAATAATTCATGTATCTGCTCCTTCAACTCTTTCATCTCGGTAGGAGCAAGTCTGTATGGTGCCTTAGAGATAGGCACGGTATCTGGCACTAAGTCGATGCTGAACTCCACATCTCTCACTGGTGGAATTCCTGCAACATCCTCTGGGAAGACGTCCGGAAAGTCACGAACCACCTCTATCTCTGATAATGATCTGCTAGGTGATTCTGTGGCCGTGACAATACTTGCTAGAAAACCTTGGCAACCCCGTTTCAACAACTTCCTCGCCTGAATAAGATATATCACCTAAGGAATATCACTGCTCTGAGATGCATGAAAAGTAAACGGGTCGCCCCCAGGTGGTTTCACTGACACTGTCCTCCGACGAAAATCAATCAAAGCTCCATTGACTGTCAACCAGTCCATACCCAATATCAAATCAAATCCACTCAACGGCAAAACCACCACATCTGCGCGAATGGAGTGCCCCTGAAGCTCCAACTCCAGCTTTCGGATGACATTAGAGGTGGAATTAATCTGCCCTGACGGCATAGTAACATCATAACCACTGTCAATAATCTCAGGTGTGATGCCTATCCGTCTGATAAACTCCAGGGAGATAAATGAATGCGTAGCCCCTGAATCTAGCAACGCAAACGTGGAGTTGCCTCCAACTAGAATTCTCCCTGCACGCAGAAGAATCCCAACAATTTCATACCACTACTAAAATTTCCCCAAAGAGTCATTAAAACCCTTAATTCTAATCACAAGTAAAACATGTTTCTTATTCTAACATGCAGATAGGTAACCCAAATAACAACAATTCCACAAGAAACACGAAATTCTTAACCAAAGGAAAAATTATAAAATACTAGAGGTAAGATATACCAGTGATCAAGGAGGTGTCTGGGTCTGCCTCCTCTGCCTGCATGACGAACACTCTACCAGCAGTGTTCTTCTTCCTCGGGCAACTAGCTATCTGGTGCCCCGGCTCTCTACAGTGGAAACAAACTCCTGCTCCCAAAAGACAAGGTCCCGAATGCATCTTCTGACACTTCGGGCAAGTAGGAAAACCTCCAGTATTAGGGGCCCCGCCCCTCGGCTGCTGTGGCCTCTGCGGCTGATTCGGGCCATTAGATGGCCCAGTAAACTGCTTCTTCGCAGGAGGCTGCGAAGATGGTCGCTGATACCCAGCCTGAATCTGTCTCTTCCCCTACTGCTCTTGCTGTATCTCTCTCCTACCCTCCTCTGACCTCAGTGCTCTACTAACTGCCGCCTCATATGTAGTGACGTCCATCATACGTACGTCATGCTTGATATCCGCCCTCAGTCCCTCTACAAACTGCCTCATCTTCTCCGGTGGTCTGTCTGAAATCAGAGTCACAAAATGACAGCCTCTCTCGAACTGGCTCACATACTTAACCACTGACCTGTCCCCTGCCGGAGACTCATAAACTCCCGGATCATGCGACTGCGCACATCCTCCGTGAAATATTTGGCGTAGAAGATACGCCTAAACTCCGCCCAAGTCAATGTAGGAAGATGTACTCCCCTGGCAGCACCCTCCCACCAAAGAGCTGCATCTCCCCTCATCATATACGTTGCACAGTTCACCCTGTCGATGTCAGTAATCCCCATGTATGCAAAGATGGACTCCAAAGAACGAATCCACCCCTCAGCCACCAATGGATCGGTGGTACCAGTGAACTCCTTCGGCCCCTTCTTCTGGAACCGCTCAGCTACGTCCTCCTCATGGGACATTCTAGGACGTGAAGCCTGCTGCTCTAACAGAGCAGTAACCCCTGCCATCAAAGTAGCATTGGCCTGCTCCAATGCTGCAAGTGGGTTCTGCGGAGGTGGAGGTGGAGGTGTAGGTGTAGGTGTAGATTCCCCACGTCTGTTCATCGGTCTGGGAGGCATTCTGCACCACCATATATTTCTTTACGTAAATCGCCATGCATAACTAAGTGTTTTAACATTAATGCTAACTTAAATTCTTAAAAGTAAATCATACTATAAACACTTAAAACTTACAGACCGGTAGCGTGGATTTCTGAGCTCGCATAGCAGTAATGACCCCTCCAAGGACCGTGCTTTGATACCAATTGAAACGACCCTAACTCTCTAAATAATAAATAAATATGCGGAAATTTTTTTTTTTTTTTATATATACTTACTAAGTAAAAATATGTACATACATGCTCATACATATATGCACAGAATAAATAGATTTAAAAATAAATAAACTAAATAAAAAATTCAACCTTTAATAAATTAAATATCTGAGGTAAACATTTAATAAAATACTGACATAAGCAAAAATAAATAGAATGTGCATGCACTGAAAATATTTAAATAAAATATCCCATACTGTCAACCACTGAAAATAAATAAATAAATGTATGACATGCTAAAATATTCAAAACATGCATAAAGACTCAGACGACTATCACGGTCACGAGGTCACTGCATGTCCGCTCATATGTCCTCGCCGCCGGTGGGTGCCACATCCTCCTCTACATACTCACCTGCACCATACCAGTGTAGTGAGCCTAGAGGCCCAACATGCTAACATAACAAGGGTTTAAAATAATTTAAATCACTTTAATACTAATACCTAACATAAACATGAATGAGCATGCTTAAAAATATCATGACATAACATAACTTAAATTAACTTAATTATCATAATCATACATAATACATAAACATTGTTGAGCAAAGTATTTTCTAACATCGCATGGTTGTATCCATAGTGTAACCTTAAATCATACATTAAATACTGATCATCGTGGAAACCAACGTACGTGGCGGTGACGAATCACCTCTTAAATTGGCAGTAAACTGCCCTTCAATAGTTCACATATGGGGACGAATCCCCCTCAAATTGTCACACTACTTCAACTTCCAACATAAAAATTATTTTTCTTTTGCTCAACCTTAAACATTAAATCATGCATAAAAATTATTTCATGAATGCATGTACTTAAATAAAATGTGTGTACTTCATATATATTTAATTTAATTTTTATACTAACATATAAATACTAAAATAACATTCATGCATAAAATAATTAAATATATATTTAGGACACATGCAATTTCTCATGGTTTGTGCTGAACTGCTGGCCCTAACACTCAAGCCCATTTTCTTAAATTCTGGCCCACTAACACTGAGACTGGCCCATTAACATACTTAAGCCCAATAATTAATTATTCTAAGCCCACTTAATTAATTAAAGCCCATTAATTTAATTAATCTAATTAGCCCAATAAAACACTTAAACTTAATAATTAGCTTAAAATTAAAAATACCCGAGCCCAATTAACTTAACCCGGACCCGGACCCGGACCCGGACCCAACTAACTTAACCCATGACCCACGGACTTGACCTGGACCACTAACCCGACCCGAAACCCACTTGGAACCCTAGAACCCGAACCCCCCCCCCTTTCCCACGCTGCCCGCCGCGAGCAGCAGCCCTTCTAAGGCTGCTGCCGCCCCTGGCCGGAGCTCCACCGCTCAGACGTGGCCCACGTCTGGGCGGTCCTAACCTGCACCAGCCCCCAACCCCATGCAGCCTGGACACCATAACCGATTGCCCCTTCCTCTGAACCCTAATCTGCGCAACCTCGGCACCCGATCGAGCCTAGCTTGCTTCCTATGCTCGTTTGGCTCGAACCACTCGAGCCCCACGAGTCCAGACCACCCTCTCTCGACCTAGGGACCCCCGACCAGCAGCTGGGCGCACCATGGATGAAGAAACGTGAGTATAGATGGAAGAAATACATGAACATGGTGCAAACAACAAAGGCAAACCATTTTCTGAAAAATAAAGAAAAGTTTCGATGCATACACTTCACCTACATAATACATACTGATATGGTGTTTAAAAAAAGAAGGAAAATCATGCCTTGCACCATAGGTTGAAGAGAAGTAGGCGCGTGGAACGATTCCGGGACGACGGGGCGATGACAACTTGCTTTGGACCTTCAAAAACGTGGCTATGGAGTCTTCCTTGGCTGTTGGATCGACGAAGAAGATGATGGAGATGGGGGTGAGGCGGCTGATGGAGATTTTGGGCGTAGGGTTGGGTAGTTTTAGGATTAAAAATTTTAAATATAATTACACTACATAATTTACTTAATTAATATACCAAAATATATAATTTAAAACTCCACTTAAAAGATTTAAATCTGATACTAAATCATAAATCTCGAAATATATAATTAAGGGAATTTTAAAAATACTAAAAAGTCATTATTTTGGCTTATTTTGAATAAAAACGGACTCCTAAAATTATATAAAATTAAATACTAAAAATATTGAGGAAATAAAACTCAAAATAATATTTTTGGGCTCTAAAAAATGCTCATGAAATAAATTGGATAGAAAGTTGTCATCTCGTCCGTCCACGGTCCCGTCTACGCGATCAAAAAAATTAATTTCCATAAATCGTGAAAATCACTAATTATGGGTTAAATGCTTAAAAATAACTTAAAACATGCACAAATAATTTCACATAATTATTTAACCCATAAATCTAAAATTTTCAATAAATAAATTTCCTAATTATGCATGCGAATTTACGTATTTAAAAATACCGGGTGTTACAGCCGCCCTATAGGTTGGTGTTCGATAAGGAATGTCATTTGCCATTGGAGTTGGAATACAAGGCGTTTTGGGCCGTCAAGAAGCTGAACATGGATCTTGAAATATCCGAGGAGTTGCGAAAATTACAGTTGAATGAATTGGACAAATTTCGAAGCGAAGCATATGAGAATGCCAAGATCTACAAGGAGAAAACAAAGAAGTGGCATGACAAACACATTGTGCCTCGAGAATTTGAATCAGGTCAGAAAGTATTGTTGTTTAACTCTTGTTTGAAATTTTTTCCAGGAAAATTGAATTCATGATGTCTGGGCCATTTATTGTGGAGACAATATATCCGCATGATGCGATTGAGCTTCGATGTACAGATGGAAGGACATTCAAGGTGAACGAGCAAAGGGTTAAACACTATTTTGGCAACGAAGTACGAATTTCTGAGAGCACCTTGCTCAAAGACCCTGCCTAAATCTGATGAAAGTCGGGCTGATGACTATAAAACAAGCGCTTCTTGGGAGGCAACCCATGTTTTCTGCTTTAATTTATTTTATGAGTGTTCAAATTTTTTTTTTATTTTGCAAATTTCTTTTTAATTTTATTTCATGTTCTTTTCCGAATTTTGGTTCAGGTTAAGAGAGATTATTGCGCAGCTGCTTGGCTATTCAACCGCAACAACGTAAAAAGACAGAAAGTTGATTGTTGAGTCGCATCTGCGGCGCTTTTATTGCACGTCTGCGCTAATTTTCATTCCACAATGACGCGCATATGCGCTTACTAACGGCCCATCTGCACAAAATTACAGAAAATTCACATAATCTCTGCGCATATGCGTCTTTCCCTTGCATCTGCGCTCCGCACTCTGCGCATCTGCGCCCTCACTCACCGCTTCTGTGCCTACCCACTTATTTTAAAAGCGTGTCTGCAAACACTTAACACCCTCGAAATTAAAAGACACGGTACTTTCATTCTCTCTTCTTCTCAAGCCCTCTCGCTTACATCTATCTCCTCAACCTCAAGAGCCAATTTTCCTGTACACCTCTTCAAGTCTCCGCGCATTGTTACACTTGTTCTGAATGTTGTATTTGGGTATCCAAATCTCCATTCACACCCTCGGGCAATCTCGTAGATTCAAGGTCTCCGAGTTCATTTGGAACGAGTTCAACTTTACCATACTTCGAGGTTTCTGTTATTCTCATCATGCTGGGTTGATGTTAATCGGGTAAATGGCTATACTCTTTGTTTATTCTGGAATTTTTGGTTCTAATTAGGGAATGAAGAGGTGTAGGGGTTTGTATACAAAGTGTTTGATGAATGGTCAGAGAGATTTTGTGCATTGTTGATTTATGCATTGTGTATTGTGGAGTGTTTGTGAATTACTGAATTGCCTTGTTGTGCCGTGTTTGACGGAGAATATGCCGCCTAAAACAAAAGGAAAAGGTGCCCTCGCCTCTTACTTGTCGGCTGCCTCTTATGACAAGAAGCGTTTCTGTGACGCTACGGCGGCTGAGAATTATTCCAAGCTACTTGAAAAGAACATCCATCGGGAGCGGGGTATGAACATTCGTGATTATAATGCTACCGCCTTAGTTAAAGCACGACGACGAGGTTGGGAGGATTTTGTGAAAACCCCGAATGATGCGGTTATGTCCAACGTCCGTGAGTTCTATGCAAATATGATGGTCAATCACGATAACTATAAAGTGAAAGTGCGAGGGTTTTAGGTGCACTTTGACAGGAAAATGATCAACACTCTTTATAACATGCCCGGTGAATTAAGTGATCAGTATCGTGAATTCAAGAGTGGAGAGTTTCCAGCTGAACTTGTGATTCGCACCTTGTGCTCGGATGAGGCCACTTGGAAGGTTAATAATCAAAGGCGTCCTCTCACATTCCGATCGAGATTTCTAAACCGGGAGGCTAATAATTGGCATGAATTTGTTGCGGCTCGGATGCTTCCATCTAGTCACACTTTTGAAGTTACAAAAAAGCGAGCAACTCTTGTCTATTGTATTGTAACTGGGAAGAGAATGGATGTGAGACGTATTATTCAAGATTCTATAGTCGATGCTATAAAGGGTGCCACTACCCTTAGCTTGGTTCATCCTTTGGTCATTACGGCCCTTTGTAAACGTGCTGGCGTAGTTTGGGACGACAATGAGCTGATCTTATCGCCACGGGCTCCGATTGATCTTGTTGGACCATTGAGACGGGAAAAGGGTAAACAGTTACCTCATGATGATGATGTGCCTATGCCACCGCCTATACAGCCGTTGCCACAGCCCATCCAGCCTATGCCACAGCCTTCGCAGCCTCCCACTGAGCAGCATCAGTTTTCACCTTTTGACCAAGCTGTTTTTGATCGATTTACTGCCTTGGAAGGACGTATGACATCCTATTGGGACATGACGTGGCAGCACATGTCTTATGTTCATGATTTCCACGCCGTTCTTGCTCAATGTTTTCCTCCAGCTGGACCTTCTGATCCTGCGTATACTGCCCCACCACCCTGTTCACATGCCTCAATTTCGGGAGATTATTGTTCTGGTGATAGCGGCAATGATGATGATATGGATGCTGAGTCCTGACGCTCGGTATCGTAGGTACATGTCTCGTGTTCTGTTTACTGTTTTCAATCATTAGGGACAATGATTGTACCTAAGTTTGGGGGGGTGTTCCATTCTGTGAATTTTGTTGAATTTTGTTGAGTTGATTGTTGTTTTGCTTGTGTTGATCTGATGTGGCTAGTGTTTTAAGATTTTTTGGAATTGTTGAGTTGTAAATACGAAGTTGAGAAATAATTGGAAAAATTGGCCAATGATGATAAATGTTTATAAAATTTCTACTTGTCTTACTAACTCTGAAGTGGTTTCTTATACACTCTGTGATTTTTACTTGAGTTTGAGTTTGAAATATGCAAACATTTATATGATTGAGGCGTGTTTGGAACTTTTGGGCCTAAATTTTATTGAAATATATCCTTAGTTGCCCTTTGAGCTTTCACGAGATACATGAGTACTTTAGGTACATGTTCTGAATTCTTGTTGAAATCATCGTTTACTGCTGATGATTGCTCTTTTTCTGCACTTGTGAAAAATTCATGTGATTTGATTGTGAATTGAGATTGTATAGAACTAGTTTGGACATCCTTCGAGGCAAAATACGGGCATAACTGTGACTTAGGAATGATTTACACAATTTTTTTGATCTCGTTTGTGCCATTCAAGCTACCTATTGATGCATGTTATCCCTAGTACCTTGTTTGAGCTTAATTGAAAAACGAATGGCATGCGTGCAAACGTGTGATAAACCCTCATTCGCCATCTTTTCAAGGTCCTACGTTCACTACCTGATGAATAGCCTAAACATTAATTCCTACATTAAAAGGGAGTAAGTTTTTAAGTGTGAGAAATTACATGCTCTTAATATGATATTGAAATGTGGAATGATGTGTTGAAAAAAAAAATAAAGGTTGAAAGTAAAAGGCTGAAAAGAAAATAATGTGTAGTGAAAAGTTGTGCAAAGAGTTGAAAAGAGTAAAATCAGATATGAGACGAAGTTGAGCGAACGTAAGAAAGAAGAGGAGTTGGAATTTGTTGAGTGGTTAGAACTTACTCCTTTCTTTGAATTCTTATTCCTTCATGTGTAGATATAACACAGGCCTTACGTTACAAGCTAATTAAGTCCTATTGACTGGGTCACAGTTGCCCAATATACTAGTGGAGAGGGGTTCCGAGAATTTAGCCTATGGATGATTGATTGACACTTTTAATGAATATGAATTTTTGTCCAAAACACGCACACACTATTCTTTGAAATAACTTGATTTTGAGTGTTTTCTTTCGTTGTTTGAATATCCTTAAAAAAATATTCCTATGATAACTTTAAAAAGACCTCATGATCTATGAATGTGTGATTTGGACTTGGATAAAAGTGATTTGAAACATGAGTTATGGAGTTGTTGAGCTTACAAGAGTAACCAGTTACATGAGTTGTTTTTAATGGTTGATGGAGCAGATGAGCTTCATTTTTAATAATTTTCAAAGTAATTCTGAGGCCAGTTGATCCATAGGATTTCATGAATTTGTGTTGTTATTGAGTGTGTTTGTTTTGGAGTTTGAATGGTTGATTGAGCAAGTTTTGAGTTGTGTTGTTTGGGACGAACAAGATTAAAGTTTGGGGAAATTTCATAAGTGTATTTTATGCACTTAATTTATTCATGATTTTAATTGAGTTTTGGTGTGTTTGGAGCGGATTTATGTGTTTTCGTTGTTGTTTATGTTTATGTAGGAGAGTTGTAATTTGTTGGAGAAAAGAAGAAATTATGAAGAATTTTTAATAAAAAAGCAGAGTTGTGAAAAAATCAAGGAAGTGAATGGCACAGCTGCTCAGTTCCAAGCGCCTCTGTGTAAAATTCCAGAGATTTGAAGAGTTAAATGGCGCAGCCGCATCGTAAGGAAGAGAAGTCTGCGTGAAAAAATAGAGAATTGGAATTGCATCCGTGCATCTGCGCTAAGAAAGAAGCGCAATTGCGCCGTTGAAGAAATACACGTGAATCACAGCTGCGGAGAAGGACAGCCCATCTGCGCTTGTTCTGAGTTTTCGAAGGAAAGAACACGCGCATCTGCGCCTATTCGTGTATGGGAAAAAATTAAAATTTTGGAAAGTTTGGAGTCTGCATCGTAGGGTTAATTGGTTGGCTTCTAAGGATGATATAAAAAAGGAATTGAAGGCATCGAAAAATCTATCAGCCGTCAAATACACACAAGACTTTTGAGAGAACACTTTGTGAGATTTTTGAGAGCTCAAGAATTGAAGATTTCTTGGAACGAAGACGGCTTTTCAACTGGACACGGAAGAAAGCTTACGGATTTGTTATCTCTTCTTTATTGATTTAGTTTGATTGTTGAATTATGTTTTACATCTTAAACATGATTTGGTTGTGTTTGAATTTTTCTATGAACTAAACTTTTTAAGTCTAGAGGTTGATGTAGCCTGATCAAGACATGTTTATGAATTTTTGATTTTATTGAATTGAGTTTCTCTAAATTAATTGTGATTCTAGTTTTGAAAGTCTTTTCAATTTACTGGCCATAAATTGATTAGTTATATTTATTTAGAATCCGGCACTCGCCAGAGGGGATTTTGAATAGAATCAATAGAATTCACACTATTAATTGTTTATATGTCTCGGGAGAGCTTATAACTTTAATAGAGTCTAGAAAAAATATCGTTTTACATATATCATTACAAGTAGATTCTTAATAGGGATATTAGAATTGATCTGTAATTGATACATTCTATTTGACACTTGAGAGAGAGAAATAGTATAATCTATGTGTTCTTAGTTATTAATTGAAAGAAAATTCATGAAAATAGATTAATTAGGAATGAATATTGTTAAGACCAGGTGAAATCAAAACTTCTAGACCATTTCTCTCTGCTTGATAATCTCTTAAGGATTGTGTGTGCGTGTGCTTTACAAACTTCATTATTTATTTAATTTGTCAGCAAATCTCTAAAGTTTAATTTTCTAAATAAAATTAGGACTATTTTAATTAAAATTATTTAATATTTTCATATTACTTCGGAGCTTCCGAACTCTTCCCAAGTAATTATGATTAATTCTTCAATTAATGATTTTGGTTACGGGATACTACAGAACGTGTGTGCGCGCCATGTTTTTCCAACTACATGCAACTTCAAAAGAATCCGTTCTACAACTGCTTAGCGACCTATGACAAACCAATGCAAGTGTCACAATCCAGTGCTCCTTCATCCCAATGATCTCTAACAAAAACACGACTCCCTTGAGATAGATTACGCACCTCCGAATTTTGAACCCGGTTTTCTTAAGATCCAATAATTACCCACAACTTAGCCATAAATAAGATAGGATTTGAATTTCAATCTCCTCGTCTATAGCCCGGATGGAGTTACAATTCCATTTAACCCGAAAACTTAGCTATGGAAGAATTATTATAATTTCAATCATTTTCCAAGCCCGGATAGAATTGTTATTGTTGCAAAATTTACGCTCGCAAGCGCACAGTGGTCAAGTTTTAGTAAAGAATAAGTAAAGTGTCGATCCCACGAAGGTGAGTTCGGAAGCTTCGAACAGGATCGGAAGCTTCGATGCAGGATCGGAATCTCCGATGGTATTACGTCAGGCATGACGTGTGGTTGGATCGGAAGCTCCGATCAGGATCGGAAACTCCGATCACCCCTATCCGAAGTCAACAAGTGATATTTTGACACGTGGCAGATCAGGATCTTCGGAAGCTCCGATGGCAGGATCGGACGTTCTGATCGAGGTTCGGACGTTCCGATCGAGGATCGGATGCTCCGATCGTTGTCTATAAATAGAAGGCCGAGAATTCATTTTCAATTGCCAATTCCGGATTTCCTCTCTACTCTAGTTGTATTCGAGTTGTTCTAGCCTTCCTAGGCTCGACCCGGGAGTCGTCGAGGCGTTCGATAGTCGTAGCGGAGTTGTGCCCAAGTTCTTGAGGCATCGACATCAAAGGGCTAACGATGGACGAAGGTATAGCTTTTGCTTCCTAAAAATATTTAGGAGTATGCTTTAGCTTAGTTAAGGCTTTTAGAGCGCTATAATGATAGTAGTATCATTTGGCAGTGTAGCGCGGATTATAGGCGTGGACCTAGGGCTGATAGCATTTGCCTAGTATTTGAGGTACGGAAGTACTGTTCGAGATATCCTGACTGAGTATGCATGTATTATGTGACTGCATGATTTATATGTCATTGATTTATGCTGCATTCATTTGCATACTGAGCTTTCTCCTTCGAGATGTCTGTTAGTAGGGTTTTTCCCTATCCTGTTAGTGGTTGGACTTCCATCGATTTGGGTCCGGCATATCCACTGGTATTATGGTATGGGAGCCACCTCCTGAAGTGACGGCACAGCGTGCTACATACCAGGGTCCGGTCTGTCTCTGTTATCTGATCCTTGACCTCGAGTTTATAGGGAGTTCACTTTGAATGCATGTATACTCATACTCTCGTACTGAGCGTTTTATGCTCACGTCTCGTACTCTGTGTTCTGGACACCCTATTCCATGGGGCAGGTTTGCGATTGGACGAGGCGGGTGGATCCAAGAGGGGCTAGGCAGTGGTTGGCAAGCTGGAGCTTTGTCTAGGTTTTATTTTTGTTGTTTTGGGTTGATACAGCTATTCGATTTGGTTGTATAATATTTGGATAAATTACAGATTCCTTTTCTTGGGATTGTATTTGTTTATGGTTTCCGCAAGTTTATTCTGATATCTATTTAATTAAGTTAATTGCATGCCTAAGTTCTGTTTAGTAGGTGATCCAGGTAAGGGTCACTACATTTATGGTATCAGAGCATGCAAAAGTATTCTTGGGATTTAGTCTCATCATGAGGTATTTTTGTAGATGGAAAACTACGATGATGAGAGTAGCCACGGAAGTGGAGGCGGTCATTGGGGTGATGCCGACCGAGAGCGTCATCGAGAATGGCATCATCGTCATCATGATGATGAGCGTTTCACTGTGCGTCGATTCTTAGCTATGGGTCCTAAGCCCTTAGTTGGAAGTGAGCCTCCGGAGGAAGCTGAGAACTGGTTGGAACGCATGGAGACGACCTTTCAAACATTGCACTGCACCGAGGATCAGAAGATGGAGACACTGGGCTATCTTCTAGAGGGACGTGCCCGCAGGTGGTGGAGGATTACTTCTGCACCTTTGGTTTCGGTTAGATGAGTGGCCACCTGGGCCGAGTTTCGTACAGCTTTCTATAAGATGTATTTCCCTCCGGCTCTCTGACAGGCAAAGGCAGGCGAGCTTCTGAGTCTGCGTCAGGGAGCCATGAGTATCGAGGAATATCAGTAGAAGTTTCTCGATCTGTTATCTTATTGTTCGGAGATTGCTGACAGCTCCCATATGAAGTATAACATGTTCCTTCAGGGCCTTAACCCTAAGATCCATGACCGTGTGGTGGTTGGCGACGACATGTCCTACGAGGGTTTGGTGAGCCGTTGTCACCAGGCAGAGGACAGCATTCGGCGGAACAGGTCTTTCTCTCAGTTGAGACCTGCTAGTTCTTTGGGAACCCGTGCTCAATCTTTCAAGAAGTCTGGATCTACCTCTTCTTCCTCTGGCTCTGCTGGTGTTGTCCTTTTCGGTAGGAAGGACAAGTGTGATCACTGTGGGAAGAATCATCCATCCGACAAGTGCCGTAGAGCTTCTGGAGCTTGTTTCCATTGTGGAGAGAGTGGTCATATCCGGAGGGATTGTCCACTATCTGGGGGAGGCGGTTCTGGTTCTGGTTCAGGATCTGGTTCTCAGGCCACCGTCCAGCAGAGGTCGCAGGGATAGCCTGCTGGGAGTTCTCATTTGAGGCCACGAGCTTCTGGCCAGGTGTTTGCCTTGAGGCATGATCAGGCAGTGGAGGAGAATGAGAAAGTCATCGCAGGTACATTTCTGCTTTATGGTATACCTGCTCTTGTACTTATTGGCACTGGTGCATCTCATTCCTTCATTTCTGCATGTTTTGTTAAGAGGCATAAGTTACCATGCATTGCACTAGATGTAATGATGTTTGTTTCTACTCCGACGGGCCAATCTGTTTTGGCTAAGCGTCTAGTGATGGGTTGCCCTTTAGAAATCGAGGGGAACATTCTGTTGGCGAATCTCATGGTCCTTGAGATGGACGATTTCGATTGTATTCTGGGGATAGATATGTTGACTACCTATTGAGCTTCAGTGGACTTCTATCAGAGATTAGTACGCTTTCATCCGATTGAGGGTGATAGCTGGTTTTTCTATGGTGAGGGAGCGCGACCCCCGATGCCTTTGGTATCAGCTTTGAGAGCCTGTCGAGCTCTAGAGTCTTGCGGGGAAGGCTACCTTATCTATGCAGTTGATTTGTCTGCTGAGAGCATTGGGATAGAGAGTATTCCTGTTGTGGATGAATTCTCAGATGTATTTCCTGATGAGATTCCGGGTTTTCCTCCTGTTAGGGAAGTCGAGTTTGGCATAGAGTTGATGTCGGGTACTTCACCTATTTCTCGAGCACCGTATCGTCCGGCTCCGTCAGAGATGCGTGAGTTGAAGAATCACCTACAGGATCTTTTGGACAAGGGGTACATTCGTCCTAGTGTATCTCCTTGGGGAGCTCCTGTTCTTTTTGTAAAGAAGAAGGATGGGTCGATGCGGCTGTGCATTGACTATAGGCAGCTAAATCATGTTACACTGAAGAACAAGTATCGGTTGCCTCGCATTGATGACTTGTTTGATCAGCTGCAAGGTACTTCAATTTACTCCAAGATTGACTTGAGATCTGGGTATCATCAGTTGAGAGTCCGTGATCAGGACGTAGCCAAGACTGCATTCCATACTCGCTATGGGCATTACGAATTTCTAGTGATGTCATTTGGTTTGACTAATGCGCCAGCTATATTCATGGATCTGATGAACCGTGTCTTTAGGGAGTATTTGGACAAGTTTGTCGTGGTCTTCATTGACGACATCTTGGTGTATTCGCGTAATACAGAAGAGCATGTTTCTCACTTGCGGTTGGTACTGCAGACTCTTCGAGATGAGCAGTTATACGCCAAGCTGAGCAAGTGTGAGTTCTGGATGGATCGAGTGGTCTTTCTTGGCCATATCATATCCAGGGAGGGGATTTCTGTTGATCCAAGCAAGATTAAGGTGGTGCTTAATTGGTCGCGTCCGACGACGGTTGCTGAGATCCGTAGTTTTCTGGGTCTAGCAGGTTATTATCGTCGCTTCATTCTAAACTTCTCTCAGCTAGCTCGACCTTTGACGCAGCTTAGCCGCAAGGGTGTGGATTTCGAGTGGTCCTCCGAGTGTGAGGAGAACTTCTGTGAGCTTCGACGGCGGTTGACTTCTGCACCGGTGTTGGCATTACCGTCAGGATCTGGAGGGTATGTGGTATACACAGATGCTTCTCTTCAGGGGTTAGGGTGTGTCCTGACTCAGAATGGGCATGTGATCGCATATGCTTCTAGACAGCTGAAGCTTCACGAGGACAACTACCCAGTCCATGATTTGGAGTTAGCAGCCATTGTGTTCGCTTTGAAGATCTGGCGTCATTATCTGTATGGCGAGAAATTTGAGATCTTCACCGACCATAAGAGTCTCAAGTATTTGTTCACTCAGGCAGAGTTGAACATGAGGCAGAGACGTTGGATGGACTTGCTTAAGGACTATGATTGCGAGATTAAGTACCATCCGGGAGCTGCTAATCTCACCGCTGATGCTTTGAGTCGTAAGGTGTGACTATCCGTACTTCAGACTTGTTCGATGTCTAGTGCGATCAGTGACTGTTGTACTTCAGGTTATACCTTCAAGCATAAGAAAGGTATGCAGAGTATCCAGATGTTTGCGATATTATCTGAGCCAGCTTTGTATTCGCGGATTCGAGATGCTTATATGTCTGATTCGAAGACCCAGCGTTTGGCTCGTCTAGCTAACAAGGGTAGCTCATCTGGATTTCATTATCAGTCAGATGACATTCTGTGTTTGTCTGGTAGGTTTGTGATTCCGCAGGATGAGGAGTTGCGAGAGGAGATTTTGTCTCAGGCGCATCGCACTAAGTTAAGTATTCATCCTAGGAGCAACAAGATGTACAAGGATCTACGTACTTGTTTCTGGTGGAAGGGAATGAAACGCAGTGTTTATCAGTTTGTTTCGAGATGTTTGGTGTGTCAACAGGTCAAGGCAGAACACTGACGACCTGGAGGATTGCTTCACAGTCTGCCTATTCCTGAATGGAAATGGGAGTTTATCACAATGAACTTTGTGACCCATTTGCCGTTATCCCCGAGGAACTGTGATGCTATCTGGATTGTGGTGGACCGACTCACCAAGTCAGCGCATTTCATTGCCTATAGTCGGGAGTACAATGTGGATCGTATGGCTCGATTGTACATTCAGAAGATCATTAGACTTCATGGAGTGCCTGTGAGCATTGTCAGCGATCGAGACCCCAGGTTTACTTCTAGATTCTGGGGGAGTGTTCAGCGTGCGATGGGTACTACTCTCAGTTTGAGTACTGCCTATCATCCGGAGACTGATGGTCAGTCAGAGCGCACTATCTGTACTTTGGAGGATATGCTTAGAGCATGCGTCATGGATTTTGGTTCAGCCTGGCAGGATCATTTGCCATTGATCGAGTTCGCGTACAACAACAGCTATCATACTAGTATTGGGATGGCACCTTTTGAGGCGTTGTATGGGCGACGTTGCCGTACTCCACTCTTCTGGGAAGAAGAGGGGGAGAGACAGGCTGAGGGACCGGAGTTTATCCAGCAGGCGATAGACATTGTTGATCAGATCAAGAAACGGATTAAGACTGCACAGGATCGTCAGGCTAGCTATGCTAACACTAAGCGTAGGCCTTTGCAGTTCGATGTCGGGGAGAAAGTGTTTCTGAGAGTGTCACCTTTTTGCAAAATTCTCAGATTTGGTCTTAAGGGCAAGTTGTCTCCCAGATTTATCGGTCTGTTTGAGATCTTGGAGAGCATTGGCGATTTGGCTTATCGACTAGCTTTGCCACCGCATCTTTCTAGTATTCACGACGTGTTCCACATATCTCTGTTGCGACGATATGTGGCAGATGAATCTCATATTCTGCAGCGGTCTGAGGTTCAAGTGAGCAAGGATTTGACCTATGTTGAGAAACCTATTCGTATCCTGGATTATAAGGATAAGGTTTTGCGGAACAAAGTCATTCCTTTGGTTTTAGTTCAGTGGCAGCACCGAGGCACTGAGGAAGCTACTTGGGAGCTTGAGGACAGGATGCGTGAAGACCATCCTGAGTTGTTTTGATTTCATTCTTTAGTTGTATTCAGTTGCAAACTCTGTAAATGTTTGATTTGAATAAAGAATGTTTCTGATTTCTGTATTATATTCAGTACTTAAGATCTGATTTCGAGGACAAAATATCTTAAGTGGGAGAGAATGTAGTAGCCCGTAACCAAAATCAGTAATTAAGGAATTAATCATAATTACTTGGAAAGAGTTCGGAAGCTCCGAAGGTGAGTTCGGAAGCTCCAAACAGGATCGGAAGCTCCGATGCAGGATCGGAAGCTCCAATGGTATTACGTCAGGCATGATGTGTGGTTGGATCGGAAGCTCCGATCAGGATCGGAAGCTCCGATCACCCCTATCCGAAGTCAACAAGTGATATTTTGACACGTGGCAGATCAGGATCTTCGGAAGCTCTGATGGCAGGATCGGACGTTCCGATCGAGGTTCGGACGTTCCGATCGAGGATAGGAGGCTCCGATCATTGTCTATAAATAGAAGGCCGAGAATTCATTTTCAATTGCCAATTCCGGATTTCCTCTCTACTCTAGTTGAAAGAGTTGATGCCCCGCTAGCCAACTTGTGGCTAAGGGCTTTGAGAGTCTCTTTTTGTAAACAATCTTTGTTTAATATAATATACGTTCTTTAAATGGCATTCACTTTATCTTATTATTATATAATGATATACTATTGTTATTTTGATAAAGACCTTGAATATACTAAAGTAAGCTGAGATAGTGAATATAGAGAGATTACTGTCATGAAACACATCTTATGTTCACTGTATATTCTAAACAGTTCCTAGTCAATTGAGCCGTCCACAAATAAGGATAAGGATCGCTCGAGATTGAGACTAGCATTTGCGATGCCGAGTACCACGTTTCATTGGTATGGAACATAGAGATGTTCGAAGCATGCAAATGGATATTCATATGATGAATGATCGAACTACCCTATTCGGACTTTCCAAGTGGTTATCACTTATCGAGTGGATATAGTCCGCGGTTTTGGTTGTACACCATTAGTCCTTATTACTTGAAACATCATTGAGACTTTATATGCTAGTACTGTGCTTTGACTCATTTACCGACTCTATTAGGGTCATCAGGTGTCGGGATTCGATATAGTTACGACACATATAGGAGTCGATGCTTTGTTGTCAAGGATTCACCGCACACTTGCGAGTGTGGATATCCTATGCAATCTGAGGAGATATTAGTGTGACGAATCTCTGGCCAGAGTACATGATGTGTTTTAGGTTACTTGGTTTCCTAGTAGCACATGCGATGTCACTATTTGATCTTCAAGATGCATTGCATAGTTATCGAATCTCGAACGACTCTCGTTGCACCAATGGTTGCTGATTCGATCGGGATATATGGATGAAGGGACCGTACTGTACGCTAACCAAAATCTACTGGTTCTTGCAGGCACTATCAGTGATACCTAGGGAATCATGGGGCGATGTTGCTAGACGCTCTTACCATGATTCGATGGGCAAGTCGGAAATTGTTGTTCCGAGTCACAAGGAGTTGTGAGCCCACGACTAGCTGTATCCCTGAACCATTGAGGGTCACACAAGTAATGGATTTCTAATTCCCGTTGAGATAATTAAATTTAAAGAGTTAAATTTAGTGGATAAAGAAGTAGGACTTCTTATTTAAAAGTAGAGGGAGTAAGATTTCCTAAAATGACATATTGATGGACATTTTTGGAAACCACTGAATTCGGATTCAGAAAATTTGTCTTGACTTTAAAAGATGCAGAAATGGTTTCTGTGCACATTGGTGAAATTGATTTATCAATCTGAGTCACGATGAATTTTATATTAATTTCTGAACATGCGGGCTTTGCTTGTCAGGCTTGAACTTATGACTAATGGGCCCTAAGATGTTAGCAGCCCATATTATAAATAATTTATTGCAGTACAGAAATTAAAACAATCAAGGCATAAAATTCGAAACCCTAGAGCTCTCTCTCTAGAGAATTCGGCCGCCCCCCTCCCCTACTGTGTTCGAGAATTTCAGTCTGCAAATTTCGAATTTGCAGTCTGAATTAGCAGATCAAATCTGTTATTTCTCTTCGTAGAAACTTTTGATAGACTTTCTAGTGCAGTCTATCAGAGGGATTAAACTTCTGTTCGTGGACCTGATTGAAGAAAAGTTCGTTCATCAGTTCCTGGGATATACAACAAGAGCAGTTTAATCTATTGGTGTCCATAATCTCGCTTCGAGATTTTAAGGTAAAATTTATATTGTTTAAATTTTATGTTATCAATTTTAATCGTAGGAATTTGATACCCATAATATGGAATTGTTCCATATAAAATTTTAAAACTTCCGCTGCATCGGGTATCACTTTCTTTTTCGATCCGGAGAACGACAGTGTTCCAATAGTGGTATCAGAGCCAGGTTATTCTCGGATTTTACGATTAAAATATTGTTCAATTGTACAAGCCTCGATTTTTCAGAAAAATAAAACTAAAAAAAAAAATTTAAGTTTTCGGGGGGCTGCCTGCTGCCCGAAAAGGCAGCGGGCGGCCGCTGCCCTGCGCGCAGAGTGTCTGCGCGCAGCTGGGCCGCGGATGCGGCCCAGCAGTCCAGCGTGCTGGGCTAGGGCAAACGTTGCTCTATCCCAGCACGTAGCTGGGCCGCACCCAGCTGCCCAGCGAAGGGCTGGGCCCCCGGCCCGATTGTCGGGGACTGCCCGGGATCGTCCCAGGCAGCCCAGAAAAATTAAAATTTTATTTTTTGAAATTTTGAATTTCAGCCCGTTAATTGTTATCGGGCCCAGTTTTTGGCCCGATTGAAAATTGTTTCAGATGGTCCACGAGGCAATGGGTCAAAATTGTTTGAGCCCAAAATTTTTAAGAAAATTAATTTTTGGATAAATTTTGAATTTTGGAAATTTATAAATTTAATCCAATAAATTAAAATCTTTAAATTAATAATTTTGGTACAATTGATAATAAAATATGATTTTATGTATAAAATTGGATTTTATATGTAAAATATGATTTTATGGATAAACTAGATAAAATATGATTTTATATATAAAATAAGATTTTATGTATGAAATATGATTTTATCTATTTAAATTTATTGCCATTGCATGTTATCCAATGAATTAATTTTGAATTAAATATTGGATAAGGATGATCGATTGTCATGACCAATGTTATAGGTGTATGTTAGGTTGTTTACATTTGGCTTTATTATTGATTGTTGGGTTTTATTAATGGGCATGGTTTATGGCCCAATTTGATTTTATCATTTGTAATAAAAGTGGGCCTGGTTTACGGCCCGTTCTCACCCCTATAATGTATCCCTTTATTTGTCATAGTAATTTATTGTAAATTCACTAGAAATAGTGGGAGATTTTGAAGATGGATGTGGGCCCAGCAAGCAATGATAAAGACTGAAGAAATGTAAATTGAAAGCACAATGTAATAGGATTGCATTGCATACTTGCATATTACCTAGGATTGGACTTAGACTCGTGATTGGCAACCACGGGTCGATTAGTAATGGAATCGATCATCCTAAAATAATATATGATATTATTGTTGTATGCATGTTTAGACTAAATTTTATGAATCCCGCAAGCATACAAATTTTGAATGATGAGACAAATTTTTCGAAATTAAAATCCCTCATTTTAAATATGATTTAAAATTGATATCAAGATAAACAAAAGGGCATTTAAATATTGTTTAAATGTTCCTACCTTCCATCAACGATCAATGTATGAGATGCTACCCGCGGGCATGGTCCGGCTCATATTATTGGGGGGGCTCGTTCGTCGGAAAGCTGTACATTAGATCGACACATGTTGTAAGTTGGGTGGAACTCCTATGGGATTGGCTCATATTATTGGGGATCCACATGGCGACCGTCCATCACAACTTAATATTGATGGGTCATCTTGACATATCACAATAAACGGCGTCATATTATTGGGCCCTTACTGGACATGAGGTAAATAACATGGGGATTGTTTTGGAAACAATTGGGCTCTACCTTTTGAAGAGCATGGTTGGTTGATATTATTCGGGACCATGTTTTGTCAATTGGGCTCCATGTTCCCACTAAAGAAAATAATTCTCTCGTTTTCACTAGAGGGTGGTGGAATCGTTAAAATAGTGGGAGTGTAATTCATAAAATTAAACTCACCTTATTTTATGTCTTAGTAAATTAATTAAACAATCACTGATTATTGTCTGTTTCTTTTCAGTATTTCATTAAGATGAATTCGCGCAATCCACTATTCTCTATTCTCGAACAAAACAAACTGACTGGCGCAAACTATACGGAATGGTTCCGTAAGTTGAAGATTGTCTTGACCTCGGAGAAGATGTTCTACGTGTTAGAAAAATCTCCTCCGAAGGAAGCACCAGCTGATATAAGTTCGGAAGAGTTGGCCAAACTTGATAAATGGTGGGACCATGATATCAAGGCCAAATGCTATATGCAAGCTTCGATGTCTGATGAACTCCAAAGGCAATTTGAGGATACCGTAAATGCTGCTGACATTCACGTACAACTCAAGGAACTTTTTGGGGCTCAATCGAGAGCTGAAAGGTTCGCTACTGTAAAAGAGTTAATGACATGTCGCATGCGTGAAGGGACTTCGGTCCGTGATCATGGGGTACGCATGATTTGGCTCATTCAGAAGTTGGTAACGCTTGAATTGGTATTGGAGCATGAACTCAATGTGGACTTATTACTTCTCTCTCTTCCTTCATCGTTTGACGGTTTTGTGGTGAATTTCAATATGAACAAGATAGAGGCCTCCCTTGAAGAGATGGTCAATATGCTTGTAACTTATGAAGCCACTTTAAAGAAGGATAAACCGGTTCTCTTGGTGGGCTCCTCTTCTTCTGCAAAGAAGGGGCCAAGTACAAAGGGTAAGAAACGTTCTGCCCCATCCAAGAAAACCAGACCCGAGAAGAAAAACAAGACAAAGGCTTCAAACGGTGAAAAATCCAAGGATGTTTGCCATCACTGCAAGAAACCCGGTCATTGGAAACGTAACTGCAAGGAATATCTCGAGCAGTTGCGAACTGCGAAGGGTATGTTTTATATTGAAATAAATGTTTCACTTAATACTACTTCTTGGGTATTGGATACCGGATGTGGATCTCACATTTGCAATGATTTGCAGGTGATGACAAGAAGCCGCAAGCTTAGGATGGGTGAGACCCAGCTGAGGCTCGGAAATGGTTCTCGAGTTGAAGCAAAAGCTATGGGAGACATTTGTTTAATTTTGCAGAATGATTTTAAGTTATTTTTTAGAGATGTTTTATATGTGCCAGATTTGGTTAAAAACATTATTTCTATTTCTATGCTTGATAGAGATGGTTTTTTTTGCAATTTTGTGAATGGGATTTGCAATATTTACAAGAATAAATGTTTAATTGGATGTGGAAAACTTGAAAACGATCTATATAACTTAAAATTAAAAGACGTTCCAATTAATTATGTTGATAAACTGGTAACAACAAATAAAAGGAAAATTGATAATCAAAACCCGGCAAACCTTTGGCATGCTAGGCTAGGTCATGTTTCCTCAAGGAGGATGAACAAGCTAGTGGGAGAGGGCATGTTTGATATGTCTGATATTAACTCTCTACCTACTTGTGAGTCCTGCCTGAAAGGAAAAATGACTAAATCTCCTTTCAAAGGAAAACCTGAGCATAGTCAAAATCTATTGGATTTGATCCATATAGATGTTTGCGGACCATTTAGTATTGGTACAAAATCTGGTCACACCTACTTCATTACCTTTACTGATGATTATTCTAGGTATGGGTACTTATATTTGATGAAATATAAGTCTGAATCATTTGAAAAGTTCAAAGAATTCAAGGCTGAAGTAGAAAACAAACTAGGTAAGAGTATTAAAGCACTTCGATCAGATCGAGGTGGAGAATACTTAAGTACCGAGTTCTTGGATTATCTAAAAGAGAATGGGATTCTCTCTCAGTGGAATCCTCCTATGACACCTCAGCTGAATGGTGTTTCGGAGCGTCGCAATCGAACCTTGTTGGACATGGTTCGATCTATGATGAGCTTCACTGAGCTCCCACCTTCGTTTTGGGGCTATGCTCTTGAAACGGCGGTATTTTTGTTGAACAACGTCCACACTAAAGCAGTGGACAAAACACCATACGAGTTATGGAATGGCAAAGCTCCTAAGTATTCGTACTTGAGGATTTGGGGATGTCCTGCTTACGTGAAGCAAACAGTGGGAGATAAGTTGGATAGTCGATCCACCTTATGTTATTTTGTAGGGTATCCGAAGAATTCAATCGGATATTATTTCTATCATCCTACTGAAACAAAAGTGTTTGTTTCAAGGAATGACACCTTCTTGGAGAAGGAGTTCTTATTAGATAAGAAAGGCAAGATGATGGAACTCGAAGAAATTCGAGAAGAACCCGAGATACAAAATAACGATCCTATACCTCAAGAATAATCAGAAGACACGCCTATTACTAGAAGATCCGAGAGGACTTCTAGGCCTCCTATTAGATATGGTCTTCTTCTTGAAGGGGATCAAAGTGAACCCGACATTGGATGTGATCCGAGAAACTTCAAGGAAGCAATTTCTGATGCTGATTAGAACTTATGGCTTGAAGCTATGCAGTCGGAAATAGACTCGATGCATGCAAACCAAGTTTGGTATTTAGTAGATCCTCCCGATGGAATATTTCCAATAGGGTGTAAATGGATCTACAAGAGAAAGCTTGGGCCTGATGGTAAGGTACTGACCTACATGACACGATTAATTGCAAAAGGTTACACTCAAAGACAAGGTGTTGACTACGATGAAACTTTTTCACCAATCGCAATGTTCAAGTCCATAAGAATCCTTATTGCCATTGCTGCATGGTATGACTATGAGATATGGCAAATGGATGTAAAGACTGCATTCCTTAATGGAAACATTAAGGAAGAGATCTATATGATGCAGCCCGAGGGATTCACATCCATGGGAAGCGAGCATAAGGTATGTAAGCTTCAGAGATCGATCTATGGTCTCAAACAGGCATCAAGAAGTTGGAACCAGAAATTTGATGAAACAATAAAGGACTTTGATTTTATCAAGAACCCGGAGGAACCGTGCGTGTACAAGAAAGTATTTAAGGATGCTGTGATATTCCTAGTACTTTATGTTGATGACATCTTACTCATTGGGAATGATGTAGGGATGTTGCAGTCAACAAAGATATGGTTTCCAGGTAGATTCTCGATGAAGGATTTGGGTGAGGCGTCCTATATTCTAGGGATACAGATCTATAGAGATAGATCTAAGAGAATGATAGGACTTACTCAAGCTACCTACATCGACACTATATTGAAAAGGTTTTCAATGGATGAGTCCAAGAGAGGACATCTACCTATGTGTCATGGAGTCTCTCTATCCAAGTCTATGTGTCCCAAGACTGACGAAGAGATAGAGAAAATGACACACATACCATATGCGTCAGCCATAGGGAGTATCATGTATGGGATGATATCTACCAGATCGGATGTGGCATTTGCTCTGAGTGTCACGAGCAGATATCAAGCCAATCCCGGTAAAATTCATTGGAAAGCCGTGAAGGATATTCTTAAGTACTTGAGAAGAACTAAGAATGTATTCATGGTTTATGGAGGAAGAGAACTGAAATTAGAAGGCTATACCGACTCTAGCTTCCAAAGTGACGTGGATGACTCGAAGTCAACCTCTGGATTTGTGTTCATGCTCAATGGCGGTGCTGTCTCTTGGAAGATTTCCAAGCAGGACACCACAGCGGATTCCACCACTGAGGCAGAATACATTGCGGCATCAGCTGCTGCTAAAGAGGCCGTTTGGATGAGGAATTTCGTCCAAGAGTTGGGCGTTATTCCTGAAGTTGTTGGTCCAGTCCCGGTGTACTGTGACAAAACGGGTGCCGTTGCTCAGGCAAAGGAACCAAGGTCTCATCAAAGATCCAAACACGTACTGAGGAAATACCACATCATCCGGGAGATCGTGGAAAGAGGAGACATCACTGTCGAGAGAGTGGCCTCTGCAGACAATATAGCAGATCCACTTACTAAGCCCTTGCCAGGACCATTATTTGACAAACATCGCGAAGCAATGGGACTACGTAGTATGACTAGTTGGCTTTAGGGCAAGTGGGAGATTGAAAGAGTTGATGCCCCACTAGCCAACTTGTGGCTAAGGGCTTTGAGAGTCTCTTTTTGTAAACAATCTTTTTTTAATATAATATATGTTCTTTAAATGGTGTTCAGTTTATCTTATTATTATATAATGATATACTATTGTTATTTTGATAAAGACCTTGAATATACTAAAGTAAGATGAGATAGTGAATATAGAGAGATCACTGTCATGAAACACATCTTATGTTCACTGTATATTCTAAACAGTTCCTAGTCAATTGAGCCGTCCACAAATAAGGATAAGGATCGCTCGAGATTGAGACTAGCATTTGCGATGCCGAGTACCACGTTTCATTGGTATGGAACATAGAGATGTTTGAAGCATGCAAATGGATATTCATATGATGAATGATCGAACTACCCTATTCGAACTTTCCAAGTGGTTATCACTTATCGAGTGGATATAGTCCGCGGTTTTGGTTGTACACCATTAGTCCTTATTACTTGAAACATCATTGAGACTCTATATGCTAGTACTGTGCTTTGACTCGTTTACCGACTCTATTAGGGTCATCAGGTGTCGGGATTGGGTACAGTTACGACACATATAGGAGTCGATGCTTTGTTGTCAAGGATTCACCGCACACTTGCGAGTGTGGATATCCTATGAAATTTGAGGAGATATTAGTGTGACGAATCTCTGGCCAGAGTACATGATGTGTTTTAGGTTACTTGGTTTCCTAGTAGCACATGCGATGTCACTATTTGATCTTCAAGATGCATTGCATAGTTATCGAATCTCGAACGACTCTCGTTGTACCAATGGTTGTTGATTCGATCTGGATATATGGATGAAGGGACCGTACTGTATGCTAACCAAAATCTACTGGTTCTTGCAGGCACTATCAGTGATACCTAGGGAATCATGGGGCGATGTTTCTAGACGCTCTTACCATGATTCGATGGGCAAGTCGAAAATTGTTGTTCCGAGTCACAAGGAGTTGTGAGCCCACGGCTAGCTGTATCCCTGAACCATTGAGGGTCACACAAGTAATGGATTTCTAATTCCCGTTGAGATAATTAAATTTAAAGAGTTAAATTTAGTGGATAAAGAAGTAGGACTTCTTATTTAAAAGTAGAGGGAGTAAGATTTCCTAAAATGACATATTGATGGACATTTTTGGAAACCACTGAATTCGGATTCAGAAAATTTGTCTTGACTTTAAAAGATATAGAAATGATTTCTGTGCACATTGGTGAAATTGGTTTATCAATCTGAGTCACGATGAATTTTATATTAATTTCTGAACATGTGGGCTTTGCTTGTCAAGCTTGAACTTATGACTAATGGGCCCTAAGCTGTTAGAAGCCCACATTATAAATAAGTTATTGCAGTACAGAAATTAAAACAATCAGGGCATAAAATTTGAAACCCTAGAGCTCTCTCTCTAGAGAATTCGGCCGCCCCCCTCCCCTACTGTATTCGAGAATTTCAGTCTGCAAATTTCGAATTTGCAGTCTGAATTAGCAGATCAAATCTGTTATTTTTCTTCGTAGAAACTTCTGATAGAATTTCTAGTGCAGTCTATCAGAGGGATTAAACTTCTGTTCGTGGACCTGATTGAAGAAAAGTTCGTTCATCAGTTCCTGGGATATACAACAAGAGCAGTTTAATCTGTTGGTGTCCATAATCTCGCTTCGAGATTTTAAGGTAAAATTTATATTGTTTAAATTTTATGTTATCAATTTTAATCGTAGGAATTTGATACCCATGATATGGAATCGTTCCATAAAAAATTTTAAAACTTCCGCTGCATCGGGTATCACTTTCTTTCTCGATCTGGAGAACGACAGTTCCAACACTAGTTGTATTCGAGTTGTTCTAGCCTTCCTAGGCTCGACCCGGGAGTCGTCGAGGCGTTCGATAGTCGTAGCGGAGTTGTGCCCAAGTTCTGGAGGCATCGACATCAAAGGGCTAACGACGGACGAAGGTATAGCTTTTGCTTCCTAAAAATATTTAGGAGTATGCTTTAGCTTAGTTAAGGCTTTTAGAGCGCTATAATGATAGTAGTATCATTTGGCAGTGTAGCGCGGATTATAGGCGTGGACCTAGGGCTGATAGCACTTGCCTAGTATTTGAGGTACGGAAGTACTGTTCGAGATATCCTGACTGAGTATGCATGTATTATGTGACTGCATGATTTATATGTCATTGATTTATGCTGCATTCATTTGCATACTGAGCTTTCTCCTTCGAGATGTCTGTTAGTAGGGTTTTTCCATATCCTGTTAGTGGTTGGACTTCCATCGATTTGGGTCCGGCATATCCACTGGTATTATGGTATGGGAGCCACTTCCTGAAGCAACGGCACAGCGTGCTACATACCAGGGCCCGGTCTGTCTCTATTATCTGATCCTTGACCTCGAGTTTATAGGGAGTTCACTTTGCATGCATGTATACTCATACTCTCGTATTGAGCGTTTTATGCTCACGTCTCGTACTCTGTGTTCTGGACACCCTATTCCATGGGGCAGGTTTGCGATTGGACGAGGCGGGTGGATCCAAGAGGGGCTAGGCAGTGGTTGGCCAGCTGGAGCTTCGTCTAGGTTTTATTTCTGTTGTTTTGGGTTGATATAGCTATTCGATTTGGTTGTATAATATTTGGATAAATTACAGATTCCTTTCCTTGGGATTGTATTTGTTTATGGTTTCCGCAAGTTTATTCTGATATCTGTTTAATTAAGTTAATTGCATGCCTAAGTTCTGTTTAGTAGGTGATCCAGGTAAGGGTCACTACACGTTCACGCTAAACTGATGGTGTATTATGGAAAATCATGAGCATGTAGGATTTTGTTTTAGGTGGTGTTTGAACTTATCTAAGGCTGTAATTTATATAACTCGTCCTTACTTATGTTGTTGTTTGCATTTTATTTTTGCATGTATTTCTCGAGAGCGAGCAAGAGTTAAGTATGGGGGTGTTGATGAGTCCATTTTGTATGAATTATTCTGTGCTATTTTATGTCTATTTTGTGTGCATTCATATTGTTTTTATGTGTTTTTATGTGTTTTAGTGCATGTGTGTGTATTTCACTCTCTGGGTTAATTTTGTAGCAAAATAGATTTTTGAAGAATGAATTACGGAGCAGCCTTGATAAAAAATTCAATTTTAATTTTAGAGAGATCCAAATCCGATCTCCACTGTTCAAAATGAATTCAAGATGTTTTGAATCTGCTGTCCAAATTTCACCTTCATCCGACGGCTAAAACTCAAGATATGATTTTTTTTTCAAGAAAACTGTGCGCTGGAAAAGACACATGCATGGACCCAGTAACGGACCTGGCACGGGGTCCGTGCATGTCGCGAGAAAAAAAATAGTTTGGGGCAAAAAGTTGCTCGCTCGAGTGCATGTTTAGGCGCTCGAGCGAGCCCGAAGTGCGGAAAAGGGAAAAAAATAGAATTTCGGAAATTAAATCTCTTATTTTGAAGGCTTTATTTTTTGGGCTTTTCAATGCCATATATATAGAACATAAAAGAGCAGATTTTGGGGGAAGATCGCACGCACAACACAGAGAAGGAGGCGGTTAGGCTTGGAGATTGGAGATCTGCTCCATCGTCATCAGAGTTTTTCTTTTTTTATTCTTTTTGTTTGAATTATAGTTCCAATTATTGAGTAGATTTTATTCAACCAAGACGGCGTGATTGCGCCGAACAAATTCATGTAGAAAACTTGGATGTTTATTTGGGATTTTTCAAACTTGATTTTATTTTATTGATTGTTAGATTCATATTTGTCTTGTGGATAGTCTGATCAACTGTTTGCTTGCATGTTAATCGGTTCCAATTCGACAGATGAGGGATTGATTTTGATCACTTTGATAATCAACACATGGTAAAACCGACTACAAATAGAATTCGATTTCAGTGTGCGGTTTTGGTGTAAACTGAATTTTCACAAATATTTAATGCATTAAAATTTTATTAAAATTACGAAAGATTAATCCGTCAATATTTGAATAGGTTTGATTGTTCTAAAAATAGACCTTTGAACAAGTTAGGAGAATTCCCGTAATCTAAGATTAAATCTGAGTCCCGAATCGGCTACATGTTACATGATTTATTCAGTACCTGCGTGTGTCTTGGTTGTCTCGTTTTAATTAATTTTTTTTTTCAACTATTTTAATTCTTATTTTAAGCAGTTTTTATTTTAAATTCTTATTTTATTTAAATCAAATCTCTCTTTATGATTTTGTCAAGATTAAGTAAAATAGTTAATTCTTGAGAATCGACTACAGTCCATGTGGGATCGATACTTGGACTCTCTGTCCACTTTACTATTACTTGACCTATTGCTCTTGCTAGTAAATACCGAATTAAGCGGTCAATGCATAATTTTCATTATCTGCACGCGTATGTGATCAACCATAGCAAAAATACATAGATGACGAGTTGGTCTAACCAAACTTTTCCAACACTCGGCTATATTGTTATTTATAACACCTCATCTGTAAGACCCAAAAATATTAAGTTATTAATTACGGAATTAAAGATTTAAATTTCGGCTCAAAAATATTTAATTTGAGGATTTACGGATTTTAAGATTTTAATATCCGAAATTCTTAAATTAAAAGATTATAATTTTTGAATTGGTTAATTATGGGATTGAAGATTTAAATTCCGAGTTTTGGGAATCAAAGAAGATTTTATTTGAAGGTGAAACTCGCGCAGGAATCGAATTGTAATTATCGAAGTGTCAGGGGTAAGGCCCGAGATTATTTAATTTTAATTCGAGAATATTTAAGTTGAGAATTTTTTGACTTTAGATTTAAATTCCAATATTCTTAAATTATTTAGGATTTAAATTGAATTAAAAGATTGGTCGAGGATTGATTTGCAATTACTGAAGAGTTCAGGGACTAAATTTCAAATAAATCAATATATATCTAAATTGTCACCATTTTCCTTGCAATTCACGTGGAATCAGCAGAAGCTAAGGAGAGAAGTCTGAAAACTCATTTCACGCCACTTTTCAACCTTTTTAAGCTCCGATAAAAATTGATCCGCCCAATAGAATTTTCGATTGATCATATATTTGCGATCACGGGTTCAAGTGCTACGTTTTGACGTAAGTTTAAAGAAGTTTTACCATATTTTAATTTTAAGATGTTGTTATAATTAAGATTTGATTGTATAAACATGTTCTAGTATATACGACGATAGCATATCTAAGACGGATCGAGAAAAGATAGTCGTTTGGACATGTTTTCGAATTATTGAAGAATTTTGTAAAACCTGAATTTTTGGGGCTGTTGATCACGTGTATGACTTGATGAATTGGTGATGATATAATGTTTAAATGTTGGTATAATTGATGTTCAAGATTTTGAAAATACCGAGTTCGAACCGTTACGCCGGCGGTTTGCTTTTTAATAAGATTTCAGCTATAGATTGAACTTAGCAATGAATATCAGATTCGATAAAGATATTAGACATGTTTTACACTTCATTTCAGTTGGGAATTGAAGTTATTGAAGTCGAGTCATCGAGTTCGAGCCGTTTGGAATATTGAATCAGAAATGAGAGCAACAAAGAGCTTGAGCTATCAAGGTTGAGTTGAGCAGAATTTGATGACAGATTTGGCTAGCTTGAAGTTGATCAGTATTTGCAAGAGTTTGAAAAGATTCAAGATGTTTGAATCAAGATCAAAGGTATGAATAGACATTAGATTTAATGGGAAGAATAACTTGAGATTGATTTTGATTATCGAGTTTCCAAAATCACATACTTAAATGTTTATGTGCTTTTATATGCTTTAATTAACATTGTTGCCTTGAATGATTATTGAATTATGTGTTCAAGATGTTTTATAGTATTTGTATGGTTTAATTAATCAAGATTATGTTTCATTCATCTTGAACCCTACCTCGAAAAGCATAGAGGGATGATTGGCCTAGATTGCGAAATGACGTTTGGAGGGCTATAGTTGAGTGGCACGGAATGTAGATTTACTTATAGAGCTAGATGACTCACTATAGTTGCACAAAGTCAGGAGAATTGAGATATTTAACGCCACCTCGATTGGGTAAGTTTGTGGTCGGTTAAAGATTTTAATTCCCCGGGATCCCAAGAACTATGATTTATTGATATCATATTTGATAGCCTATTCCTTGAAACATGCATTATATTTATGCATTAACCTAGATATTTCTACGGTTTAGAATATGCGTTTATAAATGCTAGCATGTTATTGTATGTCATTCAAGATATGAATGTGTATATATTCTTGGTATGATATTTCCATAGATGAACAACTATGCTTTAAGAATTGAAGAATTGATTACGCTTTTATGATTTACATGTTATTACATGTTTATAATTTAAGATTATTATGGCATATATATTAAATATGCTTATATGATGTATATGCATGTCGTTCATACTGAGATGTATTTTCACCGAAATTATCCGATTGTTGCTTTGTTTGTATGTGTGCATTGCATCAGGTTGGGGCATGAATGAGTTAGATATGGCTTGGATAGTACGGGATTTAAAGATTAGAAGTGGTGACTTAGGTTTTAAGCATATGACATGTATTTTATGATTTATGAAACATGTTAGAAAAACAAGAAATATTGTATATGTTTTTGTTGTCGAGTATTGATTAATACTGGAGATCTCATGTATTACAGATGTGTAGATTGATGTTGAAATGCATGTCAATTATGTAGAATCATGTTGAAAAGCTTATATGATAGATTGTATCATTTTTCAGATTTGAAAAGCTTAAATGTTGAACTTTGAGTACAGGGAACGGACCCCGTGCATGGGTCCATGTACCCGAATGATGTTGAAGATGTTCAGAATAAAGAAGGCATGGACCCCGTGCCAAGATCCGTGTAGGGGTCTGTGTGGTCTGGAATGAAAGTAGTAGCTTCAAAAATTTTGAAACTTGGGCACGGACCCGGGCACAGGGTCCGTGTACCTTGCATCTTTTAATTGTGCGTACAGGTTAATGCACGGACTCGAGCACGGACCTATGCATGGAGTCCGTGTACTTTTAAAAAAAATTCAGTCTTTGATTATATTGTTTCTAGTTTGATTCAATTATGATTAATTGTTAATTTGCCCTAAGAAAATATTAGCAACCCGAGGTCCCCACAACATGTGATATCAAAGCAGAAAGTTCTTGGACTCAAATAGAAGTTGAGCGGGGTAGATTGAGTCACATATATTTCTAGTATTTCCTGATTATGCTTTACTTGAATTGAGAAATTGTATGCGAACATGATTTATTGATTGAACACTGCTTGCTCTACTGATATGAGAATTACATGCTTATATGCTAAGATGCATGCATGATTATTGAATTTATAAGCGTAAGTGAATTCATTATAAGCATGTATTATTTGAAAAACATAAGAATTATCAATCATGTGTTATATTCAGAAGCATGCGATTCTATGTTATACAGACATGTATTCCATAATCTTTGTATTATATATTGCTTCTGTTATAGAGTAAGACAGATTTTGCAGACAGAACAAAGCAGTGTTGTGGTATGTTTTGAACCGATAAATAAGATGATTGCACAGAGGAGGATGTTAGATGAACAACTCCAAAGTTATTAATCACAAACTCAGAAAGATACAGAATGTGCTATGGCTAGAAAGGGGTTGAGTTAAAGAGCTGGATCAGTTGTTCAAGTGAAGAATATTCAGATTAACATAAAACCAGCCTGATTATATATCAACTCCATGCCTTAGCAAGAAGTTGGTGGATTGTGAAGAAGAGATAGCTGAAGAGTAGAGGTACTGAAATGGTTTGGCAGGTAAGTAAACATAATTGTTTCTTTTTGTATTTGATAGAGAAGATAGAAATGCAGAATTTGCAGAACAGAAGCATAACAACTTGAATGAGTTGATTGAAGCCAATGACAGAATAAAGAAACTACGAACCGGTTGTATGAGGCAGAGTAGAATTGTAGTGACCCTTACCCGGATCACCTACTAAACAGAACTTAGGCATGCAATTAACTTAATAAAACAGATATCAGAATAAAACTGCGGAAACCAATAACATTATACAATCCCAAGTAAAGGAATCTGTAATTATCCAATAATATACAACCAAATCGAATAGCTGTATAAAACCCAAACAACAGTAATAAAACCTAGACGAAGCTCCAGCTGGCCAACCACTGACTAGCCCCTCCTGGATCCACCCTCCTCGTCCAATCGCAAACCTGCCCCATGAAATAGGGTGTCCAGAAAATACAGAGTACGAGACGTGAGCATAAAACGCTCAGTGCGAGAGTATGAGTATACATGCATGCAAAGTGAACTCCCTATAGACTCGAGGTCAAGGATCAGATAACAGAGACAGACCGGGCCCTGGTATGTAGCACGCTGTGCCGTCGCTTCAGGAGGTGGCTCCCATACCGAGATAACTGTGGATACGCCGGACCCAAATCGATGGAAGTCCATCCACTAACAAGATAGGGTACAACCCTACTAACAGACATCTCGAAGGAGATACAGCAAGATGCAAATGAATGCAGCATAATATCATGACATATAAATCATGCAGTCACATAATACATGCATACTCAGTCAGGATATCTCGAACAGTACTTTCGTACCTCAAATACCAGGTAGGCACTACCAGCTCTAAGTCCAAGCCTAAAGTCCGCCTACACAGCGAAATGATACTACTATCATTATAGCGCCCTAAAAGCCTTAACTAAGCTATAGTATACTCCTAAATATTTATAGGAAGCAAAAGCTATACCTTCGTCCGTCGTTAGCCCTTTGATGTCGATGCCTCCAGAACTTGGGCACAACTCTGCTACGACTACCGAACGCCTCTCCGACCTCCGGACCAAGCCAAAGAAGACTAGAACAGCTCCAAAAGAACTAGAAATAGAGAGGAAATCCGGAATTGGCAAGGAGAAATGAAGTCTCGGCCTTCTATTTATAGACAACGATCGGAACTTCCGATCCCTGATCGGAATGTCCGAACCTCGATCGGAACGTCCGATCCTGCCATCGGAGCTTCCGAAGATCCTGATCTGCCACGTGTCAAAATATCACTTGATGACTCCGGATAGGGGTGATCGGAACGTCCGATCCTGATCGGAGCTTCCGATCCAGCCACACGTCATGGATGACGTAATATCATCGGTGCCTCCGATCCTCATCGGAGCTTTCGATCCCGATCGGAGCTTCCGATCGTCCCTTCGGAGCTTCCGATCCGTCCAATCCCCAATTTATTTAATTAGCATTAATCCTTTAATTACTCAATTAGGGCACGGGCTACTACATTCTCCCCCACTTAAGATATTTCGTCCTCGAAAACAGATCTTAAGTACCGAATGCAAATACAGAAATCAGAAACATTCTTTATTCAAATCAAACGTTTACAGAGTTTGCAACTGAATACAACTTAAAGAATGAAATCAAAACAACTCAGGATGGTCTTTACGCATCCTGTCCTCAAGCTCCCAAGTAGCTTCCTCAGTGCCTCGGCGCTTCCACTGAACTAAAACCAAAGGAATGACTTTGTTTCGTAAAACCTTATCCTTATAATCCAGGATACGAAGAGGTTTCTCAACATAAGTCAAATCCTTGTCTACCTGAACCTCAGACCGCTGCAGAATATGAGATTCATCTGCCACATACCGTCGCAACAGAGATACGTGGAACACGTCGTGAATGCTGGATAGATGCGGTGGCAAAGCTAGTCGATAAGCCAAATCGCCAATACTCTCCAAGATCTCAAACGGACCGATAAATCTGGGAGACAACTTGCCCTTAAGGCCAAATCTGAGAATCTTGCGGAAAGGTGACACTCTCAGAAACACTTTCTCCCCGACCTCGAACTGAAAAGGCCTACGCTTGATATTAGCATAGCTGGCCTGACGATCCTGTGCAGTCTTAATCCGTTTCTTGATCTGATCAACAATGTCTATCGCCTGCTGGATAAACTCCGGTCCTTCAACCTGTCTCTCCCCCACTTCTTCCCAGAAGAGTGGAGTACGACAACGTCGCCCATACAACGCCTCAAAAGGTGCCATCCCAATACTAGTGTGATAGCTGTTGTTGTAAGCGAACTCGATCAACGGTAAATGATCTGCCAGGCTGAACCAAAATCCATGACGCACGCTCTAAGCATATCCTCTAACGTACGGATAGTGCGCTCTGACTGACCATCAGTCTCCGGATGATAGGCTGTACTCAAACTGAGAGTAGTACCCATCGCATGCTGAACACTCCCCCAGAATCTAGAAGTGAACCTGGGGTCCCGATCGCTGACAATGCTCACAGGCACTCCATGAAGTCGAACGATCTCCTGAATGTACAACCGAGCCATGCGATCTACAGAGTACTCTCGGCTATAGGCAATGAAATGCGCTGACTTGGTGAGTCGGTCCACCACCACCCAGATAGCATCACAGTTCCTCGGGGATACCGGCAAATGGGTCACAAAGTCCATAGTGATAAACTCCCATTTCCATTCAGGAATAGGCAGACTGTGAAGCAATCCTCCAGGTCGTCGGTGCTCTGCCTTGACCTGTTGACACACCAAACATCTCGAAACAAACTGATAAACACTGCGTTTCATTCCCTTCCACCAGAAACGAGTACGTAGATCCTTGTACATCTTGCTGCTCCTAGGATGAATACTCAACTTAGTGCGATGCGCCTGAGACAAAATCTCCTCTCGCAACTCTTCATCCTGCGGAATCACAAGCCTACCAGACAAACACAGAAAGCCATCTGACTGATAATGAAATCCAGACGAGCTACCCTCGTTAGCTAGACGAGCTAAACGCTGGGTCTTTGAATCAGACATCTGAGCATCTCGGATCCGCGAATACAAGGCTGGCTCAGATAATATCGTAAACATCTGGATACTCTGCATACCTTTCTTATGCTTGAAGGTAAAACCTGAAGTACAACAGTCACTGATCGCACTAGACATCGAACAAGTCTGAAGTGCGGATAATCGCACCTTGCGACTCAAAGCATCGGCGGTGAGATTAGCAGCTCCCAGATGGTACTTAATCTCGCAATCATAGTCCTTAAGCAAGTCCATCCAACGTTTCTGTCTCATGTTCAATTCTGCCTGAGTGAACAAATACTTGAGACTCTTATGGTCGGTGAAGATCTCAAATTTTTCGCCATACAGATAATGACGCCAGATCTTCAAAGCGAATACAATGGCTGCTAACTCCAGATCATGGACTGGGTAGTTGTCCTCGTGAAGCTTCAGCTGTCTAGAAGCGTATGCGATCACATGCCCATTCTGAGTCAGGACACAACCTAACCCCTGAAGAGAAGCATCCGTGTAAACTACATACCCTCCAGATCCTGACGGTAATGCTAACACCGGCGCAGAAGTCAACCGCCGTCGAAGCTCACGGAAATTCTCCTCACACTCGGAGGACCACTCGAAATTCACACCCTTGCGGGTAAGCTGCGTCAACGGTCGAGCTAACTGAGAGAAGTTCAGAATGAAGCGACGATAATACCCTGCTAGACCCAGAAAACTACGGATCTCAGCAACTGTCGTCGGACGCGACCAATTAAGTACCGCTTCAATCTTGCTTGGATCAACAGAAATCCCCTCCCTGGATATGATATGGCCAAGAAAAACCACTCTATCCATCCAGAACTCACACTTGCTCAGCTTGGCGTACAATTGCTCATCTCGAAGAGTCTGCAGTACCAACCGCAAGTGAAAAACATGCTCTTCCGTATTACGCGAATACACCAAGATGTCGTCAATGAAGACCACGACAAACTTGTCCAAATACTCCCTGAAGACACGGTTCATCAGATCCATGAATATAGCCGGCGCATTAGTCAAACCAAATGGCATCACTAGGAACTCGTAATGCCCATAGCGAGTACGAAATGCAGTCTTGGCTACGTCCTGATCACGGACTCTCAACTGATGATACCCAGATCTCAAGTCAATCTTGGAGTAAATTGATGTGCCCTGCAGCTGGTCAAACAAGTCATCAACACGAGGCAACGGATACTTGTTCTTCACAGTCACTCGATTCAGTTGCCGATAGTCAATGCACAGCCGCATCGACCCATCCTTCTTCTTTACGAAGAGAACAGGAGCTCCCCAAGGAGATACACTAGGACGAATGTACCCCTTGTCCAAAAGATCCTGTAGCTGATTCTTCAACTCACGCATCTCTGACGGAGCCAGACGATACGGTGCTCTAGAAATAGGCGAAGTACCCGGAATCAACTCTATGCCAAACTCGACTTCCCTAGCAGGAGGAAAACCCGGAATCTCATCAGGAAACACATCTGGAAATTCATCCACAACAGGAATGCTCTCTATCCCAATACTCTCAGCGGACAAATCAACTGCATAGATAAGGTAGCCTTCCCCGCCAGACTCCATAGCTCGACAGGCTCTCAAAGCTGATACCAAAGGCATCGGGGGTCGCGCTCCCTCACCATAGAAAAACCATCTCTCACTCCCTTCCGGATGAAAGCGTACTAATCTCTGATAGCAGTCCACTGAAGCTCGATAGGCAGTCAACACATCTATTCCCAGAATGCAATCAAAGTCGTCCATCGCCAGGACCATGAGATTCACCAACAGAACGTTCCCTTCGAACTCTAAAGGGCAACCCATCACTAGACGCTTAGCCAAAGCAGATTGGCCCGTCGGAGTAGAAACAGACATCACTACGTCTAGTGCAATGCATGGTAACTTATGCCTCTTAACAAAACGTGCAGAAATGAAGGAATGAGATGCACCAGTGTCAATAAGTACAAGAGCAGGTATACCATAAAGCATAAATGTACCTGCGATGACTTTCTCATTCTCCTCCACAGCCTGATCATGTCTCAGGGCAAACACCTGGCCAGAAGCTCGTGGCCTCAAATGAGAACTCCCAGCAGACTGTCCCTGCGACCTCTGCTGAACGGTAGCCTGAGAACCCGATCCTGTACCTGAACCAGAACCACCTCCCCCAGACAGTGGACAATCCCTCCGGATATGACCAGTCTCTCCACAACGAAAACAAGCTCCAGAAGCCCTGCGGCACTTGTCGGATGGATGGTTCTTCCCACAGTGATCACACTTGTCCTTCTTACCGAAACGGACAATACCTCCAGAACCAGAGGAAGAAGAAGATCCAGACTTCTTGAAAGTTTGGGCACGGGGACCCAAAGAACTAGCAGGTCTCGATTGAGAGAAAGACCTGTTCCGCCGAATGCTGTCCTCCGCCTGATGACAACGGCTCACCAAACCCTCGTAGGACATGTCGTCACCAACCGCCACACGGTCATGGATCTCAGGGTTAAGGCCCTGAAGGAACAGATTATACTTCATCTCTGAGCTATCAGCAATCTCGGGGCAATAGGATAGCAGATCAAAGAACCTCTGCTGATACTCATCAATAGACATGGTTCCCTGTCGCAGACTCAGTAGCTCGCCTGCCTTCGACTGTCGGAGTGCAGGAGGAAAATACCGCTTTTGGAAAGCTGTGCGAAACTCGGCCCAGGTGGCCACTCCTCTCGCCGCAACAAAAGGTGCAGAAGTAAACCTCCACCACCTACGCGCACGCCCATCCAGAAGATAGCCAAGGGTCTCCACCTTCTGCTCATCGGTGCATTGGAAAGTCTGAAAAGTCGTTTCCATGCGGTCTAACCAGTTCTCCGCATCCTCCGGAGACTCACCTCCAACTAAGGGCTTAGGACCCATAGCTAAGAATCGACGCACAGTGAAACGCTCGTCGTCATGGTGACGATGACGCCGTTCTCGACGAGGCTCCCGGTCGGCATCACCCCAACGCCCACCAACACTGCCATGAGAACTCTGGTCGTCACGATTTGACATCTACAAAAATACCTCAAGATGAGACTAAATCCCAAGAAATCTTTTGCATGCTCTGATACCATAAATGTAGTGACCCTTACCCGGATCACCTACTAAACAGAACTTAGGCATGCAATTAACTTAATAAAACAGATATCAGAATAAAACTGCGGAAACCAATAACATTATACAATCCCAAGTAAAGGAATCTGTAATTATCCAATAATATACAACCAAATCGAATAGCTGTATAAAACCCAAACAACAGTAATAAAACCTAGATGAAGCTCCAGCTGGCCAACCACTGACTAGCCCCTCCTGGATACACCCTCCTCGTCCAATCGCAAACCTGCCCCATGAAATAGGGTGTCCAGAAAATACAGAGTACGAGACGTGAGCATAAAACGCTCAGTGCGAGAGTATGAGTATACATGCATTCAAAGTGAACTCCCTATAGACTCGAGGTCAAGGATCAGATAACAGAGACAGACCGGGCCCTGGTATGTAGCACGATGTGCCGTCGCTTCAGGAGGTGGCTCCCATACCGAGATAACTGTGGATACGCCGGACCCAAATCGATGGAAGTCCATCCACTAACAAGATAGGGTACAACCCTACTAACAGACATCTCGAAGGAGATACAGCAAGATGCAAATGAATGCAGCATAATATCATGACATATAAATCATGCAGTCACATAATACATGCATACTCAGTCAGGATATCTCGAACAGTACTTTCGTACCTCAAATACCAGGTAGGCACTACCAGCTCTAAGTCCAAGCCTAAAGTCCGCCTACACAGCGAAATGATACTACTATCATTATAGCGCCCTAAAAGCCTTAACTAAGCTATAGCATACTCCTAAATATTTATAAGAAGCAAAAGCTATACCTTCGTCCGTCGTTAGCCCTTTGATGTCGATGCCTCCAGAACTTGGGCACAACTCTGCTACGACTACCGAACGCCTCTCCGACCTCCGGACCAAGCCAAAGAAGACTAGAACAGCTCCAAAAGAACTAGAAATAGAGAGGAAATCCGGAATTGGCAAGGAGAAATGAAGTCTCGGCCTTCTATTTATAGACAACGATCGGAACGTCCGAACCTCGATCCGAACGTCCGATCCTGCCATCGGAGCTTCCGAAGATCCTGATCTGCCACGTGTCAAAATATCACTTGATGACTCCGGATAGGGGTGATCGGAACGTCCGATCCTGATCGGAGCTTCCGATCCAGCCACACGTCATGGATGACGTAATATCATCGGTGCCTCCGATCCTCATCGGAGCTTCCGATCCCGATCGGAGCTTCCGATCGTCCCTTCGGAGCTTCAGATCCGTCCAATCCCCAATTTATTTAATTAGCATTAATCCTTTAATTACTCGATTAGGGCACGGGCTACTACAAGAATTTTATTCATGCCTCTGTAATTTAGAAAACTATGATCATCACCTCCACTACAGATTCCATAGCAGTATAGCTATGTGTTGGAAAACGGTGTTCAGATCAATCAGAATTGATACCCGGTGTAGCGGAAGTTTTAAAATTTTATATGGAACGATTCCATATCATGGGTATCAAAACTTTACGATTAAATTGTGCGTGTAAAAATTAAATAACAATTAAATTTTTACCTTGAATCTCGAAACGAGATTATGGACACCAACAGATAACTCTGCTCTTGTTGTATATCTCAGGAACTGATGGACGAACAATTCTTCAATCAGGTCCACGAACAGAATTCGAATCCCTCTGATAGATTGCACTAGAAAATCTATCAGAAGTTTCTACGAAGAGAATTAACGAATTTGATCCGTTAAACCAGACTGCAAATTCGAAATTCACAGACTGGATTTCAGAGAGAAAACACAGAGAGGGGGGCGGCCACTCTAGGTCTCAAAACCCTAGTGTTCGAAAATTATGAGACTTCTGTTGTATAATTTCTGCACTGCAATAACTTATTTATAATGTGGGCTGCTAACAGCTTAGGGCTCATTAGTCATAAGTTAAAGCCTAACAAGCAAAGCCTGCATATTCAGAAATTAATATAAAATTCATCGTGACTCAGATTGATAAACCAATTTCACCAATGTGCACAGAAACCATTTCTGCATCTTTTAAAGTCAAGATAAATTTTCTGAATCCGAATTCAGTGATTTCCAAAAATGCCCATCCCTATGTCATTTTAGGAAATCTTACTCTTCTACTCTGATATAAGAAGTCCTACTTCTTTGTTCATTAAATTTAACTCTTTAAATTTAACTATCTCAACGGGAATTAGAAATCCATTACTTGTGTGACCCTCAATGGTTCAGGGATACAGCTAGCCGTGGGCTCACAACTCCTTGTGACTCGGAACAACAATTTCCGACTTGCCCATCGAATCATGGTAAGAGCGCCTAGCAACATCGCCCCATGATTCCCTAGGTATCACTGATAGTGCCTGTAAGAACCAATAGATTTTGGTTAGCGTACAGTACGGTCCCTTCATCCATATATCCCGATCGAATCAACAACTATTGGTAAATCGAGAGTCGTTCGAGATTCGATAACTATGCAATGCATCTTGAAGATCAAATAGTGACATCGCATGTGCTACTAAGAAACCATTTCTTAAAACACATCATGTACTCTGGCCAGAGATTCGTCACACTAATATCTCCTCAGATTGCATAGGATATCCACACTAGCAAGTATGTGGTGAATCCTTGACAACAAAGCATCGACTCCTATATGTGTCGCAACTGTACCCAATCCCGACACCTGATGACCCCAATAGAGTCGGTAAATGAGTCAAAGTACAGTACTAGCATATAGAGTCTCAATGATGTTTCAAGTAGTAAGGACTAATGGTGTACAACCAAAACCGCGGACTTTATCCACTCGATAAGTGATAACCACTTGGAAAGTCCGGATAGGGTATTTCGATCATTCATCGTATGAATATCCATTTGTATGCTTTGAACATCTCTATGTTCCATACCAATGAAACGTGGTACTCGGCATCGCAAATGCTAGTCTCAATCTCGAGCGATCCTTATCCTTATTAACGGACGGCTCAATTGACTAGGAACTGTTTAGAATATACAGTGACTATAAGATGTGTTTCATGATAGCCATCCCCATGTGCCACCACATCTTACATACACTATAGTATATTCAAGGTCTTCATCTAAACATCTTATAGTATGTCACAACATAATAATATGATAAAAGATAAAGTAAATGCCATTATAAAAGTGTAAATTATATTAAACAAAAGATTGTTTATACATAGAGTCATAAAAGCCCTTAGCCACAAGTTGGCTCACCGGGCACCTACTCTTTCAATCTCCTACTTGCCCTAAAGCCAACTAGTCATACTACGTAGTCCCATTGCTTCGCGATGTTTGTCAAATAATGGTCCTGGCAAGGGCTTAGTAAATGGATCAGCGATATTGTCTGCAGAGGCCACTCTCTCGACAGTGATGTCTCCTCTTTCCACGATCTCCCGGATGATGTGGTATTTTCTCAGTACGTGTTTGGATCTTTGATGAGACCTTGGTTCCTTTGCCTGAGCAACGGCACCCGTGTTGTCACAGTACACCGGGACTGGACCAACAGCTTCAGGAATGACGCCCAACTCTTGGACGAAATTCCTCATCCAAACGGCCTCTTTAGCAGCAGCTGATGCCGCAATGTATTCTGCCTCAGTGGTGGAATCCGCTGTGGTGTCCTGCTTGGAACTCTTCCAAGATACAGCACCGCCATTGAGCATGAACACAAATCCAGAGGTTGACTTCGAGTCATCCACGTCACTTTGGAAGCTAGAGTCGGTATAGCCTTCCAATTTCAGTTCTCTTCCTCCATAAACCATGAATACATTCTTAGTTCTTCTCAAGTACTTAAGAATATCCTTCACGGCTTTCCAATGCATTTGACCGGGATTGGCTTGATATCTGCTCGTGACACTTAGAGCATAGGCCACATCCGGTCTAGTAGATATCATCCCATACATGATACTACCTATGGCTGACGCATATGGTATATGTGTCATTTTCTCTATCTCTTCGTCAGTCTTGGGACACATAGACTTGGATAGAGAAACTCCATGACACATAGGTAGATGTCCTCTCTTGGACTCATCCATTGAAAACCTTTTCAATATAGTGTCGATGTAGGTTGCTTGAGTGAGTCCTATCATTCTCTTAGATCTATCTCTATAGATCTGTATCCCTAGAATATAGGATGCCTCACCCAAATCCTTCATCGTGAATCTACCTGATAACCATATCTTTGTTTACTGCAACATCCCTACGTCATTCCCAATGAGTAGGATGTCATCAACATAAAGTACTAAGAATGTTACCGCATCCTTAACTACTTTCTTGTACACGCATGGTTTCTTCGGGTTCTTGATGAAACCAAAATCTTTTATTGTTTCATCAAATTTCTGGTTCCAACTTCTTGATGCTTGTTTGAGACCATAGATCGATCTCTGAAGCTTGCATACCTTATGCTCGCTTCCCATGGATGTGAATCCCTCGGGCTGCATCATATAGATTTCTTCCTTAATGTTTCCATTAAGAAATGCAGTCTTCACATCCATTTGCCATATCTCATAGTCATACCATTCTGCTATGGCAATAAGAATTCTTATGGACTTGAACATTGCGACTGGTGAAAAAGTTACATCATAGTCAACTCCTTGTCTTTGAGTATAACCTTTTACCACCAATCGTGCCTTGTAGGTCAGTACCTTTCCATCAGGCCCAAGTTTTCTCTTATAGATCCATTTACACCCTATTGGAACAATTCCATCGGGAGGATCTACTAAAGTCCAAACTTGGTTTGTATGCATCGAATCTATTTCCGACTGCATAGCTTCAAGCCATAAATTCGAATTTGCATCAGAAATTGCTTCCTTGAAGTTTCTTGGATCACATCCAATGTCGGGTTCACTTTGATCCCCTTCAAGAAGAAAACCATATCTTATAGGAGGCCTAGAAGTCCTCTCGGTTCTTCTAGTAATAGGCGTGTCAATCAATGGTTCCTGAGGTGTAGGATCATTATTTTGTATCTTGGGTTCTTCTCGAATTTCATCGAGTTCCATCATCTTGCCTTTCTTATCCAATAAGAACTCCTTCTCCAAGAAGGTGGCATTCCTTGAAACAAACACTTTTGTTTCAGTAGGATGATAGAAATAATATCCGATTGAATTCTTCGGATACCCTACAAAATAACATAAGGTGGATCGACTATCCAACTTATCTCCCACTGTCTGCTTCACGTAAGCAGGACATCCCCAAATCCTCAAGTACGAATACTTAGGAGCTTTGCCATTCCATAACTCGTATGGTGTTTTATCCACTGCTTTGGTGTGAACGTTTTTCAACAACAACACCGCCGTTTCAAGCGCGTAGCCCCAAAACGAAGGTGGAAGCTCAGTGAAGCTCATCATGGATCGAACCATGTCCAACAAAGTTCGATTACGACGCTCCGATACACCATTCATCTGAGGTGTCATAGGAGGAGTCCACTGAGAGAGAATCTCATTCTCTTTCAGATAGTCCAAAAACTCGGTACTTAAGTATTCTCCACCTCGATCCGATCGAAGTGCTTTAATACTTTTACCTAGCTTGTTTTCTACTTCAGCCTTGAATTCTTTGAACTTTTCAAATGCTTCAGACTTATATTTCATTAAATATAAATACCCATATCTTGAATAATCATCAGTAAAGGTAATGAAGCAGGTGTGACCAAATTTTGTACCAATACTAAATGGTCCGCAAACATCCGTATGGATCAAATCCAATAGATTTTGACTACGCTCAGGTTTCCCCTTGAATGGAGATTTAGTCATTTTTCCTTTCAGGCAGGATTCACAAGTAGGTAGAGAGTTAATATCAGAAATATCAAACATGCCCTCTCCCACTAGCTTGTTCATCCTCCTTGATGAAATATGACCTAGCCTAGCATGCCAAAGGTTTGCCGGGTTTTGACTATCGATTTTCCTTTTGTTTGTTGTTACAGGTTTATCAACATAATTTATTGGAACATCTTTTAATTTTAAGTTATATAGATCGTTTTCAAGTTGTCCATTTCCAATCAAACATTCATTCTTGTAAATATTGCAAATCTCATTCACAAAATTGCAAGAAAAACCATCTCTATCAAGCATAGAAACAGAAATAATGTTTTTAATCAAGTCTGGAACAAATAAAACATCTCTCAAAAGTAACTTAAAATCGTTCTGCAAAATTAAATAAACGTCTCCCACAGCTTTGGCTTCAACTCTAGAACCATTTCCGAGCCTCAGCTGGGTCTCACCCATTCTAAGCTTGCGACTTCTTGTCATCACCTGCAAATCATTGCAAATGTGAGATCCACATCCGGTATCCAATACCCAAGAAGTAGTATTAAGTGAAACATATATTTCAATATAAAACATACCCTTCGCAGTTCGCAACTGCTCTAGATATTCCTTGCAGTTACGTTTCCAATGACCGGGTTTCTTGCAGTGATGGCAAACATCCTTGGACTTTTCCATGTTTGAAGCCTTTGTCTTGTTCTTCTTCTCGGGTCCGGTTTTCTTGGATGGGGCAGAACATTTCTTACCCTTTGTACTTGGCCCCTTCTTAGCAGAAGAAGAGGAGCCCACCAAGAGAACCGGTTTATCCTTCTTTAAAGTGGCTTCATAAGTTACAAGCATATTGACCATCTCTTCAAGGGAGGCCTCTATCTTGTTCATATTGAAATTCACCACAAAACCATCAAACGATGAAGGAAGAGAGAGAAGTAATAAGTCCACATTGAGTTCATGCTCCAATACCAAATCAAGCGTTACCAACTTCTGAATGAGCCAAATCACGCGAACCCCATGATCACGGACCGAAGTCCCTTCACGCATGCGACACGTCATTAACTCTTCTACAGTAGCGAACCTTTCAGCTCTTGATTGAGCCCCAAAAAGTTCTTTGAGTTGTACGTGAATGTCAGCAGCACATCGAAGCTTGCATATAGCATTTGGCCTTGATATCATGGTCCCACCATTTATCAAGTTTGGCCAACTCTTCCGGAATTATATCAGTTGGTGCTTCCTTCGGAGGATATTTTTCTAACACGTAGAACATCTTCTCCGAGGTCAAGACAATCTTCAACTTACGGAACCATTCCGTATAGTTTGCGCCAGTCAGTTTATTTTGTTCGAGAATAGAGAATAGTGGATTGCGCGAATTCATCTTAATGAAATACTGAAAAGAAACAGACAATAATCAGTGATTGTTTAATTAATTTACTAAGACATAAAATAGGCAAAATTTATTTTATGAATCTCACTCCCACTATTTTAACGATTTCACTACCCTCTAGTGAAAACGGGAAACTGTTTTTCTTAGTGGGAACATGGAGTCCAATTGACAAACTATGGTCCCGAATAATATCAGTCAACCATAATTTTCAAAAGGTAGAGCTCAATTGCTTCCAAAGCAACCTCCACGTTTTTTTTTACCTCATGTCCAATAAGGGCCCAATAATATGACGCCGTTTATTGTGACACGTCAAGATGACCCATCAATATTAAGTTGTGATGGACGGTCACCATGTGGATCCCCAATAATATGAGCAAATCCCATGGGAGTTCCACCCAACTTACAACATGTGTCGATCCAATGTACAGCTTTCCGACGAGCGGGCCCCCCCAATAATATGAGTCGGACCGTATCCGCGGGTAGCATCTCATACATTGATCGTTGATGGAAGGTAGGAACATTTAAACAATATTTAAATTCCCTTTTAATCTTGATATCAATTTTAAATCATATTTAAAATGAGGGATTTTAATTTTGAAAATTTGTCTCATCATTTAAAATTTGTATGTTTGCGGGATTCATACAATTTAGTCTAAACATGCATACAACGATAATATCATATATTATATTTTAGGATGATCGATTCCATTACTAATCGACCCGTGGTTGCCAATCACGAGTCTAAGTCCAATCCTAGGTGATATGCAAGTATGCAATGCAATCCTATTACATTGTGCTTCCAATTTACATTTCTTCAGTATTTATCATTGCTTGCTGGTCCCACCTCCATATTCAAAAACTCCCACTATTTCTAGTGAATTTACAATAAATTACTATGACAAATAAAGGGATACATTGTAGGGGTGGGAACGGGCCATAAACCAGGCTCACTTTTATTACAAATGATAAAATCAAATTTGGGCCATAAACCAGGCCCATTAATAAAACCCAACAATCAATAATAAAGTCAAATGTAAACAACCTAACATACACCTATAATATTGGTCATGGCAATCGATCATCCTTATCCAATATTTTTAATTCAAAATTAATTTATTGGATAACATGAAATGGCAATTAAATTAAAAAGGATAAAATCATATTCCATATATAAAATCTTATTTTACATACAAAATCATATTTTACCTTTTTATCAAATAAAATCATATTTTACATATAAAATCCAATTTTATACATAAAATCATATTTTACTCAATATTTCCATAAGATCATATCTTATCATCAATTGTACCAAAAATAATTAATTTCATAAAATCTTATTTAACGGATAAAATCTATAAATTTTCCAAAAATTCAAATTTATCCAAAAATCAATTTTAAAATTTTCGGACTCGAACAATTCGATCCGACGCCGCGTGGACCAATCAAAAACAATTTTCGATCGGACCAAAAATAGAATTTTAACATATTAAAATTTTAATTAAAAATAAAAATTAATTTTTCCCGGGCCGCCCGGGACGATCCCGGGCAGCCCGCGCCCCAAAAGGGGCTCGGTCCGGGCAGCCCGTCGCTGCCCCTTGGGCAGCGACGATCGCTGCCCCGGGTTTGCCCATTAATTTTAAATATTTAAAATCCTTTTGTTTCAAAAAACCAAGGCTTAAAAAAAAAATTTTGTACAATCGATTAATTTAATCGCTTGATCTGAGCAACCTTGCTCTGATACCATTGTTGGAAAACGATGTTCAGATCAATCAGAATTGATACCCGGTGCAGCGGAAGTTTTAAAATTTTATATGGAACGATTCCATATCATGGGTATCAAAACTTTACGATTAAATTGTGCGTGTAAAAATTAAATAACAATTAAATTTTTACCTTGAATCTCGAAACGAGATTATGGACACCAACAGATAACTCTGCTCTTGTTGTATATCTCAGGAACTGATGGACGAACAATTCTTCAATCAGGTCCACGAACAGAATTCGAATCCCTCTGATAGATTGCACTAGAAAATCTATCAGAAGTTTCTACGAAGAGAATTAACGAATTTGATCCGTTAAACCAGACTGCAAATTCGAAATTCACAGACTGGATTTCAAAGAGAAAACACAGAGAGGGTGGCGGCCACTCTAGGTCTCAAAACCCTAGTGTTCGAAAATTATGAGACTTCTGTTGTATAATTTCTGCACTGCAATAACTTATTTATAATGTGGGCTGTTAACAGCTTAGGGCCCATTAGTCATAAGTTAAAGCCTAACAAGCAAAGCCTGCATATTCAGAAATTAATATAAAATTCATCGTGACTCAGATTGATAAACCAATTTCACCAATGTGCACAGAAACCATTTCTGCATCTTTTAAAGTCAAGATAAATTTTCTGAATCCGAATTCAGTGATTTCCAAAAATGCCCATCCCTATGTCATTTTAGGAAATCTTACTCTTCTACTCTGATGTAAGAAGTCCTACTTCTTTGTTCATTAAATTTAACTCTTTAAATTTAACTATCTCAATGGGAATTAGAAATCCATTACTTGTGTGACCCTCAATGGTTCAGGGATACAGCTAGCCGTGGGCTCACAACTCCTTGTGACTCGGAACAACAATTTCCGACTTGCCCATCGTATCATGGTAAGAGCGCCTAGCAACATCGCCCCATGATTCCCTAGGTATCACTGATAGTGCCTGCAAGAACCAATAGATTTTGGTTAGCGTACAGTACGGTCCCTTCATCCATATATCCCGATCGAATCAACAACTATTGGTAAATCGAGAGTCGTTCGAGATTCGATAACTATGCAATGCATCTTGAAGATCAAATAGTGACATCGCATGTGCTACTAAGAAACCATTTCTTAAAACACATCATGTACTCTGGCCAGAGATTCGTCACACTAATATCTTCTCAGATTGCATAGGATATCCACACTAGCAAGTATGCGGTGAATCCTTGACAACAAAGCATCGACTCCTATATGTGTCGCAACTGTACCCAATCCCGACACCTGATGACCCCAATAGAGTCGGTAAACGAGTCAAAGTACATTACTAGCATATAGAGTCTCAATGATGTTTCAAGTAGTAAGGACTAATGGTGTACAACCAAAACCGCGGACTTTATCCACTCGATAAGTGATAACCACTTGGAAAGTCCGGATAGGGTATTTCGATCATTCATCGTATGAATATCCATTTGCATGCTTTGAACATCTCTATGTTCCATACCAATGAAACGTGGTACTCGGCATCGCAAATGCTAGTCTCAATCTCGAGCGATCCTTATCCTTATTAACGGACGGCTCAATCGACTAGGAACTGTTTAGAATATACAGTGACTATAAGATGTGTTTCATGATAGCCATCCCCATGTGCCACCACATCTTACATACACTATAGTATATTCAAGGTCTTCATCTAAACATCTTATAGTATGTCACAACATAATAATATGATAAAAGATAAAGTAAATGCCATTATAAAAGTGTAAATTATATTAAACAAAAGATTGTTTATACATAGAGTCATAAAAGCCCTTAGCCACAAGTTGGCTCACCGGGCACCTACTCTTTCACTATGAAGCAAGATAATGACAACAGCAGCAAAGATCGATTCAGCCTAAAGGCCAGTAGGTGAAGAAATATAAGAATAGCTCCCATAGATGAAACAGATTAAGAGGAAATTCGAATGACAGGTAATCTCATAGGCAATAAACAAGTACAGAAGATTGGGCTCAACTTGTATCAGGTAAGAATATTGCAAGTAAGTGAGTTAATTCTAGTCAACTGATAAGTGCAATTTATGCACTTAATTTATATATTATTTGACTTGACTTTTGTGATGTATCAAGTGGATTTTATGCATGTTTGTTGTTGTTTTTGTGAGATGCAAGGATTGGAGCAAAAGTAGCGAGAAAAAGCGAAAGGATGAAATACGGAGCAGCAACTTCAGAAAATTACTGGAAATTATTGAGTCATCCAAATCCGATCTCACCATTCAATATAACGTTTGCGATGTTTTGAAACTACTGTCAAAATTTCATCTCAATCCGACGGTTAGATTGTGAGATATGATTTTTTGAAAATTGTCGCGCGATGTAGAATTTCATACCCGAGAGCCATGCGCGGGCGCGCCGTCGCAAAGTAAGATTTTGTAATTTTTTTTGGAAGGAAACTTTGGGTTTTCTTTGGGCTTTTTTTGGACGATTTTAGGGGCATATAAAAAGAGATATTTAGGCACAATTAGAGTGAGGATCCGTACACAAGACGCACAAGAAGCCGCACACTTTGGAAAGAATTGAGAGGAGAAGAAGTGACACCCATACAAGAGAATCACACACAACTACGCATTCAAGTAGGCTTGGAACACAGATTTGAGATGTGGGAGCGAACGATAAGGGATAATCGAATCACAAGACAGAGGAAATTCATCTGGGGACGGAGAATCAACTCTAATCTGTGATTTTTATTATCTGCCTTGATTTATGATGAGATTTTTGGATATGTCTATGTGTTTGAATATTTCATTATAAACTTTCTAGAGATTGACGGATCTTGATTGGAGTTTCATGTTTTGACTATTATTTTGCCTATTATTATTTATTCTTAACAATTTATTTGTGTATTCATGTTCTGATTTTCTTTCAATTACTTGATCATTAATTGAATTGTTATATTTATTTGAAATCTGACACTCGGGAGAGGATATTTTGAATAAGATCGTAGGAAAACACAACCTAGGAATTTTGTAGAGTTCGAGAGGCTTACAAGTTCTTTTGAGGTCACTGAAAGAGAACCATAGAACTTGATTAAATCATTTTTTTTTGTTTGATTTCTGATAGGGATATCGAAATTGACATTAGAATAATAAAAGTTACTCGGCAATCAGGAGAGGCAGTAAATAACACTTAAGGGTTCTTGGCCTATAAATTGGAATAGATGATATAATCAATTAATATGATTTTCATGAATGAAAATCGAGTGATATCTTGTATCTAGAACCCGTCTCAGATCGTGTACCCAAAGCCATCCTTGAAATTTTAGATTCTTTATTTTATTTTATTTTATTGAATTTTAAACTTTGATTTTCTAAACAAATTTGAGATTATTTTAATTACAGTATTTAGTGTGAATATAAATTTTCAATCCTCGTGGGAACGATACTCTACTTACTCTATATTAAAACTTGACACCATGCACTTGCGGGCACAAATTTCGCAACATTAACCTGCTTATATATTGATTGCATAGCATACATTCATAGATCAATGATTTGTTATGATACAATCTTTATCTGTTGAGCCTTTATTAATTGTATTTGCTGAAATTTTGCCTTTGAGTAGATGGAACGCATTTGAAAGATTAGACAGAAAAGATAAAATACAGATTTGAGGAAATAAGATTGAATTTGATAATATAAGATTTGGGTATTAAGCTAAGATGCATTATAGATATTAATGCAATAACTGAGTACCAGTTAACAGTTGATTGTTTTTCGTGCAGTGATTAAGTTAGATCAGCAATAGAAATGATTAGAGATTTATGATATGAGTTTCAAAAAGTAAGATTACTTTTATTCGGTATTGGTTATATCAAGATTAATGTAGAAGATTATCGGAAGAATTCTAGTAGATGTACTAGACCAGTATAGAACTAACCTAGAATTGACAGATATGTCAATGGTTAGAATGTACAGAAATATTCAAATGAAATATTCCGACCTTTCTACAAAATGAAAAGAGTTCTATAGAGAGTGTTGTCTAGTACGAAGATCTTATGACAACTCGTATATAAAAGCACTACTTGAACTGAAGAACTCCAGAAACAACTAGAAGATTGAAGAATGAAAAAATATCCTAGTACCAAATTGGTTATTAATTCTAATTAAGTCGAAAAGATGATATTCGACTATTGTCAATTGAGAATTAATTGATAAACTCATATCAATAGAGAATAAGAAAAATCAGTTACAATTGAGTCTTCTCTTCAATTTTGCTGAAGCTATTACATCATAGAAATCATGATTCTTAAATTTCTTGATATCGATTTTATTCGCCTCGATCGATTTGGATTGACTCTTATTTCTTTTTTAGAGTCTGATTTGATTCACTCGCTGTCATTCAGAATATTTGATTTTGGATGATCTTTACTTGAGCGAGTTTCTTTGATTTCGAAATTCAAAAGGCATTGATCATTTGATGTATACATTCAGTGTATCTTGAAGTCATTGACTCGTAACTGATCGAAATTTCGATTCAGAGTATCAGCAAGATTTATGGGTTGATTTCATGATTTATCAGTAATTGGAAAATAGAAAGAAGAAATTAGATAATTGCTTGATCGATTGAGTACAGATCTATAATTTTTGTACTTTTTGTGCTTGAGTTTCTAGACAGATACTCAAAAAATCAGAATTGTTGCAACCCAAGTTAAGCTAGAATAGTTTGGAAATATTAAAGAAACATTGATATTGGATCAAGCAATGAAAATTCGATTGAGAATGCTAGATTAAGATATGAGACAAGACAACAGATCAGAACAAATGAATTTTGCGGTGAATAATCGTTTGAGTATGCCAGATGTTCTAGAACTGGGACATCAGATTTTGAACAAGTTATACTACAACAGATGTAATATCCATCCAATTATTCGAAAAATGTATGACTTACATATATGAATTACTTAGAAATCAGTATTGGTAAAAGAAAATGAAAGTAAGTACGAAATAATTTACATTACCAATACTAAATTTCCAGTAAAAAAACAGAAAAAAATAACCCAAGTGGTTTATGTAACAGATTAGTTACGTAAGAGTTGCAAGAAGATCAACTTTTCGAAAGATTTTAGTTCGAAACTACTCAAATCGTCATGATTTTGCGATTTAGATTGTAGTAGATTTCGACAGTTTCAAGAATATGTTGTATTAGATATGATACAGACATAAAGAGATAATTGTTAAGAAGTTAACAATATGATAAGATTACAGGAATTATTGAAATCTATTGTCGAGATAGAGACTTCAGATTTTTTGTCTAGATTGTGGCACTGATTGTCAGATGTTCTGAGTGTTTGGTTATGTGATACCCCGTTTCTAATCCTCTAATATCGAATAATTAAACATAATCGAACACAATAAGCTGCAAAAAACGAATAAATTTTTTTTTTTTTTGAAAAGCACTGCATGCCCGCGCTGAGCCTTCGCAAAACAATGGCGCGCCCGCGCCCTCGCTTCGTGAATCAACCGCGCGCCCGCGTCGCCCTCTCGAACTGCTGAATTCCAGGGCACAAAAGAAAAGTCTAACAAACTAAACTCAAAAACTCAAGCAACCAAGGTTCAAACATCATAATACATGAGATCTAAGGAGTTGAAACACCAACAAAACGATGTTTAACAGTACAAGTTTGACGGTAGGGATTCGTTCGACTAAACAAAATAGTACAAATCCAAAAGGTACGACCCTAAGATACACGATGTCTCACTTCTATCATCACACCCCGAGCTAACCCAAACAACTTGGTCCAGATCCTAATCCTCCTGTTGCCAAGTACACATACAAACAAAGACAACAGCCGGATAAATCGGTTAGAAATATAATTTCTAAGTAAAAGAGACAGGCATGCAAGATCAAGTAAACACCTCAGATTGAAATGTGATAATCAGTAACAAATCAAAATGAGAATGAATGAATGCATGACTTCAAAACTCGGGACTATCAAATCAGATAATCGAAATATCAATCGTTATTCGGTTGGGATCCCGGGGCCAAGTCTTCACAACAACTCACAGACACACCCATTCGGGGTGGATGTCGTTCAACTCAACCCCTAGATTTCAGAGCAACTATAAGAAGTATTCTGGCAATTGGAAAAACTCGAAATCCAAAGCCACTTCAATATAGCTCCCTAAATCGTCTAATTTCAAAACGAATCGAGAAATCGGCTCAATATGGAATGCAAGTGAAAATAGAATAACA